>NC_142882.1:43705227-44008257 GCF_051225735.1 Oryctolagus cuniculus
CACTGCTGTTTTGCCTTCCTTTGTGAGGTTTACTCTTGCTTGTACACTTCTGGGTTCCTCTAGTGCTTTCTTCACCTTCAGTCTGTTGCTCCATGGTTTTTTTGTCTGCTGGAAAGCTGACTCCCAGTCTCACTGCTGCACTTCTGAAAGCAACATGAGTTGAGCTTTTGCTGGTATTAAGAGGATCTCTTAGATTTTGGTTATCAACAGTTGTTGTAGCTCATAATGAGATGTGGTTTTCATTGAATATATCCTGTTTACAGTTCATAATAATTAATAAATAACTGTAACTTGGATTTTTCAGTGGTGAAACTTCTATTTGACTCAATTTTATACATTTACCTTCTGTACTGAAATTCTCCATTTTTACCCACTTTTCTGCAAAAATTAAGCACAATACTTTAAAGCTCATATCTGATAAGTCCAATATCTGAATCAGACATGCAACCATTCTGTTTTCTTGTTTTCCCCTCTTGATTTTTATTAATTTGGATCTATCATCTGGTAATATTTTTTGTTGCATGCTAACATGTTGTATATGAAAATTTAGGGAGTAGTTTTCTTGTATCAGAGATTTATTTTTATCTGGCAATAGTGTAGAATATGACAGAGCTAAGTTATTTCAATTAAAATTCTAGTAACTTGAGTTTAGATTTCAGTAACTTTGAGGGTTGCCTTCCTTCTCATGTGTCCTTAAATTTAAGAAGGGCTGAAAGTTGTTCAAATGCCTCATTGGGTTATTTTCTTTATTTTATGTTTATTTACTTTAATTTTGTTTGAAAGATAGAGAGAAGGAGTAATAGAGATCTTCCACCTACTGGTCCACTCCCCAGACATCTGCAACAGCTAAGGCTTGGCCTGGCCAAAACCAGAAGCCAGGAACTCAATCCATGTCTCCCACAAGGATGGCAGGGACCCAGATACTTAGGTCATCAACTGCTATCTCCTGGAATGAGTATTAGCAGGAAGCTGGATCAGAAACAGAGGAGTCTGGGGGCCGGCGCCATGGTGCACTAGATTAATCCTCCACCTGTGGCACTGGCATCCCATATGGGCGCTGGTCCTAGTCCCGGCTGCTCCTCTTGCAGTCCAGCTCCCTGCTGTGGCCTGGGAAAGCAGTAGAAGATGGCCCAAGTTCTTGGGCCCCTGCACCCAAAAGGGAGATCAGGAAAAAGCACCTGGCTCCTGGCTTTGGATGGCTGCAGTGCCCGCCATGGCGGCCATTTGGGGAGTGAACCAATAGAAGGAAGACCTTTCTCTCTATCTTTCTATCTCACTGTCTATAACTCTACCTGCCAAATAAATAAATAATTAAAAAATAAATAAAAAAAAGAAACAGAGGTGCCTGTGCACAAACTAGGGACTCCTACATGGGATGCAGGTGTCTCAAGAGGCAATTAAGGCCGGGGCCGCGGCTCACTAGGCTAATCCTCCGCCTTGCAGCACTGGCACACCGGGCGCCGGATTCTGTCCTGGTTGCCCCTCTTCCAGGCCAGCTCTCTGCTGTGGCCAGGGAGTGCAGTGGAGGATGGCCCAAGTGCTTGTGCCCTGCACCCCATGGGAGACCAGGAGAAGTACCTGGCTCCTGCCATCGGATCAGCGCGGCGCGCCGGCCGCGGTGGCCATTGGAGGGTGAACCAACGGCAAAGGAAGACCTTTCTTTTTTTTTTTTAAACTTTTATTTAATGAATATAAATTTCCAAAGTACAGCTTATGGATTACAATGGCTTCCCCCCCCATAACTTCTCTCCCACCCGCAACCCTCCCCTTTCCCTCTCCCTCCCCCCTTCCATTCACATCAAGATTCATTTTCAATTCTCTTTATATACAGAAGATCAGCGTAGCATATATTAAGTAAAGATTTCAACAGTTTGTACCCACATAGAAACACAAAGTGAAAAATACTGTTTGAGTACTAGTTATAGCATTAAATCACAATGTACAGCACATTAAGGACAGAGATCCTACATGAGGAGTAAGTGCACAGTGACTCTGTTGTTGACTTAACAAATTGACACTCTTGTTTATGGCATCAGCAATCACCCTAGGTTCTTGTCATGAGTCGCCAAGGCTATGGAAGCCTTTTGAGTTCACCAACTCTGATCATATGTAGACAAGGTCGTAGTCAAAGTGGAAGTTCTCTCCTCCCTTCAGAGAAAGGTACCTCCTTCTTTGATGACCCGTTCTTTCCACTGGGATCTCACTCGCGGAGATCTTTCATGTAGGGTTTTTTTTTTTTTTTTTTTTTTTTGGAAGAGTGTTTTGGCTTTCAAAGGAAGACCTTTCTCTCTGTCTCTCTCTCTCACTGTCCACTCTGTCAAAAAAAAAAAAAAAAAAAAAAAGCAATTAACCACTGAGCCAAACACCTGCTCCAGAAGGGTCTCAGTTCTTCTTGATGGGCACAAAATTCCAATATTTTTCTCTGTCCAATAGTTGTCTGTGAGACAGATAAAATGCGTGTTTCATTGTATAATTCCTTATCAGCTCTTTTCTACTTTTTTTTTTAATACAGCCCATCCAAAAATAGCTTCCTTGGGAAACCCCTTAAGGGGAAATTGTCCAGAGAATTCTGGGTTCATGGCTCTAAGATTCCCTTAATTTTCTAGAATCTTGGTCCCTCAATATTTGCCTATTTTGGTGGCCTTGTTTCCAATTTTTTTAATCTCCCGGACCTAGATTAATCACAAAAACCTTAACTATATGTTTTCTGCTAACTTGTTCTTTGAATTATCAAATGTCCCAATGAGCAATTGCAGTGGTAAATGACCTATTTGCATGCATTTTTCTCTCTCTTAGGTTCCTTGGCTGCTCACTTGTTTTCGTTTTTCTGTTTTGTAATTTATTTAGCTTCCCTTCAGTAGTTGAACTAAGCAACAGCATTGGTCTGGCACAATCTTCTGGTTTAGCCAGAAGCAAAAGTTGGTCAAATATTTTTATACGATATATTTTAGAGGTCAGATTATTAGCTTGTGGGTCAGACTATTGAGCTTTGAAGTCCAGCTTCAGCACTTTTCCTCCATTTTTGATGAAGAAACATTATGGGCATATAATAATTGTATGTTTTTATAGGCAATAGAATAATTGTATATTTTTATGGGGTGCAGTGTGATAATTCAATGCATATGCATAGTATGTGATGATCAAATTAGAGCAATTACCATTTCCGTCTGTCTAAACACTTATTCATTCTCTGTGTTGGGGAGCTTTCCATGCCTCTCTTTTACTTTCTAATAAAGTGCATAATGAATCACCGTGAAGATGATTGTGCTCCTGCACAATACTGCAGTAGAGTTTCTGCCTCCCAGGTACCTGTGTTTTGGTACCTGCTATCCAGTCTATTTTCTATCCCAAAAACTACACCCCTCCTAACCCCCAGGGACCAATCCTCTACTCCCCATTTCTATGAAATCAATTTCTTTCGCTTCAAGGTAGAATGTGCTCACATTGTCACATTGTTCGTCTTTCTGGGTCTGGCCTAATTCACTTACCAGCATTTCCTTCAGTTCTGTCAGGTTGCCATAAATGACGGGATTTTGTTCTTTTTTCATGACTTGACAATGGTTCAATATGTGTGTAGACCACGTTCTCTTTGTCTACTCATCTTTTGATGGCCACCTTGGCTGATTCATATCTCTGCTGTTGTGAGTACTGCTTTGGTAAATATGGAAGAACACACTCTCTTTTATCTACTGCTATCATTTCCTTTGGATATATACCCAACAGTGGGATATGTGGTGGTAGATCCTTTTTGGGGGAACCTGCATGCTATCTACCACCAATACTAAGAGTTCCCCTTTCTCCTCATTCTCACCAGAAGTTGTTATTTCTTCTCTGTTCTGTTACAGCCATTCTAACTTAGATAAAACGCTATTAACTCTAGTACTTTCCTGGTACTTGAATATAAGCAAATTAGTTGCTCTAGGTCTCAGTTCCATAATATGTAAAATGGCCACGTTAGAGTTCTAAAATTACAGAACTGTGAGGAGGTATTATGAGCATAGACCATGCCAGTTTTGCAGCACAAATAGAAGATATAGGAATAGCATTTAACTTCTAGTCTAAAGGTACTCACTCATCATCCAGTAAAAAGTGGAGACATTGAACTATTTTTCAAATGAAAGCAGTTAAAACTTTCTTTTTCATAATAAACAGATTTTTGATTATGTGTGCAAGAATGCATTCCCTGATTGTTGACAAATTTACTGAATTTTATTTTACAATTCTGCTTTGTGAAAGCTGACTTTTTTCCATCTACCATTCTCTGTAACCTGAACTGCTATGCAAAAATTTTTCCAATGTTGCTTGAAGTAACGTGATATTCTATGTGCTTCCTGGCAGCTAATTTGGTATGCAGTGTTATATTGTTGTCTACGTAACATGAATTTAAATTTTTTTCCAATAAGATTTTACATTCTTAATGGAAATGACAACTTTTGTTGTTAATGTTTCTGTGAACAGAGTTGGGTATATATCGTTGCCAGTCAGTAATTATTCGTGGAATTTAAGTGAAGCATGAGTTGAAAGAAAGAAATTGGAAAAAGAGAGATTCTTAGTGTGGTTTAGGAAGTTGAGAAGATATATGGAGACTCATGGTTCCTAACATGGTGCTTTTAAGAAAACATTTTATTTCTCTTCCCTTTGATCACAAGAATATGTAAAACATTAAGTCTAGTAAAATAGGTCATTTATTTTATATTTCAGAAGACAGAAAATGCTTCAAACTTATATATCTATTAGTATCAGAGTCCAATTGTGGCTTTTAATAAGAAACATTAGCCTGTGCTAACATATGAGACCCATTGCACTGTAAAAATTGCATTAGTGTCTTTTGTTACCTGAACATAGTTGATCGTGCAGTTTGGTTTTATGATTAAAGTTTCCAGGCTCTTTGGTACGAGAGATAACTCAGGGAAGGCATAAACTCAGAAGGCCTCTCTGTAAGGGCTTCTGGGCTACCCTGGTTGATTGGTGCACTAGTAACACAAGGCCTTGCTTGTTAAACTAGGACACTTACCTGTAACAAAACTTGGTCGAGCTTCTCTTTCAGTCCTTTTCTAAGACCACTTTGGCCAAACACCGTATAAACATGGGTATATATTTCTTTTTCTCAGTTTAACTTTTATTTAAGTCTTCCTTATTTTCAGATTCCCTTCAAAGAGGGTTTAACCTCGAATTTTCTGCTCAGGTTTCCTCTGTAATAGTCAGACTTGTCTGCATGACAGTTTTATCTGTATGGCATATCAAGTGCCCAGGGCCCTCTGCAGTAGATCTTTCTCACTTGTAGGATATGCCTCTGCCACAACATAGCCCAATATGGAGCTGAATTTTTATTAAAAGTCTATCCAAGATAAAAACATGAGGTTCTATAAATGGTGATTTAAACACTGTGTACAAGTCTTTCAGGAGCAATCTTGGATTTGAACTGATGATAAAAGCAAGATACACAATAGACCTCACCCAGCCCAAGGATTGAATCCTGGGGTGTCCTGAGGACGAAAGTAAGGGCACAGAACCAGCTGCAGATCCAATTTTTCAGCAGTGCTGATAAATTATGTTACAAAAGTGACATCTACAAATTCTCCAGTTATAACTAGTAAGTGATACACAGTTTAGAAAATCTTTACTTATTGCTCACTATATTTTTAAACTGGGAGTTAATGCAAAGATTTCTATTCTTTTAAACTATTAAAGTCCTGTTGGTGGAATAGTATTTTTTAAGGTTTTATTTATTTATTTGAGAGGTAAAGTTATAGACAGTGACAGGGAGAGACAGAGAGAAAGGTCGTCCTTCCATTGGTTCAATCCCCAAATGGCCGCAACGGTCGGAGCTGTGCCAATCGGAAGCCAAGAGCCAGGTGCTTCTTCCCGACCTCCCATGTGGATGTAGGGGCCCAGGAACTTAGGCCATCTTCTACTGCTTTCCCAGGCCATGGCAGAGAGCTGGATTGGAAGAGGAGCAGCCAGGACTAGAACCGGCACCCATATGGGATGCTGGTACTTCAGGTGGAGGATTAACCTACTGTGCCACGGTGCCAGCCCCATGGAATAGTATTTTTAGTGGAATGCCACAGTGATGGTTCACATTGAAAGTATTGTGTCTTTTACGTGATATTAATACAAAAAAAAAAACCATTTTGACAGCAAAATATATTTTCTGATAGGCATGCATTTGGCTGGCTTCAACAAACAAGTTTCACAAAGAAAAAAATGGTAGTAAAATGGTGCAGTCTTGTCTGTGGCACCATCTACCTGACACCATCCTAGGCTGTAGCCCCTGCTGCCACTGCTGGAAGCCAGGTGACCAGAAGGCCCAACAACAGGTGTCAGTTCCACCCCCATCCTAATGGGATTCACTGCTCCTACTTCCCTGCCTCCCTGGCAAAGGTTTAACAAGACCTGCTTCCCATACATGTGCATTCTTTCTCTCTCTCTTACTCTCTCGGCCTCTCCCCTGACCTGTCAGGTTTCCCTTAACTCCGGTGTGTGGTGTGTTTGGAAGCGGCCTTACAAAAAAAAAAAAAATCTTCTTTACTTCTGTGTTTCAATAAAATGAAACCTTGAGCAAAAAATCTGCACTGTGCTTTCTTTAACCCAGATGAAAGTAAAAAATGTTATCTGTTAAAAGCATGATTGACATAAAAGCATTTCAATACTCGTACCATTTGTAATATTCTTGAACAAGGCGTTCATTTCAATTTTGTTAGTGAATAACTTAGCACAATAAAGAAAGTGACATTCACTATACCACAAAATATTTATAGTAGCATTACCAAAACAGTTTTAAAATATTGGGCAGACAGTTAAGATGCTGTGTGGAGTGCCACATCCCACATCAGATTCCCTGGGTTTGAGTCCCGTCTGTGCTCCCAAATCCAGCTTCCTGCTAATGCACCCCCTGGGAGACCGCAGGTAATGACTCATTAAGTTGGATCCTAGCCACCCGAGTGGGAGATTGGATTGAGTTCCCAGCTACTGGCTTTGGCCTAGTATGACCTGGGCTGTTGCATCCATTTAAGGAATGAACCAGTGGAGAATAGATCTGTTTCTTTCTGTCCATCTCCTCCTCTCAGTTTGTGCCTCTCTTCCTTCCAAATGAAATAAATTAATATTATTTTAATTTATAAAAATAGTTATTACCTTCTTTGAATCTCCCTTCCTTTACAGCTTCCCCATGAAAGTATCCCTGTACTTGATTCTGAAGAGATCATCCTGTATCTGAATAATCTGAGTAGTAATCAATGAACTTCTTCTGGCAGGCAGATAGGATTGAATTGATTAAATTTGTGAGCTGGAGACCACGCCTTTGCCCTGCCCACTGTGTAATCTCATGCCCTTACCTGACCTTACCTGTACACCCACCTGCCAATCAGATGACATAACCACTGCCCTTTGGAAGTGAATAAAAGGCCTGGAATGCCTTGGCCCTCTCTCTTGTTTGTTCCCATGCCCCTTGGTGTGCGTGGCCAGCCCACATGCTCTCTTGCCCACATTCTCTCTCTTACAGCCTCTGGTTTACTCCCTGGAAAAGCCTGGTAAACTTCTAAGCTCCTTCGCCCAAAATAAAGCCCTCACTTTCCTGTGTATTTCTTTCAAGGTATAAATGCTAAAAACTTACCATGTCGCCTGGTTTATTCAAGCTGATATTCAGAATTCTTAGAATAGACAACAAGGACCATCAATTAATATTAATTACTAATAAAGCTAGACTATATCATTCCCAGGATTGGGTTGTAAAGTTCTTCAAGCAGGAACATATAGGAAAGCCAGTTAGCTTGCTTTAAACTATTGGTATTTAAGAGAGAACCATAGCTACTTTGATTTTACAAATGCCACTAGGTGATAATTTCCCAGTCATTAAAATTAAGGAAAATTCTGGACATGTTAAACCTTAGGAAACATAAAACCTCTCTTAAGAACATTTTAGAAGGGTCTAAAAAGTGCCCCAATTGACAAATTGGAGATCTCTTTGTACACATTATGAGCTGGAAGGAGCGTGGAAGGTGCAGGGGAGGGTTGTAGGGCAAAGCTGCAGGTGTGTTTTGCTCCTGCTCTGCTCCTGGACAGGCATAGTCTCATTGAATTGCTGAGTGTTTTTTGCATGTCCTGTAACACACGTTAGACATGTTACAGGAAGAGGCAGGTGTAAGCACAGACAGAGAGTGGAACTGACCAACTTCACAGTCTAAGGTGATATGGATGTGCATCCAAGAACCATCCAGAACTCTCACTCCAGAAGGCACTGACCTCAGGGAATTCACATCTCACTGCATTATCCAGCATCTGGGAAGGAGATTCTAATAGTTTATTGGAATTTTCCCTCTCAAAGGGAAAATACCTCTAGATTATATAGATTGAATTTCTCTTTTCCACAACAAAGTGCATGCCTCTAATAGCCAAAGGGAAAATATTCTCTTCTGTAGCCATCAGTTTCAAAGACTTGCTTGAACAGTCTAAGGGAGGGTATATGTATCCTCCAGGATTACTTCTGAGCTCCTGGGACAATCCTTTATATAGCCCCCATTTTTCTGAGCCCTGTTCGTCAAATAGCAACAGATCCTGGAGGGCAGCTGGGTGAAGGACTCATCAACCATGGTGCTTTGAGCTTAACCTTTGGAAGTCAAGGCAGCCATTGGTGCCTCTGCATGCATCCTGCTGTGTGTTCAAAGATCTGTGCACCATGGTTAATTAGTGTAACAGTAAATTGTTCTGATATTCTGGCTTCCATTTTTCACATTGCACTCAGAAACACAAGCCTAAAATAAACAAATTGTGGAATGGGGCCATGTAAGTCTCTTCTCTTCTTAAGGCTGTGCTCCAAAAACACTTTCTCCCTTCTTAAAGAGCCTAGGATTTTCCAGCTAAACTTCAAAATGGACTTTTTCTGTGCCCATTCCCGACATATTTTGTTCTTCATCCAAACTGGTTTTTTCCCTGCTTTTCATGTTATTGTAAAAGAGACTTCATTGTGCCCTAGTGCATATGTTAGAGTATAAAATAAAAGAAGACTAAACTTGGAAACAGAAAGGTCAGCAAGTCTAACAAAAAAAAAAAAAAACTTAAGTAGGTCAAAAGATTCCAAAGGGAAAGAATATGGAAGAATATGGCTGAAATATAAGCAGCCACTTGACCTCAGGATCAAATAAGGAACAAATCGAAGGCTTGGACACACTTATGAAGGCAGATAATTTGAAAAATGTAATCCTCAACTAAACTAAAAAAACATCCAAGGAAGGCAGCACTTGAGTCCAAGGGGAGGAATCCCTCGGGAATTTCTGGAGGGAGAGACTCTGTTACAACATTTTCCTGGCCTGAAAGCTGAGTTAGGAGGAAGCGGACAGAACTCAGCCCCAAAGCCAGATTTCAGGCTCAACTGGTTGGGCTGCCAGGACATCCTACACACCGGACAAGGGCAGGGAAGCCAAGACTACCCACATTCCCAAGCTTCCAGATGAAGGGAACCTCAAGGGGGTGCTTGATTTATGAGGAATAGCTGCCCTGATGCATTTAAGAAAGGGAACCTTGTCCAACACTCTCACCTGGGATTGAGGACTCTGGAAAACAGGGTGGGGGGAGGAAACAGATTAAATTCCTCCTTGGCTAAAATAGTAGAAGTCCTGGGAAAGAGCCTAAGATTAGAGTAACAGTATTAGCCAGCAGTTATGGAACCCTTAACTGTTTGCCACGCTGTGGTTTTGCACACGGAATCCCTTCTATGCTCCCTTAAATCCTGTGAGGCATAAGTCACTATTGCATCAGTTTTTGTCAATGAGGAAGAAGCTTGGGCCATGTTGGCTAATCCATCAATGAGTATGCTATAAGCATGCAATGGACAGTACAGACAGGATTCAAACCCAGGCCTTCCTGACCTAGGGCCTGCATTCTGGGCCACCTAGGGTGTTAGGTGGATGAGCCCATGCAATAAGGATAGTCATGAATTGAGAAGCAAATGCAGTATGCTTATGATTTATAGGGTATACCACTTAAATGAATGAATCTCACCAGACAAAGATTTCAGAGAAGGCGACTTGCAACTATACAATAATAACAGCAAACAGGAAAACTATATTTAGACGGCTCTAAAATTTTGAATTTCTATGAATGGGGCCCACTCCTTTATTAACTTATTATTCCAATTTATTGATCTTAAAATAGTACCATTAAGATTTAAAATTGTGACTATAATATGTTACTTCCTGTGCTATTGCTATTTGTATTCAGACTTTCTCCCTTTTAACACAATGCTCAGTTCAGTGGTTAACATAAAATATGCACTCAATAAGTATTTTTTAAATAATGAGGTAGGTTGTATTTCCCTCATTTTACAGATGTGACAACTGACACTCACAGAAAACTTACCAAATGACCACAAGACCTCATGTAGGATTCAAATGTATTTTTTTTACTTCAAAACCCATACATTTGGTACAATATCAAAAGCCACAAAATTACAAAATTATGTTGTTATAGAAATGAAGAAAGTGACTTGAAAGGAGATTGCACTTGAGCAGGGTCTTAAATAATGAGCAAAAGCGTTCACGGAACAAAAATTGATTTTATATGGGGATGTGGAAGAGGGTAAAGGAAACTATTTTCGGCCACTGCTTCCAAATTTGTTCACATTGTGACACATATAACAATATTTATGGCTCACTTTGGGAAATGGGGAAACAATTTAGCTAGCGGTAACATTCCTGAGTTCTGTGGCCACCCCTGGCTCTGACCAGCTACCTCATGAGCTAAGGGACCCATATCTTATCACACCTTTAGTCATGGGCTGAATAAAAATGTTCGGGATTTACCTGTTGAAAACCTGTGTATATAAGATACCATGCAAAAATATAGGTTTCAGGAAATGCGTAAAATATGTTAGAAACTGAGAAATTCAGTTTGGTTTGGAAAATATGGTAGGAGACATGATTGGAAAAGTAATTTAGTATCAAATTCTGAAGTTTCTTGTATTTAATACACTGAAATTGTAAAATTACATTAACTATGTAAAATATAATAATGTTAGGATTTTCCTTTCTCAACATTTTCTTCAATATCATTTTGTTCGTTTAAAGTTATATTTCTAACTTTGGGTTCCTTTCTGTAATGTGTTGGTTAGTCTTAGACAAAACTTTCCACTGAGATCAATTATGAAAGTTTGATAAAGTGAAACAAAACAACTGTTTAAAATTTTGGAGACCAACTAAGGCAGCAAGAAAATAAAGGACCAAGTTCCGTAGAGAATGAAAGTACATTGGAATGAACCCTCATTTGTGTTTAGTTTTTCACCTTGGCAGCCAGTTCTCAGCTCTGAATGTTGAAAATGACCTCAAACCAGCAGTCTAGAAACTTGAGGAGCCAGCATCAGTGAACTTAGAGAAGTGACTCTGACATTCTACACGTAATTTCTACTCCAGGCACTGACCTGCTCTGAGATGCTGAGAAACGTTGAGGCCGCGCTCAGAAACTGAAAGCTTAGCAGAGATTTTGAAAATCTCACAGTGTAAGAAGACAAGAAACAGCATTCAGATCCCCTAAATACAAATGATCTCACTTAAACACCTAAGTTTTTTATTAAATTGAGATTCCAGCAAACATTGTGTACAAGGAGTGAGAACAAACTAAAAATAGACCAGTTTTGTCTGGATGGAAGTGATTTGTCTGTATTTTGTTTTGGGCTGGAAAACAAACACAGCAAATTCTCTGTGGATGAAGACAAGATCCAGAGTACCAGTCTTCCTACACACTGCCCAGCATTCAATAAAAACTTACAAAACATGTCAATAAACATGGCCAAATAACCAAAGGCAAGGACAAAACAGACTCAGATGCCCAAGTGAAGCAAATTTTGAAGATAAACAGATTTTAAAATAACTGGAATTAATGTATCTAATGAAATAGATAAAGATTTGAAAAAAATGCCAAAAAACAACTTTAACAAAGGACTCCGAATGCTTAGATAATTTAAGAATTAAAAGATGGATTTAATGACATCTCAGAAACTACAGAAAACAGATTAGGATTGGACTATAAATTTGTACAAAATAATTCAGAGTGAAGCACAAAGATATGAAAAACACACAATTCTATAAACTATTCAAATGAACAAAAATTAGCAATATTGCCATTTATTAGTGAAATTAATTATTTATATTGATATACCAGCTACAAAAATTTAGAAAAAAACTTGAAAGATAGGTCAATTCACAGTGGTTTAAAAGCCAACAAATACATGGGAATAAATCTAATAAAACTTGCTGTATCATTACATGGAAGTCTATAAAACATTAAAAGAGAAATCGAAGACCATCTTATTAATGGAAGAGATCTTATTGATAGTAAGAGATAAATATTGAAGAATGACATCTAATAATACGAAATCCTCCAATCTCTCACCATGGCATTCCCCCACCCCCTGTTCATTGATTCGGGTATCTTTGATGCTTTCTCTACTGTCTAAATGTCTGTAGCTAGCATATAAAAGCAGTTAAACCATACGCAGTGTTCCACCCTTATCCACAACTTTGCTTACTGAGATTTCGGTTGCCTAAGGTCAACCATGGTCAGAAATACATCCGTGGCAAATGTCGGAATAAACTACTCATAAGTTCTCACCTGTACATCACTCTGAGGAGCAGGATAAGGACTCACAAGTTCCTGCTTGGGACGCAGAGTGCCCTGCTGTCCAGTGCTCAGGTTGTATGCGCTAACAGTGATGGCGGGCGTATTATTACAATATGCTGTTAGAGGCCGGCGCCGCGGCTCACTAGGCTAATCCTCCGCCTAGCGGCGCCGGCACACCGGGTTCTAGTTCCGGTCGGGGCGCCGGATTCTGTCCCGGTTGCCCCTCTTCCAGGCCAGCCCTCTGCTGTGGCCAGGGAGTGCAGTGGAGGATGGCCCAGGTGCTTGGGCCCTGCACCCCATGGGAGACCAGGAAAAGCACCTGGCTCCTGGCTCCTGCCATCGGATCAGCGCGGTGCGCCGGCCGCAGCGCGCAGGCCGCGGCGGCCATTGGAGGGTGAACCAACGGCAAAGGAAGACCTTTCTCTCTGTCTCTCTCTCTCACTGTCCACTCTGCCTGTCAAAAAAAAAAAAAAAAAAAAAAAAAAACCCAAAAAAAAAAAAACAAAAAACAATATGCTGTTAGATTTGAATGATTACACTAATTAGAAGTACAAGGTCCCTGGTGTTGCTGAACACCTTTCACATAAAATCCTCGTGACAAATACCTCTCAGAACTGAGGATCAGTGAAGAAGGAAATTTTTGATGAATTGAAGTATGCTACTAGCCTGCAAAAAAAAAAAAAAAAAGTATAATGAATTATTAGATATTTGTGTTTTTCTGTTACTGTGTCTAATTTACAAATCAAACTTTGTCATGGCTATGGATGCATAGGTAAATACACAGTATCTGTAAGACTCAGTACTATGTGAAATTTCAGACATCCACTGGGGATCTTGGAACATAACCCCGACCAGTAAGGGGGACTACTCGACATGGTGTCAATGCTGTTCAGTTAAAATCCAACTTCACTTTAACCAGTGGGCTAAGTTATCATTTGGTGTATAGTTATATGTATTTCTTCACTGAATCATACCATGTAAATAACAATATATTCTTCTTTCCCACGTTTAGAAAAAGAAGAAAAAGAAATGAAGAGGCTGGAAATAGTGAGGACTCTTGGAATACTAGCAATATTTTAATCTTAATTTGAGTGTTGGTTTTGATGTGATCAGAGGACCAACAAATAATTTCTCTGTACACTTAAGTGAATTTCTGGGTAGGTATACTGTGTTTCAACAACATGTTTTTTAAAATCTAAATTTACACCTAAATGTACATGGCTTGGAATAATCATGAAACTTGAGAAGGAATAAATTTGGACGATTTGTAACACCAGATATCAAGATTCTTAAAATTCCTCTAATGAAAAAAAGTGAGATGTTTGTTACATCAACAGACAATTTGAACAAAGAAGTGCAGTAAATGGTCCAGAAGCAGAACTAGTCACAAATACTCACTCAATGAACAATAAAATTGGGAACAGAAAAAGTTTACTATGTGAGGTAATGGATAATGTTAACTAGTTTGGTTGTGGTGAATATTTCACAATGTACAATTATCAGTGCATTATATGAAGTTGCTAATTTTAAACATACACATTTTTTAACTAAAGCTATACTTTAAGAAAACTGAACAATGCAGAAAGCTTTGCCTTAACAGCAAGTGATGCTGGGTCAACTGAGTAATTGAATTTTCATGGAACAACTGGTACTTTATCCCTGTGTCACAATGCATTTGTGACATTCAGTCCCTATGCTGTGTAGACCTAAATGGAAAAGGTAAAAAAAATCTAAGGCCCTGAAAGATAAAACAGTATCAACGTGTCCATTGGGTAGAAAAAACATTTTAAAATATTTCTAAAAATGATTTATTGTAATTATAATAAAACACAGTACAAACAGGAAGGAATGGATAAACTGAAATTTAGTAAAATTAGGAGAAATTATGTTGATCAAAAACACCATATTAAAAGAGCAGAAAAGCAAGTGATAGAATTTGAGTGAACATTGACATTATAAATGGGGGGGGGCTTCAAAGCGTTCTTGGAAAATGGAATTAAACGATACCTATTTTGATGCAAAAAAATTTTGAAACCCATGCATACAACAAGTCTTCAAAGCGTTTGTGGAAAATGTGTATTAGGAAACACCACACATAGATTTCATGTTTGTTGATTGAGTTTTCTTGATTCTTTCAAATAAACAGGTGTTTATGTTCTAGAAAATGAAACCAGAGACATCTTCTTTAAGTTGCCTTTATCATGCAGTGCCATCTTAATGCATAAATCCTAGGAACCCACCCTATGCCACAAGACCCAGGAGGAACAATCTCTTGCCTGAGTCTCTGGCCATCCGTCCCTTATCGCTCTCCCCTTGCTGCTGCTCTGCTTGGGCCTCACTCTCCCTTCTGCCCAGAAGCTCTCCCTGCAGGTCTTCACAGAACAACTTGGTTCTGTGTTCCAATCTCACCTCCACACATAGGCCTTCCTATCACTCCCTCCTCTTCAATGGTCTCCTTTGCTTTTCTTCATAACTTCACCTATTCCTACCCCAAATACAAGCTACCCAAAGCCAAGCACTTTGTGTTTCTTATTTTGGGTCTGTTCAGGACTTGCTTATACAGTATGCTCAATAAATGCAAATAGAAAAATTAGAGAGAAAAATGAATAAATGCAGTATAACTCCAAAGTAGTGACTGAAGGAAAAGCCTTGTAATTTAGGCTCTTGAAACTAAAGCACAGATTCAGAGTGAAATAAAGCTGGTGGTCATAAGGCAGAATGAAATATCAACCACACATTGAATACTCGCTGTGGCTCCTGACTCCAGCTTCCTGCTAATGCTGACACTGGGAGGCAGCCACGGTGGCTCAGGGAACTGGGTTCTTGTCACCCACAGGGAGACCTGACCTGAGTTCCTGGCTGCTGACTGCTCCTGTAGAATTTGGAGAGTGAACCAGTGGATAGGAGCAATTTCTCCCTGTGTGTGTGTGTGTGTGTGTGTGTATCTATCTCCCAAACTCCCAAATAAATAAATGTTGAAGGAAAGAAATAAAAAAGAGAGAAAGAGTGAGAGAGAAAGAAGGAAGAAAGAAAAAAGAAAGGAAGAAGGAAGGGAGGAAGGAAGGGAGGGAGGGAGGGAGGAAAGAAAGGAAAGGGAAGGGAAGGGAAGGGAAGGGAAGGGAAGGGAAGGGAAGGGAAGGGAAGGGAAGGAAAGGAAAAAAGAAAGAAAGAAAGAAAGAAAGAAAGAAAGAAAGAAAGAAAGAAAGAAAGAAAGAAAGAAAGAAAGAAAGAAAGAAAGAAAGAAAGAAAGAAAGAGAAAAAAAGACTATAACCATATAATCTCTGTGTATAACGAAAATAGTGTAAATGTGAGTTGTAAGAAAATTAGTTTTGTAACAAAATATGTGATATGCTGTAAAACTTCATTCAGGCTAAACTGAATATTGAGCCATACAGTAAATAATAAATAAAATTTATTCATTATCTACTTATGTCTAATCTTATCATAAAAAGCAGTGCATCTGAGGACCAGATGTCTTAAAAATCATACTATAGACAATAACTCCATAATTCTTCGGTATAGTGTGGAGACAGGCATCATTATCCCATTTAGCAGAATTTAAAAGTAGAGGCAGTAAAAACAACTAGTGTTTCAACATTAATTTTAGTGTCATACTGAATTTCAGTTTGTAGCCACATGTTTGTTCCTGTATTTATTACACAACTTATTACATAATTTATATGATGAACATAAATTTCAACAAAATGAGAGAAGCACTGTTCCCTGTACTATACAATAGATTTCTCTTCTGTAATCATTCAATTATGGGTAACCAGAAAGGCAATGAATATAGCATGAGGTCTAACATGTGGGCATTTTCCCCATTTAGTCATTCAAAATGTGTTGTCAGGGAGTTGGTTCAGGTTCAAGAGTGAGGTGACTTATGGAAAGACAGGAATTCAAGCCCAGATTAGAATCTATAAAGCACAGAATGTTGGGTTTGTGGCAACAAAATTGTAGCACACACCAATTTGACAATTCCAAGCAAATCCCATAGAAGCAGTTTCTAAAAATTAAATCAAAGTCTGTTCAGAGTCATCGCATCTCAGAGGGTCAATTTCACTTCTATAGATTGCCTTTTAGGTGCTCTATTAGTTATGACAGATCAGTGAGAACATATGGTATTTGTCCTTTGGGGAGTGGCTTAATTCACTAAGTATAATGTTTTCCAGTTGCAACCATTTTGTTGCAAATGACAGGATTTCATTTTTGTTTTTTGAACAGCCCTTGTCTCGACTGTTGAGGAACAGTTTTGTTTTTTATACTATTTATTGAACTCTTTACTTAGTATAGAGTTAATCTTACGTATATAAAGTTAATTGAAAATAGATCTTAGTAAAAAACAAGAATGAGAATAGGAGAGGAAGGAGGAAGAAGGGTGGGAGAGCACATAGGGTGGGAAGAATCACTGTGTTCCTAAAGTTGTATTTATGAAATGCATGAAGTTTGTATACCTTAAGTAAAATGTTTCTGGTGGAAAAAAATCAAATCAAGAATTTGAAATAATGTTAGTAATAGATAAACACTTTTCCTCTTATTTTTCTATATCCCATACATTAACCCCTTTATTGTAATTTTTTTAATTTATATATATTCAAAGCTTCCCTTTCCTGCCCAAAATGGTTCCAGCCTCAAAGTTGTTAAAGTAAAAACAATTGTTGTTACAATGGAAAATAGAAGCAATTTTTATTGTGGGCCCACCACAGTTTGGCTCAATTCTCCCAGTCTCTGCTCTAGTGAGAATGAAGCCAGACCACACACTGAGACTGAGTTACAACACTTCAAAAGCAAGAAAAACACTAATGGAAAAAATCAAATGGGTTTCCAAATAGGAGGTGGTAGACACTAAGGAAACCTCTTAAAACAGCTCATATCAACACTAACTCAACTCCAAAGATCCAACAAACAATGAGTAGCTTGAACTCCCATTCTCCTGTGGCTGTAGAACAGGAAATGTCCATTCAGTTCACATTGTTCCAGCGTCCACCAGTGTGAGTGAAAGCTTTTGCTCCAATTCCCACTTTTTGCAGGTTGAGCCTCTTACTTATGAAAATAAAAAGAGCTATATGGATGTTTTTTCCGGAAAGTATTTCAGAAAGAGATTGAAGAAATAAATGCATGGATAAATGGAAGGAAGACCTCCACATGGTAGGTTGGCAAATCCAATTCTACTATCTTGGACACAAAGGCAGCTTCCTAAGTCCTGAACATTCAGACTGATATTGATAAATCAAACTGTGGAACAGGGAGGGATGCAGATGGGCTTCAAGGAAAACTCAGAAGGTTCCTTCTGGAATGTTCTCCATATCTCACTTCTGGCCTCAGCACTTAGAATACAATAGCAACCAGAAGAAAAGTTTGTCCCTTGCAGAAATCAGAATTCAAAATTCACAGATGCAAAGTTAAAATCGTTCCAAACGTTAGAGAGAAGTACCTGTTCATCTGAGGGCATATGAAATTTATGACTTGACGAGGGGGTCGGGGAAGACATTTCTGAGCAAATATGATGGAATACACTGACATTCATCCAGTGGGCAAATAAATCTCACAATCACGAGGAAGTTCACATCCTGAACACAGCCAGGTTCTGAGCCTCCCAACACCGTGACCCGCTTGGATCTGGAGAGGTTAAGGTCACTTGGCCAGATATATATGTTTCCATGGCTCTTTCACAAATATTATGCAGACTTCCAAGAATCTGGACCTAATGTGGGGTGTGAGGAGTCCTTTGGGGAATAGGGGCTTGGGAGATGCTTGAAATCTACTCTGCAGAAATGAAAGGAAGAAAGGAGAGGAAAAGCAACAGGGAAGAAAGTGGACATCTTTAAGTGGAAAGAATAAAATACATGCTGGGTATAAATGACCTCGCTTTACCTCCCAAGTACTGTTGCCATTGAGTGCAGTTATCCATATCTAATGGAAGCAAGGCTTGGAAAAGTAAATAGCATAGTATCACAAATCTAGGTGGTAGATATGCTAGAATCTGAACACAGGATGTTGACTCTACCCTCACGCCCTTCATTCTTCCATACACTCCATCTGCTGTAGAGATATAACTTTAGATGTGTGGCTTCCTTAGGGCAAGGATTTGCCACAGTGGTTAAGATATCACTTAGGATGCTGACATTCCATATCAGAATGCCTGGGTTCAAGTCCAGGCTCCACTCCCAATTCTAGCATCCCTGCTAATTCACATCCTGGGAAGCAGGGGTGATGACCCATGGACCTGGCTGTCTGCTCTCCATGTACGAAAGGCAGATTGAGTTCTAGTATCCTGGCTTCAGGCTGGCTCCACCATGCCTGCTGTTGGCATTTGGGTAGGTAACCATTGGATGGGAGTTCTCTGTTTGTCTCCCTCTTTCTGTCTCTCTGCCTCCCAAGAATAAACAAAATAAGTCAAAATTTTTAAAGTGGTGTGTCATTCTAGACTGTGTCTCTAATCTAACTTAGAAAACAGGAATACTGCTGGGAAAGCAAACAGATTGCCATTTTCCCAAGAAAAGAGTTCCAGAGACAGATCTTAACTCTATGTCTCCTTGATATAAACTGCTTCTGATAACTTGGTCATGTCCTAGCTCTCTCTTGTAAAGATAAATCATAGTGTGCTCTGACCACAGATGTAGGCCATAATTGAGGCTGGAGTCATCACACTTTCTTATTCTCTAATCACAGTATCAGTGATTAGAGCATCCATGCTAGTTGGACTTAACACATACTCAAATATAATTCCTTTCCTCCTTCTGACTCAGATTTGGAAAGGTAAAATAACTCCCAGACTCCTCTGTGGCTAAAAGTGGCCATGTGACTCATTTCAAGTGAACGAGGTACCAGTGAATATTTGCTGAGCACAACTTATGGGAAAGATTTTACTTTGCTGATAAGAAAGAATAGGCTCAGGGGCCAGCATTGATAACCCATATGGGTGCTGATTTGAGTCCCAGTTGCTGCACCTCAATCCAGGTCCATGCTAGGAGCCTAGAAAACACAATGAAGAATGGCTCGACTGCTTGGGCTACTGACACCCACATAGGAGACACAGAAGAAGCTCCTGGCCAGACCCAGAGTTTCAGCCATCTGCGAGTGAACCAGCAGGTGGAAGATCACTCTCTATCTCTCTCTCTGTGTCTTTGCTTCAGGGAGGTGGGCATGATCTCTGCAGTTATGGCCATACCAGAGCAACAGGATAGACACTCAGCAAAATTTGGTTTTATGTGTATATTGACAGGGTAGGAAAAGTACAGGGATAAGTTTGACGTAAGCTGTACTAGACCTGTACACACAGACACACATCAGTGTTGGGAGAAATGAAAGAAAATTTAAATAAACAGTCCTACCCTATACCGGAGTTGTAGAATTCAGTGTTTTAATATACAAATTCCTTCAGATTAATCTGTAGTTATAAATCAATTACAATCAAAATACCATTCACTATTTTTGTGGAAAGTGACAAATTGATTTTAAAGTTTATATAGGAATGACTTACAATAACCAAAACTTTTAAAAAGAAAACAAATCTTTTAAGACTTACAACAAAGCTGTAGTGAACCAGACAGTGTAGTATAGCATCCAAATGAAGAAACAGATTCATGAAATACATACAAACCAGAGTCCAGAATCAGACCTGCATGTCTATGGACAAATGGTTTTTGGCAGAAAGGCAATAGCAACTTAATGGTAAAAGGAAATAGCAAATCGTGCCAGAAAAATTAATCACGGTGCAAAATATGAACTGCAATCCATACCTTTATCATTAACTTGATGCGGATCATAAACCTAAATGTGAAACTAACAATATAAATATTCAGAGGAAATTATGAGAGAAAACTTCATATTAGCTGTGGCATTGTTCAACATGAGATTATTGCAGTATGTGGGTAATAGCATTGCATTGTGACTTTAATTTACATTTCCCTAATGACTTACAATGCTGAGTGTCTTCTGTGTGCTTCGCATTTTTATATCCTCTTCCACAAAATGTCTGTTTAAATCTTCAGCCCACTTAAATTTTTCTTCACGTATTTTAGAAACAAGGCATTTAATGTTTCTTGTTCTGCAATCATTTTTCCCAGTTTGTGACTTGCCTTTTCATTTTTAAATAATTTCTCTCTAAAAACAAAATTTTTTGATTGGGTAAAGTTCTTTTTTTTATTTTTTTAAGGGATTTGACTTAACGTATTTTAAGAAATCTTTCCTAAAAGCAAGAGTAGGATGATTTTCTACTATGCCTTCTTCTAAAAGTTGCATATTTTTAGTTCTCATATTTATGTATCAAATCTTTCTGAAGTGTGAGGAAGGGTTCAGGTTCACCTATTTTGGCAACAATATTGAGTTGCTTTGTCAAATATTGTTGACATTTCTCTGTGAAACCCACACTTTTCCTCAAACCACTGACAAAAATAAATTCTTTGTATGACTTTCCATTATGTTTAGCTTTTATCACCTTAATACCATTATCACAATGTCTTGACTACTGTAGCTTTACTAATTTAGTCATTTTTAGTAGTGTGTTAAGTTTAACTTTCATTTCCATTTCAAAATTGATTAGCATGTACTTGGACTGTCCATACACTTCCAGAATCAGCGTGTACATTTCTAAAGAGAAACCTCTCCTTCTATAGCTTCCACTTCTTTCTTGCTGTGACTCACAAATTCCAACAAGTGACTCACAAATTCCAACACCTTGTCCTCTCCAAACTCTTTAAGTCTGTCTTTCGAAACTGGAGTCCACGAGGCCACCAGGCTCCATCTGGTCTCATCCTTCCTCCCCTGTGGCCTGGAAATTGCTTCCAGGAGGCACACTGGAGTGTTTATAGGGCTGACCTGGTTGGTTTCCCTTCTCTTCAGGATGCCAGGCCCCAACTGTCTCTTGTTCAATATCTGGAAATGTTTTCTGCTGCGTTCTGTTGACATTGGGAAAGTAAGCTCCGGAGCCCTTAATCCCTCAAAGGCAGAAGCAGAACTGCCACCACAGCTTAGGACATCGGCCTTCCTGGGTGGAGAGTGCATCTCATTGTGGTGTTAATTTGCATTTTCTGCATGATTGCTGATCTTGAGCATCTTGCGGGTACCAACTGGTCTTTCACAAATCTTCTATGGAAGATCAACAAATCTTTTGCTTTTAAGTACCATTGTTTGTCTCATTAAATTGTAGGAATCTTTAGACATTCTAGAAACCAACCCCTTTTCAGAAACATGTGTAATGTGAATATTTTCCCCCAGTCTCTGTCTTGTCCTTTTAGTTTTAAAAATTTTTTTACAGCACTGTACAGAAAAAATACTTGGTAATTGGTCAGTGTGTTTCTCACAGATATTTGCTAACAATTCTGACATTTGATATATGTGTGTGTGTGTATATGCGTAGATATGTATGTATATATATATGATGTGTGTATATATGTATATGCTGATCTGTATACACACATCTACATTTATATATGTATGTAAACTGCGTGTTCAGACTGATATTATTGATTTAACCCAACTTATACATATAGATGAACAAGTATTTCCCTAGCTACATTCTCCATGAAGCCCTAGAAATAATAACAGCCTAGTAAGAATGAATACAATTATAATACACCTATGTATTTAGTTCTGTTTCCCAATGAAGGCACCAAAGTTCCTGGAGGAAGATACTGATTTGACATATGGGTCAAGAGAATTAAAAACTTACTGTGCAGGGCTCAGCATTGTTGTTTAGCAGGTTAAGCCTTGGCTTGTGATGTGGTACCCTGTATCACAGTAGAGGTTTGAGCCCTGGCTGCCCTGCTTTTAATCCAGCTCCCTGCTCCTTCACCTGGGAAAGCAGCAGAAGATGGCCCAAGTACTTAGGACTCTGCCATCCATGTGGGAAACCCAGAAGAAGCTCCTGGCTCCTGGCTTTGGCCTGGCCCAGCCCTGACTTTTGTGGCCATTTTGGGGGTGACTTAGTGGATGGAAATGTTTTAGCTCTGTCTAGGTTTCCACATCTATAAATGTCAAGGTAACTTAAAATATTCTTACATCAATCTGTGTATAAACAAGAAACTTGCTATGATACACTTTGATTTTCTCTTCCATTTTTTTTTTTTAAATTATCTTCAGTCTCTTACTTTATTTAAACAACACTACAGGGAAAATCTTTAGACTTAAACCTCAAGTCATCCATTGTTATTTCTTTTTTTTTCTCTTCCATTTTTATTCATTCATTTGTTTTCTTCCTTTTTTTACATTTGAATTTACATCTGTGTGTGCTGTAACCTCCATACATGCATTGTTATGAATTTTGCTGTAAGCAGTAAATTATCTTTTAAAGGGTTTTGCAATAAGAAAAACTTCTTTCATGCCTACCCATATATGTGTTATTTCCAGGGCTCCTAGTCTTATTTGTAAATCCAAGTTTCCATCTGACTTCCCATTTCTCTTGCCAGAATAATCCTTTTTACCAATAGTGCAGGTCTCCTGCTGAAACGCTGTCCCTTGTTATTCCTTTTCTGTGTTGTCTTGATTTGTCTTTGTGTGGACCCTGGATAAAGTTCCTGGCTCTCAGCTTCAGTCCTATCCAGCTCCAACTATTATGGCATTTGGGGAGTGAACCAGAGGATTGTAGGTCTCTTTCTGTCTTCTTTTCTCTTTCTCTCTGCCAAATAAGTAAGTTTTAGAAAATCTAAAAAAATAGACAATATAAAATTGCTTTGAAATGTACTGAAACAATAGACAATTGAATAGTGACAAATTGGCCTAGTGCCAATTTTTATAATATGTTGGAAATCATACCTATTGCAAAAATCATGTAAACTTTCAACAAAATATTTAGATTCCACACTTGGTGGCAGGGATCCAATTAATTGAGCCATCACTACTGCCTTCAAGGATATGCATTAGCAGGAATCTCTAGCCCCTGGGGTTCAATCTGGTTCTCCCATATGGTGGCAGGCACCCAAGTATTTGAGCTATCACCTGTTGTCTTCCAGGGTGCACATTATCAAGGAACAGATAGGTCTGACTCAAATCTGGCAATCTGATATGGACTGCAGGGATCCAAAGCAGCATCTTAACATCTGTGCCAAGTACCAGCCCTTCTTCCTTTCTTTGAAAGAAGCTGGTGGGAGAGGCCATAATGGATGGATGTTTAAGTGTAGCATAACCAACTTGGCATCTTCAATAAAAAGATTGTAAAAGGGTTTGCCCTCTGGGGCTGGCGCTGTGGCATAGCAGGCAAAGCTTCCACCTGTGGCGCCAACATCCCATATGGGCATCAGGTTCCTGTCCTGGTTGCCCCTCTTCTGATTCAGTTCTCTACTGTGGCCTGGGAAAGCAGTGTAAGATATCCCAAGTGTTTGGGCCCCTGCACCTGTGTAGGAAACCCAGAAAAAGCTCCTGGCTTCAGATCAGTTCAGCTCCAGCTGTTGCGGTCATTTGGGGAGTGAACCAGCAGATGGAAGACCTTTCTCTTGGTCTTTTCCTCTCTGTCTGTAGCTCTACCTCTCAAATAAATAAAATATTTAAAAAAATAAATAAAATTTAAAACAGTCTTGGGGCTGGCACTTTGGCATTGCACGTAAAGCCACCGCCTACAGTGCTGGCATCCCGTATGGGTGCCAGTTCGAGTCCCGGCTGCTCCACTTCTGATCCAGCACTCTGCTGTGGCCTGGGAAAGCAGTGGAGGATGGCCCAAGTCCTCAGGCCCCTGCATCCAATGGGAGACCCAGATGGAGCTCCTGGCTCCTGGCTTCTAATCTGCACTGCTCCAGCTGTTGTGGGAGTGAACCAGAGGATGGAAGACCTCTCTCCCTCTCTCTCTCTCTCACTCTACCTCTTCCTCTCTCTGTGTAACTCCGGCTTTCAAATAAATAAATAAATATTTTTTTTTTAAAAAGAAACATAATCCTCCCAGAAAGCAAATTTATAAACAATAATATAAATCCATAATTTTATAACAACTACTTAAGATTTCAAAATACAATGACAAAGAATTAGTCATTTTACAGTCAATTTATCATTCTCATCAGCTTTTTTTTCTTCTAACTCTGCTATTCTTTACAATAAATTCATGGTGGAAGCTCTATTTGAAAAAAAAAAATGCCCACCAAATAGTTCTTTACTGAGTAAGGGGATGTAGAAAAGATTGGCTAACATTTGTTAAGGATTAATTGACAGCCCTTTATATCAGAAGGAATAAATTTTATAGCCTATTAGCACAAAGCATCATTAAGTAACTGAAAATAGGATTGCACCAAATGCGCCCTCCAGGTAACACCAAAAATGCTCTCTTTGAGTAAAGAGATTGGTTGGTTTCATTTTAGATTGCTTTTGCTTGCTCCTGTCTGTCTGCGTTTACTAGCTCTGGAGTTCTCTAGTCTTGAAATGTACACTTGACTGCTGTTGACGTATCTCCCAAAGCACCAAAGTTCCTTTGGATCCCTCAATTTTATGTTTTTTCTTTTCCTAACCCTACTTGCATTGACCTTTGTGTTGACCTTTGGTTCTAGAAGAAGAAAGAACAACAGAGAGTCCAATAGCTACAAAAAGGTGGAGCGATTTTAAAGAGCCCAGAGGGAATTGTTCCTACATTGACTTCCCTGGGAAGACTTTCCCAGTCTTTTCTCCTCCTTAAGTGTCTAGCAATGGAAAAGATCTCTATGCACCATGTGCTGTTGTCTCAATGTGTACACAACATGGTTTAATCTCCAATGTAATCCTCTGAAGAAAGTCTTGTAACAAATAACTGAGGATATAATTACTGAAAAATCTGTGATCAAAACAGAAATCATATACTAAATATACATATGGGAAGGTACTGGAATGTGCACAGCACAATAAATAAATGAGAATGTCTCCTATTTGGGGCCCATCTTTTGAAGTCCTCATTGTTTTCTTAATATGATATGTGTTGCTTTGAAATAAAAATCCTCAGAAGTTATCTGAGATGCTCCTCTTTCTACAGCTTCAGCTGGCAGCTCCCCCTTTTTGATTCCAGAAACACAAAATGGCCATCTTGGATCAAAAGCTGCCTTGAAGACATAAAGTTAAGCATAGCAGAGCAATAAAAATGGAGACTGCAGCCTTGAGAACCCTGAAAAATCTCCATATCAGCCTGAGTCTGCCTCTCCCCACACTTTTTTATTGTATATTTTAAATGTTTCTTTAAATTTTACTTTCACTTGAAAGGCAAAGAGAAAAAGACAGAAAAACACATCTTCCATCTACTTCACCCTTCAAATCCCCACAACAGTCAAAGCTGGGCAAGGCTGAAGCCAGGATCTGGTAATCCTATGTGGGTCTCCGATGAGGGTAGCAGGGACCCAAATACTCGAGCCACCACTGCTCTTCCCAGGATGCCCATTAGCAGGGAACTGGAATAAGATGCAGAGCCAGGACTCAAACTCAAACACTGTAAATTGGGATGCAGGTATCCTGAGTGGCATCGTAACCACTGATTCAAATACCTGCCACCCACGCCCTTACTTTATTTAAGTTGAGATAGAAATGCAATCCTTGCATTCATAAGTTATTCTGGTATCATTTGGGGTTTTCCTATTGACTCAAAATAAATCCAAAATTCTTAACTTCAAATAATCAAATATCCTATATTTTTAGTTGTTTGTTCCTAAGTTCACCATAAACTCTGCCAAGATACTATTACATAGGGTGTACTAGATCAGACCTTCTGTTTTAGGTGTTGCTAAATTCATTACAAGGAATATCCCTTTATATAAAATATACATGCATATACAGGCTTATTTGTTTGGAAGGCAGAGCAATTGAGAGAGAGAGAGAGAGAGAGAGAGAGAGAG
This sequence comes from Oryctolagus cuniculus, assembly GCF_051225735.1. Lineage (NCBI taxonomy): Eukaryota > Metazoa > Chordata > Mammalia > Lagomorpha > Leporidae > Oryctolagus > Oryctolagus cuniculus. Next base: position 43,731,616 of record NC_142882.1, read on the forward strand.
AGAGATTGTCCATGTGCTGGTTCACCCCCCAAACCACCCAACAGCCAGGGCAATCTGGGCTGAGGCCAGGAACCATGAACTCCATCTGGTCTTCTACATGAGCGGTAGGGTCCAAAGATCTTGGGCCACTCTTTGCTGCCTTCCCAAACACATGAGCAGGAAGTTGGATCAGAAGCAGAGCATCTGGGACTCAAACTTGAGCTCCAATATGGGATGGTAGTCATCACAGGACATGGCTTAACTTATTGTTCCATAATACCAGCCCTGGGGGGGGGGATAAATAAATAAACACACATATGTGTATATACACACTCATATATGTATATATATACACATATGTGTGTATATATACATAAAGATTTATTTATTTATTTTAGAAACAAAGTTAGAGGGAAGAGAGGGAGAGACAGAGAGAGATTTTTCTTCTGTTGGTTTACTCCCCAAATGGCTACAACAGCAGGGGCTGGGGTTGGGTCAGGCCAAAGCCAGGAGCTAGGAGCTTCATCCAGGTGCAGGGACCTGAGCACTTGGGCCATCTTCTGTCACTTTCCCAGGCGCATTACCAGGGAGATGTATGCTGGCGCCACAAACGGAAGCTTTGCCCACTACATCACAGCTCCAGCTCAAGGGAATATGTTTTTAAATCACAATATCCAAGGCAGAAAAATAGTTAGGAGACTGTTACAGCAATCCAAGAAAAGGAGACTGAAAGCCCATTGTAAGACAGTTCTGATAGGGTTGGGGCAGAGGGGAGGAGAGAAGAAAATGCTTCACATCTGGAACTGCCAGGCGTGTGAGAATAACTGGAAGTGGGGTGAGAGGGATGGAGCAGACAAGATCTAGAAATTCTCAGGTTTCTAAAACTGCTGGTGCAACCAGTAGAGTTGGTGAACACTGAGAAAAACCAGTGGGAAAGGTCAACTTTGCACATGTTGAATTTGAGTTATATATGGAAATGTCACATGGGTATGTGCAGGATGCAGCTGAATGAGTCTTCTGCTATTGCTTAACAGAGGAATTCTGCATTCTGGATTCCAGGGTGTTCACGTATGCACGCGCATGCATGTGTGTGTGTGCGTGTGATAAGAATGAAAACTGTGGACCAAAGGGAAAATGGAGCGTGGAAAAGGAATGTGAACATACTAAAAACAAAACAAAACAAAAAAACTAGGGAACCTCAAAATATGGGAAAATGCCAGAAAGAGATGGATAAAGAGCCAGCAAGGAGTGAAGATGTACAAAAGTCATTTCAAGAAGGGAGCAACAAACAGAACCATGCTTAGTGCATCAGCTTGCCATTGGATTGGACAATGGTGACATCTCTATTGGTCACGAGAAGGATCTCTGCTGAGTTGTTGGGTTGAGAAGTTATAGCAAGTTAAGAGTTGGTTACCAGTGAGTAGGGATGGCTGGCCACTCTTTGGTGAAGCTTAAGTGAGCAGTAGAAGGAAACATGCAGTACAGGGGAAGCAAAACCTAGATGAGAAGAGGGCTATATTAAAAGAGAGTTGATTAAAAAATAAGTGTTTGGAAAGGGACAGCACTGTGGTGCAGCTGGTTAAGCTACTGCCTCAGTGCCCGCATGCAAGAGGAGGATGACCCCTGGAGTCCTGGCTGCTCTGCTTACTGTGCAGTGTCCTGTTGATGGGTCTGGTGTGGGATGCAGTGAATGATGGCTCAACTACTTGGATCCATGTCATCCATGGGGATTCCTGCATGAAGTTCCTGGGTCCTGGCTGGAGCCTGGCTCAAGCCCCCAGCTGTTGTGGGTATTTGGGGAGTGAACCAGCGGATGGAAGATCAATCTTTCCCAATCCGTTTCTCTTTTCCACTCTCACCCTCCCTCTCTGTGTGTGTCTCCCTCCCTTTTGTTGGCACTCGGCCTTTGAAATAAATAGCAAAGAATAAAAGCACTTTAAAAAATTAGTGGTTTGAAGTTGTCGGCTTAGCTACCGTTGTAAAGTGATAGCAGCAGTTTAATATAAATGTCAAGTTATGTATAGTAATAAGATGAGAATATTTTGACTGATAATTAAAAATATGTCCCTTTCGTTGAATGTTTGTATCAATATGAGGAAAATGCAGTAACTCAGAAGAACATTGAGGCAAATAGTTGGTCCACTGATAAGATTTCCAGACCTCTGGAGGCAGTTACAAAAGTGATACATCAACCACATCTGTACTTTCTCAGTCAGCAGGCAAATCCAGGAATAAACTCTAAATAAGTTACCATGAAGCCAGCAAGCTCATGCAAGTGCCGGGACTCACGTTTTGCCTTTCACCATTTCCCAAAACATGTCGACCCAGTGATCTATATTTGGTGGTGATTTTTATTCCCAGATGTTGAAAGCAGCTTCTTTGCTGGCAGTAAGTCCTTGAGGATGTATTTTCCCTGGGCTTTAAATAGCATGCTCTAGGGAATTTGTATTACCCAAGATATAAAAAGATTAATAAGGATTTAAAAATTGAATCACTCAGTAATGCCTTTAATGGCTGTGCATCCAAATCGTTTCTTTGGTTAATATCATAACTGCTTGTTTATCATCACATTCTTAAGTGATAACTCTCGTTAAGTTTGTGCCCATAGGGTTTCAGATACAATGCAGGGCTGAGGCCACATGCCTTATTTCTTGGCACAGCACGAAGAACCTTGCATAAGTCCATGTGTGGAACATTGGAGCGCCTATCTCTTTCCATCCCCTGTGTCAAGTTTCTTTTTTAAAGACATCTGAATTTTATCTGCCGCTTTCTGGCTTTCATTGAAAATGTTTATTCAATTCAATGTGAGAGAACTGAATTCTGGACAAGGAGCATGATGAATTTTCTAATTCAAACTGGGTACCAAGAGGTGGCCTGTCATCATTTTCCTTTTGTTGTACTGGGTGGGGGAGAAAAAAAGCAGCTAATGAGTCTCCCTGTGAGCAGTTCCCACTTCTGTTTCAAGTTCCCCACCAAGTCATCAAACATCCTCTGGGTTTTGTCAACAGCCTGGTAAATAGCCAGAGAAAGAATCAAAATAAGATCGTTTATTTAACATTCTTCTCCTCCAACTGCTGATTAGAATAAATAGTTTGGATAAAGCTCCTATCTGATCCAACAATCACAAAAAAGAAAGCATTTAGCTATTGGTGGTTTAGATTGGGCTAGAAATACTTTAAACAGCTAAGAATTTTTTCACCCTGTGATAATTTTCTTTATCTTCAACTCATCTTGTTAAGGCAATGTCTGACCTAAACATTCAATTTATGTTGTACTAACACTGGGACACTTCTCTAGAATCTCAGGGAAAATGTAGGCAGTGATTTCCAGAACAAAAGATAGGCTGGAGGGGTCAGTGCTCTGGCACAGTGAGTACAGCTGCCGCCTGCCCTGCCAGCATCCCATAAGGGCACTGGTTCAAGTCCCAGCTGTTTCACTTCTGATCCAGCTCTCTGCTATGGCCTGGGAAAGCAGTAGAAGATGGCCCTAGTCCTTGGGCTGCTGCACTCACATGGGAGACCTGCAAGAAACTCCTGGCTCCTGGCCTCGGATCAGCCCATCTCTGGCTGAACCAGTGGATGGAAGACCTTTATCTCTGCCTTTGCCTCTCTGTAACTCTGCCTTTCAAATAAATAAATAAATCTTTGAAAAAAAAAAAAAGATAGACCAGAAATCCACAAATGCAGCCCCCTATTATATTAAGAGAAAAAGTTGAGTCTGTAAAGCTATTTACAAGGATTGCCTTTTCTTACTTTGGGTAAAATTTGTACACTCCACTTACCTTGTAGAGAATGTAGTAGTTTACCCAAAAGGAAAAAAAAATATTTTTAATCATCAAAAATACTTGTGGGTTTGTAGGAGTTCAGATTTAATGGTATAATGCCTCAATTTGATATTTCTGTTCAAGCTTTTTCAAGAAAATATCTATCATATTTCAGAATAAAGATCTAGTAAATACACTGTTCAATATGTAAAAAACAGATTGCCATCATTTTATGACCTGTAATCTAAATTTCAGTAGATTACTAGTGGTTCGATAAGTAGAAAAGTTAGCTGATGAAGTTTTAGCCTTAATTTTTTATTTTTTATTTATTTATTTTTGGACAGGCAGAGTTAGACAGTGAGAGAGAGAGACAGAGAGAAAGGTCTTCCTTTTCCGTTGGTTCACCCCCCAAATGGCTGCTACGGCCGGCGTGCTGCGCTGATCCGAAGCCAGGAGCCAGGTGCTTCCTTGTGGTCTCCCATGTGGGTGCAGGGCCCAAGCACTCGGGCCATCCTCCACTGCCTTCCTGGGCCACAGCAGAGAGCTGAACTGGAAGAGGAGCAACCAGGGCAGAATCTGGCGCCCCAACCGGGACTAGAACCCAGGGTGCCAGTGCCGCAGGCGGAGGATTAGCCAGGTGAGCCGCAGCGCTGGCCAGCCTTAATTATTTTAAACTTATCATTCTCATTGAAAGAGGCTCAGAGAGACATCTTCCATTTGCTGAGTCACTCCCAACGTGTCTGCAGCCAGTGCTGGGACAGGTCAAACCAGGAGCCTAGAATTTAATCTGGGTCCCCCATGTGGGTGGCAGGGACCCAAGTACTTGAGCCAACAACGCTCCCAGGGTGTGCATTAGCAGGGATCTGGAATTCAAAGTGGAGCCAGTACTCAGACTTATGCATTCTGGTATGGAATGTGGGTGCTCCAAATCACATTTTAACTTCTAAGTCACATGCCTATGCCCAAAATTTCAGCATAAATTCAAGATGCTACAGTTCCTCATAACATGACACCTACCTTCAGCTCCTTGTTCTTGCTTGTATCCTTTACTAGGGTAGAATAATATAAATAGAGGGTCCACATGATGTTGTCCATTTCAGCCCATTTGTGTCTTCTCTCAGGAAATGCTCTTTTTCTTCTGCAAGGCTATTTATGATCTTATTAGTCCTTCAAATTGGCCTCAAATACCATCATGCAACATGATATTTTACTTGAAATAATGACTGACAGATTATCTACCACTCATTAGGCAGACATTTCATTAAAAATGAGCCAAGCCTGGCACTATGAAAAATACAACTGGTAGTAGGTGTGATAAAAATTGAGCTGTCAAAAGAAAACAAGAATTTTGGAAAACTTTTATTGACTACAATGAGTTTGGTAGCTTCTTGATACTTAAAATGCCTTCTCAATGACACTAGCAAATATGATTTTTTGACAATGTATAAGGAAATATAATGACCTTTGCAAGAGCCACATAAACCACTGATCTACTGTTTTCCAAATGACAAATGCATGAAGTAATAAGATCATTTATGAGTCAAGAAATTTAAAGTATAAAACAAATCAGTGGGTTTTGCAGTAATAGGGTAAGAAGAGTTTGGTGAAATAATTTCAGATTCCACATCCTGTTAACTTGAATGAAATTACTACTTGACAGGTTTGGTGTCATATCAAATAAAAATACCCACAATTACCTGAGAATTCTTTTAGTCGATTATGTATCTGTGTAAACTGAAATTTTTCATGTACTTCAACTGGAAAACTATTGCCATTAGAGATTAGAGAAGAAGTACCCAGCTGTCTGATTAAGAAATCAAAGAGATTTCAAAAAATGTAAGGTAATGCTGCTATTGTTGCTAAATTTTTGAATATAAAGTTATTATTCAAAATAATTGCTTTGAAAAGTTTTTTAATTTAATTTTTATTTATATAAATAGGACAACTTTCATTTATCTTATACATACAGTTTTAAGTACAGAATGACACTTCGCACCCATCTTCTCTCCTTCTCTCACTCCCACCCTTCTTCCGGCTTCCGTTCTTATTTTTCTTTTAATTTTTGTGATAATCTAGTTTTTTCCCTTTGAGAACAAGTTTTACCACTAATCAAAGAAGCACCCAAGGAAACAGGCAATGGAGTTGGGCACCTAGGCTTATCTAAAACTTATGAGACATAAGAAAATCCTCCACTTAATACACTGATTTGAAGTAAATCTTTGAGAACAAGTTTTACTATTAACTCTCATGATACAACTCTTCAAGGACAAAGGTTCTGCATGGGAATTTAGTGTACAGTGACTCCTGTTCTTAAATAACAATTAACACTCATATATGATGTCAGTGACCACCTGAGGCTCTTGACATGAGCTGCATAAGCTATGGAAGCCTTTTGAATCCACAAATTCCTTCAATATTTAGACAAGGCCATGTGCAAAGTGGAAATTCTCTCCTCCCTTCAGAGAAAAGTACATTCTTCTTTGATGACCACTTCTTTCCACAGGGATCTCAGCTACAGAGGCCCTTCATGTAGGACATTTTTTGCCACAGTGCCTTCGCTTTCCATGCCTGAAATGCTCCTGTGGGCTCTTCAGCCAGACCAGAATGCTTTAAGGTCTGATTCTAAGGTCAGAGTGCTACTTTAAGTGATTTTTTTTCTATGAGTCTGCTGTATGAACTGCTGTTTTTTTCTATTATTACCAAACACTTAATTCTATTTGTATGATCACTTTAACACTTAATCTTTTCCATCTGATCATTTTTGTGCTTAATCCTATCCTTATGATCAATTTGACACTTAGAATCCTTTTTTTTTTTTTTCAACTACCTTGCTTATGGGGATTTGGCGTCCCATGGCAAGTTTTTTAACTGTACCCTTAGAAGTAAGCCTATGGGAATGCATGCAGGACTACACAACTTTACAGTTACAAACTTCATACACTTCATAATTACAACTTTAGGAACATGGTGATTCTTCCCACCGTGCCCACCCTCCCACCCATACTCCCACTCCACTTCCTCCTCCCTCCTTTATTCTCACTCTTATTTTTTTTTTTTTACTAAGATCTAATTAACTATATACACATGCAATTAACTCTATGGTAGGTAAAGAGTTCAATAAAAAGAATAATAATAATAAAAAAAAAACCTGTTCCTTAACAGTCAAGACAAGGGCTGTTCAAAGTCATTGCTTCTCAAAGTGTCAGTTTCACTTCTACAGATTGCCTGTTAGTTATCTACAGATTGCCTACTAGGTGCTCTATTAGTTATCACAGGTCAGGGAGAACATATGGTATTTGTCCCTTTGGGATTGGCTTATTTCACTAAGTATGATGTTGTCCAGTTTCATCCATTTTGTTGCAAATGACCAGATTTCACTTTTAACCGCTGTGTACTATTCCATGGTGTACATATTCCATAACTGCTTTAAAAAGTTTTAATGTAACAAGTATAAATATTTCCATTAAGCATGTGGGTACATGAGAAATGCAACTTCATAAACTCTCACTCGATTTATTTTCTGATTCCAAGCAAATAATTTACCCAAAGAAGTAGAAAAATGGAATTTTTCTTCATAGTCTTCATTATTAATCTGATTTAAATTCAAGGACTTCCTGGTGAATTTAGATTTAATACAAAACATTTTATTCCCCTTTTGAACAGGTAGCACAATTCTCAGTGGAGACAATCTTGATCCTGATTCCAGGGCTGAGCCACTTCCTGGCCCACAGATACAGTAATTGGCTTTCTGGTGCCCTGCATTGCTGGTACTTGAGGTTCTGGAACAGAACATAGTGGCTACTACAGAACAAATTAAATAATGCAATGTGAGATGAGGGATGAAAAGCATATCTACTAGAACCGTGAAATAATGTCACCACATTGACATACCTATTATGTATGCATGTGTATGCATGTGCATGCATGTGCATACTTTTTTTTGTTTTACCTTTACATCCACTTTATAAATTTAGTGTGCTGGAGAGATTATTATCTTATCAGTAAATATCCTCCTCAATTATAACTTTTAAAGATATAACTTTTAAAAATTACATGATATTTCATCATATTTCATCCTAAGGACATGTCATACTTGATTTGCAAAGTTTTATTTAGATTTTTCTAACTCATCATCATTATCTATGTGCTCAAACAAACATAAGTTCATCTATTTACCTATATCTTTGTATTCATTGATGGTTCTTTCCTTAGGACAAAGTGATCACAAAGGAATTTGTGAACAAAAAGCTATGCATGTTATTAAAGAATTGAGAATTTTCTTTAAGATTATTTTCTAAAATAATTGCATAGATTTACATTTGAAAACTGTATAGATGTGCATGATTTCATATGAGGGAATATTGTTTCAATTATCAAATGGGTGTTAGATATCTCTGTGAATATGCTACTCACAGTTTTCAATTTTAGTCATATTATTAGCTTGTTAGACCCTTAGTGGTAGGATTATTTGTACTATCTTCTTTTTATTGTTTGCTTATTTTTTTATGTACCTGAATGACAAGGCAACAGAGATGGGAAAAGACAAAGAGAGAGATCTTCCATCGATCCAAGTTCACTACCTGAACACCCACAACAGCCAGAGCCTGACTGCACTGAAGCCAGGAGACTAAGTCCATCCAGTTATCCCGATGGGTGGTTAGGGGCCCAGGTATATGAACATCAAACACTGCTCCCAAGAAGCATCAGCATTAAGCTGAGTCAGAAGCAGAGGGGATCAGAAGCAGCACTCTGATATGGGGTGTGGACTCCCAAGGGGCAGCTGAACTTCTGTGCACAATGCCCCTCCTTGTGATTTTGTAATTCTGTTAGAGATGCTAATAATGCCTGCCTGTTCTTTCAGCTGCATTTACTTGCCTATATATTTTTTAAAATTTTTAACCTGTGCCTATCATTTTTTATGAATGTCTTTTTTATCTAGTAAATGCCAGATCTATTTTATGTCGTTTCAATAGAGAAATTTAACCTGTTCAAATATTTCTAAAACTGAAATCTGTTTATTCATAATTCTATGTTCCCCTTTGCTTGTTTTTTCTACTAGTTTTTCTCTCTCCTGTCTTTGACTACTTAGATCATGCTTTCCTTGCATTTTTCTTAAGGAATTTGGATAATTGGCACTATTCTTCTTAAAGAAGGTGTAGCTGCTTTTTAGTTATTACAATACATTTTTTTGCAGTGTGGTAAACATCTATTTAATTTATTTTTTATTTAGTAAATATAAATTTTCAAAGTAGAGGTAATGGATTACAATGGCTTCCCCCCCATAATTGCCCTCCCACTCACACCCCTCCCATCTCCTGCTCCCCCTCCCATTCCATTCACATCAAGATTCATTTTCAATTATCTTTATATACAGAAGACCAATTCAGTATATATTAAGTAAAGATTTCATCATTTTGCACCCACACCGAAACACAAAGTGTAAAATACTGTTTCAGTACTAGTTATAGCATTACTTCACATTGAACAACACACTAAGGACAGATCCCACATGAGAAGTAAGTACACAGTGACTCCTGTTGTTAACTTAACAATTTGACACTCTTGTTTATGGCATCAGTAATCTCCCTAGGCTCTAGTCATGAGCTGCCAAGGCTATGGAAGGCTTTTGAGTTCGCCGACTTCGATCTTATTCCGACAGGTTCATAGTCAAAGTGGAAGTTCTCTCCTCCCTTCAGAGAAAAGTACCTCCTTTTTTGATGGCCCCATTCTTTCTATAATACATTTTTAAATATTTATTTATTTATTTGAAAGGCAGAGTTACAGAGAGGGAGAGGGAAAGAGAGAGAGAGAAAGAGAGAGAGAGAGAGAGAGAGAGAGAGAGAGAGGTCTTCCATCTGCTGTTTCACTCCCCAAATGGCTGCAATGCTCAGAGCTGTGCCAATCTGAAGGCAGGAGCCAGGAGCTTCTTCCGGTCTCCCATGCAGGTGCAGGGGCCCAAGGACTTGAGCCATCTTCCATTGCTTTCCCAGGCCATAGCAGATGCTAGATTGGAAGTGGAACAACTGAGAATTGAACTTGTGCCCATATGGGATGCTGGCACTGCAGGCAGCAGCTTTACTTGCTACGCCACAGCACCGACCCCATCACAGTACATTTTAATCATATCAAAAAACTTCATGGAAAATCTGTATTATGATAAAACTATGCATGGACTTCAAATTTTGGTTTTACAAAAAATAAACTTTTCTTCTCTTAAAATTTTCATTACAGCAGAGTGAGAGTTACAGTGCATTTAGGAAGTATCTTTTGCTCTTTGATTGAGCATTGGTTGAAAGGAGTGCCACGGAAACCATAACCAAAAAGTGATATTAAGTGCCCAGGAAAATCTCAGGGAAAAGTTTTGCAAGCAACAGTAATAGCTGTTAGATCAAACTAAAGGAAAGCATCAAGAGATGCAACCAGTGTTTGTGAAAATTGGAGATAAAGTCTTTCTCCTTAATGTAGAGGTACCAACATAGTTCTAGTTGACAAGGATTTTTTTTTAGAGATAGTGAAATTCTTGGAAAATAGATAGAACAAATTCTCTATTGAAATGGCATTGCATGAATCTGCCATCCACTGAAGCTTTGAAATGTTCCTTCATGTAAATAATGTCCATGTCTCTTTTATAAGAAACAAATGATATCTAAACTAATGACATCTATTGTCTCTAAACTTTAGTTTCACTGTTCTGTGCAAACATTTCCAAATAAAGTAAATAAATGAAAAAAGTAGCTTCATTTATTTGAGAGAAAGCAGGACAAGCGGGGGGGGGGGGTGGAGAGAGGTAGAGAGAGAGAGAGAAACGCAGAGAGAGATCTCATCTTTTGATTCATTCCCCAAATGCCCACAATGACAACCTGAGCCAGGGTCAAAGCCAGGAGCTAGGAATTCAATCTGGGTCTCTCATGTGGGTGGCTGAGATCCAAGTACTGGAACCATCACCTGCTGTCTTCAGGGTGTGTGCCAGGATTTTTCCATGAGATGTATCTTCCTAGTATCTGTTTCTGAGTTAGAGTAACATTACTGGAATTCTTTCTCAGTGTCTTTATGGATCCAAATGCTGTATTCCATGGAAAAAGCATTGTAGGTGAGTTTTGTGACCACGTTGGTAATTTTTAATACGACAATATAAAAACATACTAAAAATTTAAAAAAAGTTCACCAGAGCTCCTCATATATGTCATGCAACTTTAAGTAGGATGTTGCTATTGTTATGTCTTTTACTCCTTTTTAAACTGAAAAATATTGAAGTCAATTTGTTACTATCAACATCAGTATTGAATCTATGTAATATATCTCATAAAATGATAACTGTAGCAGTTTTATGTTTTCCTTATCCCATTCTACTTTTTTCTAGTTTTGGTTGATATATGCATCTGTCATTAATTTTTTCCATCATACATACAATAGTGTAAGAATTTTTTGAATGATACATTGTTATACAACCTCTGAAATCAGTTATTTAGACTTAACTCTATTGGTTTTGTGACATACCACAATTTCTTTCATAACTTACTTTCCAAGCTCTTGAAATTTTGCTTCATTTTCCAACCTAGTGTAGCATGTATTTAAGTCATTTTACCTGACAAGTATGTGGATAAGAATCCTTCCTAAACCCTTGAAAATCTAATAATGTCAAGCTGTTCCTCTCACACAGAAATGAAATTGGCTAGACATAGAATTTCTCCACTCACAGAAAACATGACTCCGTGGCTTTTCTGGCAGATAAAATGCCTATGGGATAAAATTGAAACATTTCAATTTATCATGCAAGGTTCGTCATAGTACGATTTTTAAAAAAATGCTCTTTCCAGTTCCAGATCAAAAACCTTCTCAATAGTTTCTTTCTCACGTAAGATTGCTCCCTCACTTTTGCCCAAATGAGTTATATCTCCTCATACTTGCACACTTGCCCTTACTGTTTCAAAGGAATCCTTTGAATGTTGTAGGTAAATTCTCCCCTCCCCACTTTTTTTTCTTTTAAAAAATATTATTTAAGGCCAGCATTCTGGCACAGTTGAGATGCCAGCATCCCATATCAGAGCATCAGTTCCAGTCCTGGTTGTTCTGCTTCCAATCCAGTTCTCTGCTAATGCACCTGGGAAAACAGCAGAAAGTGGCTCAAGTACTTGGGCCCCAGCCACCCATGTGGGAGACCACGATGGAGTTCCAAAATTCTGGCTTCTTCCTGTCCCAGCCCTGGCTGTTGCAGCCATTTGGGGAATGAATTGGCAGAAAGAAGATCTTTCTCTCTCTCACTCTGTCTTTCACATAAATAAAACAAATCTTAAGTATAAATGTAAATATAAGTAGAAGAGAGAGAGAAATTTATTTATTTATTTATTTGATAGATTGAGTTAGACAGTGAGAGAGAGAGACAGAGAGAAAGGTCTTTCTTCTGTTGGTTCACCCCCAAAATGGCTGCCACGGCCAGAGCTACTCCAATCTGAAGCCAGGAGCCAGGTACTTCTTCCTGGTCTCCGATGTGGGTGCAGGTACTCAAGCACTTGGGCCATCTTCCACTGCCTTCCTGGGCCACAGCAGAGAGCTAGACTGGCAGAGGAGCAACCAGGACTAGAACCAGGCGCCCATATGGGATGCAAGCACCACAGGTGGAGGATTAACCAAGTTAGCCACGGCACCGGCCCCAGAGAGAGATCTTCGGTATGCTGTTTCACTCTCCAGATGGCCATGACATCCAGAGTGAATCAAGATGAAGACTGGAGCCAGGAACTTCATCCAGGTATCCATGTAGGGTGGAAGGGACCCAAATTCCTGAGTCATAATCTGCTACTTCCCAGGGTAGGGCATTAGCAGAAAGTTGGATAGAAAGCAAAGGCGGGTCTGGACCCCAGAAACTCAGATATGCAGTCCTTAAGAGGCAGCTCAACCTGCTGCCTCACAAAGTCAGGCCCCTCTTCATTATCTCTCCCTTGCTCAAGATTTACTCCTTTCATTGAGCTATCTAAATGCACAGCATTTATTACCCTGTGTTACTCTGGTTAGCAGTTAAACACATAAAGTCGAATATTTTTCATCCAATAAATGAAGACTGACAAGTCTTTCTGCTTAAGTAACACTTTAATACATGGCAATGAGCCTGAGTAGTTTTGATCTGCCTTTCACCTCTAACATTGCAGCACTCCACAAAAATAATGTATGACTAAACAGGGAAAATAAAGCAAAAAGGTCTAGAAACTGGTTTTCACTATAAGGCACTTGACACATGTTGGGGGAAAAATATCTAAATGGCTCAATGAAAAACTCGGCTGAGTTGGACAGGGCTTGACTAATAGTTTTCTATTAAAAAGTTCAAATGATTGTGAATGCAAATTGGATCACACTCACGGGAGATACAGACTGACCTCCACAATTGCCTCCTCATAGTGGTAAAATGGGCTTTTAGATGAAGTAACCCTGAGTTCAACTCCCCGTTCTGAAGTCTTCTGCCCCTTTGCCTTCTTCAGCAAGTTTGAAAACTTACTTAGCCTTGCTTTTTCATCCACTGAATGAAGAAAATGACCACTCATGAAAAAATGTATATGGAGATGTGATGGAAGGCACATATTCCCAACCTCTCAACAAGTGGTGTCTAGAAGAGAAGATAATAACTCCACTGGATATGTTTCTAACCTCTGTAAATGTACTATTCCTCTGTCACAACTTGATGAGGTGAGTAGTAGTATTACATTCATTAAAGGTGATGGAATTAGTAATTTTCCGAGGTCATAGAGTTAAGCAAAAAAACATGGCAGAAACAGACAATTCCTAGGGTGTATCCAGAGACACTCTGGTAACATGAAGCCATTCTGCTGCTTTGCTGCCCAGGAGTTTCTGGTCTCTCTGTTTATCCATCTTGATCCACACAGACAATCAGACTCCATATGAGTTACCTACACTCCTAGGTGGAGCTAATGCAAGCCTGTAGGAAAGTTAATAGGAAATTATAATCCTTGATTCCCCTGGGATAAGTACAGGAGACAGGAGGAATTTGTGAAAATAGATCACTTCACTACAGAAAGTCATAAAACTTCTTACTAGAGATTGTCAACATATCGTTCGGAATGGCTTTGGTATTTCTGGGTGAATTTTATGACATTTCATGGTTCTCCTTTTAGTCTAATTTTGTACAACTTGAGTTGTTAAATCCATTGGTGTATTATTTAGATGGGTTTTCCTTAATGTGGAAAATGAAATAACTGGTATCCTAAGTGGGAAATAATTCTGAATTTCTAAATTAGGCATTTATGCCTATTTATATGTCCCGGAAAAAATCTTTAAAATTATATGATAAACATTTAATTCACGTTACATTTCCCATAGTGGATAAGGGGATTGTGGCGGAGCAGAGTCCAACATACCTATTTTTTTGAAGTTCATTTTCATGGTCTTAACACATTTGGTGTATTTTTGGTGAAAGTGATTAAATGATCATCTCAGGATTCTCATAGCACAGACATATTGAGGAATACAGAAGCAGGGACTGGGAAGGGAAGTGAAAGGACCGAGGAAGGAAAACTTACTGGGCTTGAGACACTGCAAAGTATGTGTCTCAGCTATGCCCTCTGCAGAACACAATGACAATTCTACACACAGCTGCCAGGATCCGACTTTTGGACGTGGGCAGTGTGAACATGGAGTGTGAGATTATTTCTTCCTGGCTGGACAGACACTCTGTCTCGTTCACCAAAGCCATTTGTGTGCGTGAAAATTGAGTGTCCTTTTCCTGAAGCTGTCATGGGCACTGGGAAGCAAGGACGAACACACTGGGAGTCAGCTTTTCTGCAAAAGCAGACCAGCTCCTGGAAAGAAGCCCCAGAACTGAGTTAATTCTGAGGTTTTATATCAAGTTACATCCTGAAACTAAGCTAGGGAGACAGCACTTTTTTTTTCCCTTTTTTTTTTTTTTTTTGACAAGCAGAGTGGACAGTAAGAGAGAGAGACAGAGAGAAAGGTCTTCCTTTTGCCGTTAGTTCATTCTCCAATGGCGGGAGTGCTGCAGAGGGCACACCGCGCTGATCCGATGGCAGGAGCCAGGTACTTATCCTGGTCTCCCATGGGGTACAGGGCCCAAGCACTTGGGCCATCCTCCACTGTACTCCCGGGCCACAGCAGAGAGCTGGCCTGGAAGAGGGGCAACAGGGGCAGAATCTGGCGCCCTGACCTGGACTAGAACCTGGTGTGCCGGCGCCACAAGGTGGAGGATTAGCCTAGTGAGCCGCGGTGCCAGCCGGAGACAGCACGTTTTACAATGAAAATGAACTGCCCCAAAATGCTCATTTGGATCAAGCCTTGTGATACTGTCAAAAGGTCAATGATAGATTCATGCCAGTAGATGAGCCATCTAGCTTCCTTAAATGCAAAGAGAAATACAACAGTTCTTCTGCGTGAGGTCATTCCTGCATTTCATCACCTTATGGTCATGAAATTTCCCTTTATGAGAGTGAATATAGACAAATATGGGTATGGGATATGCAAGACAGGAAGGAACTGAGAAAATACTCTTTAAGTAGTTCAGCCTTATGCATTAAAAAAAGGTTGGTGAACAATAATTTGTTTCCCTTTATGAAAAGTCCATTCAATAGTCATTGAATGTTCATATTGTTTTCAGTTGGAAAACTCTCTTCAGATGAACATTGAGGCTTGTTTTTCAGGTAAAAGAGTGGGTCTGTCTACTTAGACCCAATGAAGATGGACTCGATCAATTTCATGACAGATCCCAGCTATGGATGATGCTTCAGATTGCACTTGCTTTCCCAAAGCTCTGTGCAAGGCCTTCTTTAGCCTTGTTTTTCCTTGGTGCAGTTTTCTGTAGAGAGAACTTATTTAATGGGTATACCTTTCTTTCACAAGCCATTATAAAGCAGGACTTACAATTTTGGTCCTCTGGAGCTAGAATGGATTTATATCCAAGCTATTTCAACTACCATTGTGTAATCTTAACGGTTGCTTTAAAAAAATCTGATCTTCGG
Organism: Oryctolagus cuniculus; assembly: GCF_051225735.1. Lineage (NCBI taxonomy): Eukaryota > Metazoa > Chordata > Mammalia > Lagomorpha > Leporidae > Oryctolagus > Oryctolagus cuniculus. Next base: position 43,747,333 of record NC_142882.1, read on the forward strand.
AACCGTAAAAGGACATTAGGTAAGAACTGGGGTATCTATCACTATATTGCTAATTCTGTATGTATGAAATATATGACACATAACTTAAATAAAATGTTTTTAAAAATTTATAAAAAAGAACTAAGGAAATTTGAATAGTGTGAACCTTAGTTAAGAATAATGCATTGGGGGCTGGTGTTGTAGCTCAGTGGGTTAAGCTTCGGCCTGCACTGATGGCAATCCATATGGGTGCCGGTTCGAGTCCCGGCTACTTGACTTCCAATCAAACTCCCTGTTAATGCACCTGAGAAAACAGCATAAGATGACCCAAATGCTTGGGCCCCTGCACCCAAATGGGAGACTAGATGGACTTTCATGCTGTTGGCTTCAGCCTGGCCTAGCCCCACCCTTTGGGACCATTTGGGGAGTGAATAGTGGATGGGAGATCTCGGTCACTCTCTCTCTCTCTCTGTCTCTCTCTCTCTCTCTCTCTGTAACATTGCCTTCAAGTAAATAAACAAGTCTTCATACAAAAAAAAAAAGAAGAATGTATGATACTGGGTCCTTAACAGTAATCATACTAACGTAAGGTGATGAGAATAATGATACTAATACATTTGGGTGTGGGATATATGAAAACATCATGTACTATCACCACAATGTTCTGTTAAATGTAAAACTATTCTCAAAAATAAAGCTCTTTAAAACAAAACAAAAGAGAAATCTGCTTTAGTGTATTCATGGTTTTTCTTCTGAATGTTTGGTTCATTTCAATACGTAGTTAGTACTTAGTTTCTGGTACATATAAGTATGCAATAACTTTTAACTGCTTAGGGAAAAAGCTTTGGTTGTGTTCAGAGATGTGTGGGAGAAAGAAAGGGTTTGAGAAAGAAAGAAACTTATTTATTGGGAACCTATTCAAAGTATGCAGTGGCCAATAGCTCAACAAAGGGCCCTGTTTTTCTCTGTGCAAACACATTGTACAATGGAGATCTTACCAGAAATCTGCCCATGAATATCAAGAATTTCATACTCTTCTAAAGAGCATCACCTGTGTGCTTCTCTCCACCTCTCCCTCCTGCCCTACCCAGCTACAAAGAAGCGGCAGGTGAAATTGAAGAGAAACCCAAAGAGAGGAATTAAACCAAGTCTCAAAGAGACAGACTCATCACACATGTATGTGAAGGATATTTTGCTTAGACTTAACGTGACCCTGGTTGTATGTGCTCTGAAGAGTGCTGGAAACTCAATATTCTGCTGCCTCCGACTCCCAGTCACCAGTCACCGGTCACCAAATCTCCTCATTCCTCAGTCCTTGGCTCTATTGCTTTCTGTCGCAATTTTCCTACATAGGATGAAAAATTCAATGTAGTGCCAAAGAAAGAAAGCATATGTGAAAAGATAGCACATTAGTTAGGAAATGAAACCAGGTGTCAGGTGATAAGAATTAATGACCAAAATGAAGATCTATGAATCACCTTGGGAAAGCGACCCCAGACTGTCCTGCTGGGGGAAAGTTCTCCCATCCCTTCCTTAACACTGGACCCTTTCCATTGTCAGATGTGATAGAGGATCAAAAAACAATGAACCACTAAATTCAGAAGGTTTCCCTATAGTTGAAATGTGAATGTGTGTGTGTGTTTGTGTATGTGTATATATATGTGTATATATAGATATACACAACATACATACACAAACACATACAATGTGTATATATGTATGTGTGTATATATATATACACTATATATACAATATATATACACATACATATCTATACAAATACACAGACATATGTAAATTCTTTTCCACTAGAATGTTTGAAAACAGCACAAACTGAAATGGCTCATGGACGTAGCCTGAGATTCTGCTTTTCTATCAAGCTCTCAGAGCTGTGAAGCACACTTTGTTAAGTAAGAGCTCCCTTAAGATGCTCAATCCTATGTCTACATGTGACTTCAATGTCATCTGATGACTTTAAATTCAGTATGGACAGATAGACCCATCTATCATTAGGTAAACAAGATCTTGTGTCTTGAAGTACTGAAGATACATTGTCCCTTTGTTTTCAATAATAGTAATAATAATAATAAAAGATTGCTTAGTTAATGCTCAAGCCTTGACAGCACCAGGAGAATCTTAAAATTTTGCCAATATCTATTGTGTACTTTTTTATTTTTAATTTTTTTAAAGATTTATGTATACCTTTGAAAGGCAAAGGGACAGAAAGAGAGGGAGAGATCTTCCATCTGCTGCACCAATCTCCAGATGGCTACAACAACCAGGTCTGGGCCAAGCTTCAGGAGCCAGGAACTTCATTCAGTTCTTCTACATGGGTGGCAGGTGCATTAGCAGGACACTGGGTTGTAAGCAGAGTAGCCAGTATTTGAACCAGCATTCAAATATAGGAAGTGGTATCTCAAGCAGCAGCTTAACCTGCTATGCCACAACACTGGCCCCCTTACAGAATTTTTGATGTAATCATTCTGTTGCAACCTTGGGAATCCACATGTTCAAAGTTTTCCATATAATTTTATCATGCGACCAGCATTGAGAGTCACTGAGGAACAGAGATTTGATTACTATGCCTTATTCATTGATTAGCTTCCTCATATAACCCAGATGACACAACGTTCTGAGGCTAAACATTAAATTAAGTGACTGCTGAGCTCGGGGATTCCAAGATCGAATATATTTAGGGATGCTATGCATTGCTATCCCTTCCTTAGAGATTCACGATACATGTGAGCTATATAGACTATCTGAACCTCTGCAGGACATAAGAGGAGTATTGCAGTCCAGGGCTCTGAAAGCAAGCTGATGGAAAATGGACTTTGGGCAGACCCTTTGTGTAGGCAGGACACGTCCATGTGGTGTGTTTACAACACTAGTCCTACCAAAATCCAATTCATTTCTAGAGACAACTGCAGGAATAGTGAGAGTCTGCCCAGCCTGATTAAGGAGATGGGTATCAAGTTGGTATCAAGGGAATGCATTTGAGCAGTGCATCAGTTTCAGATCTCTAAGCAGCACCATCAGAGCGTTTGCTCCTCCAGCCTGCCCATCAGGCAGGAGGAGAAAATTAAAACGGTGTTAGAAACAGTAGGGAAGAGACATGGCCTTCTCTTGGAAATCTGTCCAAGGAAGGAAACGCAGGGTCTTCTGCACTCCACGTAGGACGCTGCATGCAAAGAGGACCAGCTGCTAGCCAAGCTCTCCTTCCCTCCGCCCTGGGAAGCAGGCCAGAGCTGGACTTCAAAGACCGAGTGAAAGTTCATTTCAGCTTTATCAACAAACAGGAGCGCAGCCAAGTAATGCTGAATTACCCTTACATAAACAGTGTTTATCTGTTATTTCCCTTTGAAAATAACTATTGTGTTTTTTGAATAAGCCAATAAAACCGTTCTCTTTGTGATTCCTTGTGGGTTTTTCTTTTCATATAAATTCCACCTGTAAAACCTACTTTTGAAGTTTTCCAAGAATTGAGAAAAAACGCTAGGAATTTGCCCATGAGTGAGTGTGTACACACACAGAGGGATTTTCGGTGTTGTACTGTTTTGTGTTGACTATTAACCAGTGTTAAAATAGGACCATTTTTTTTTTTTACAGGCAGAGTGGACAGTGAGAGAGAGAGGCCTAGAGAAAGATCTTCCTTTTCCATTGGTTCACTCCCCAATGGCCACTGCAGCTGGCGCACTGCGGCCAGCGTACCGCGGCCAGCGCACCGCGCTGATCCGAAGTTAGGAGCCAGGTGCTTCTCCTGGTCTCTCATGTGGGTACAGGGCCCAAGCACTTGGGCCATCCTCCACTGCACTCCTGGGCCACAGCAGAGAGCTGGACTGGAAGAGGGGCAACCGGGACAGAATCCGGCGCCCCGACCGGGACTAGAACCTGGGGTGCCAGCACTGCAGGCGGAGGATTAGCCTAGTGAGCCACGGTGCCGGCCTGAGATAGGACCATTTTATACACAAACATTTTTTACTCTTTTGAACTTCAGTTCCCTCATCTGAAATATGCCTACCCTGGAAGTTAATGAAGTATAAGTGAGAAAACCTCACATAATACTGGGGAGGCTTCCTTTGTCTAGAATTAGTCACATGCTACACAACCCATTGAAATTAAACTTACGTTGTCCTCGATGTGTGCATGGCCCAGACGTGGGGACTGTATTATACTGGAAAAGAAATGGGTCACACACTTAAGTTTTACTTGGGGGAATTTCTTAAGTCTTTATAAGCTCCAAGGCAAGGATAGTCTTCGGATTCCAGTCTCATGTTCAATGAGATTCATCTGGCTTCAAATCAGAGCAAGCAGGCACAAAGGTGTTGTGTTCTCATCCCTTTATTGGCCTTTGCTTTTTAGAATTAGGGATTTCCATGTGGCTGATGCTATGGCGTAGTAGGTAAAGCTGCCGCCTGCAGTGCTGGCATCCCATATGGGTACCAGTTCGAGTCCCGGCTGCTCCACTTCCTATCCAGCTCTCTGTTATGGCCTGAGAAAGCCCTGGAAGATGGCCCAAGTCCTTGGGCCCCTGCACCTGCATGGGAGACCGGAAGAAGCACCTGGCTCCTGGCTTCAGATCAGTTCAGCTCTGGCCTTTGTGGTCAACTGGGGAGTGAACCAGTGGATGGAAGACCTCCCCCCACACCGTGTCTGCCTCTGCCTCTCTGTAACTCTGCCTTTCAAATAAATAAATAAATCTTGAAAAAGAGAGAGAGAGAGAGAGAGAGAGAGAGAATTAGGGATTTCCAAACCAGTTCAGAGGACTTGTGATTGTGGGGCTTGGCACCCACAGGTCAGCCAGGCTTGGCCTCCTAATTCCACCTAAGCAGTTTTTATTCATCCTCACTCACACTCACTGTTTGACAATGCAATTTCTATGGAGCAAAGACTTTTACAGCAAAGTGTGCTCATTGTTGCTTTCAAGAACCACGGGAAAAGGAGCCCTGCTTGAAACTTTCTCTGTATCAGTCCTCAATCAATAAATGAATAAAAGGATAACTGCAGACCTACCATCTCTATTAATATTTCTTTGATAGGGTAGTTAGTGGCAAGTTCATGTCAAATTTCAGCTCTACCTGGCCTTCCTAGTAGCTTCCTTTAAGCATCTGTTGTTCTCGCCTGTCTCGTTAAAATGTCTAACTACTAAAAACACTTTAGTGAATTCGAATAAAGTACATTTTAATCTCCCTTGATCTTCATATGTGGTTCAAGCCATCATTCTGGGCATTCTCCTGTTTAAAGTGTGCAGAAATCAAATCAAGAGAGAGAAGACCACGGGAAGCTTTCGAGGGGTGGAAGGATCTCCAAAGTGTTTTCTGATGGGTCCTTTAAGTAGCTGTGATGCTTTTAAGGATATTTGCTGATATCTGCACAGCCGTTTTTGTGTGTTTGCTGGCAGGAGAATTCCAAATACAGAGACAGAGGCACCAGATAAACAAGTCACAGTGCAGTAACACTTCATCAGATGCAAGGATGTGAAAGGGCATTCATAACTATGAAGACAGCAGTTTGACCCACTCAGAATGTGCCTTAGTAAGAGATGTAACACTCACAAGAAGTGTTTTTAGGTATAAAACTACAAACTTGCTGAAAATAATTTTTAAATGCAAGTTTTCACAAAATTTGATTCAGACTATTATATATGTTTGGATTGTATTTTTTAAAAGATTTATTTATTTATTTGAAAGTCAGAGTTACACAGAGAGAGAAGGAGAGGCAGAGAGAGAGAGAAAGAGAGAGAGAGAGAGAAAGAGAGAGAGAGACATCCTCCATCCACACTGGTTCACTCCCCAGTTGGCCGCAATGGCCGGAGCTGCGCTGATCTGAAGCCAGGAGCCAAGAGCTTCTTCCTGGTCTCCCATGTGAGTGCAGGGGCCCAGCACTTGGGCCATCTTCCACTGCTTTCCCAGACTACAGCAGAGAGCTGGATCAGAAGTGGAGCAGCCGGGACTTGAACTGGTGCCTATATGGGATGCCTGAACTATAGGAGGCAGCTTTACCTTCTATGCCAAGGCGCCGGCCCCAAGATTGATTTATTTATTTGAAAGTTGGAGTTACAGTGAGAGAGGGACAGGGAGATGGAGAGGGAGAGAGAGAGAGAGAGAGATTGATTTTCCATCTGCTGGTTCATGCCTCAGATGGCCACAAAAGCCAGCACTGGGCCAGGCCAGAGCCAGGATCGAGGAGCTTCATCTGGGTCTCCCCCAAGGGTTACAGGGACCCAAACACTTGGGCCCTCTTCCTCTGCTTTATCCAGGCCATTAGCAGGGAGCTGGGTTGGGAGTGGAGCTACTGGGACAGGAACCTGTGCCCATGTGGGATGCTGGCATCACAGGCATAGCTTTTACCCCTGTACTGCATTTTTAGACAATCATAGTACAATTCACCTTCTTTTTGTAGATTTTGGGGGTGGGGAGGAGAAGGAAAACTTGTTTATCTTTTTAAAAAACATCTAGGGGCCAGCACTGAGATGCAGCAGGTTAACGCCCTGGACTGAAGTGCTGGCATCCCATATGGGTGCCGGTTCAAGACCTGGCTGCGCCACTTCCGATGCAGCTCTCTGCTATGGCCTGGGAAAGCAGCAGAGGATGGCCCAAGTCCTTGGACCCCTGCACCCATGTGGGAGATGGGGAAGAAGCTCCTGGCTCCTGGCTTTGGATCAGCGCAGCTCCAGCCGTTGCAGCCATCTGGGGAGTGAACCATCAGATGGAAGATCTTTCTCTCTCTCTGCCTCTCCTCTCTCTGTGATAAATCTTTAAAAAAAAAAAAAAAACTAAGGGTTTTTTTTCCTTATTTCCTTTTTTTGTGTTATAGTTGTTTAAATCAGCTTATGGCTCTAGAGAGAGCAACAGGGGAAAAGGAGTCAGTTGCACAGTCACTTCTGGGAAGCTACACATCCCAGAGTTTATCGCAAACAGATTACACATCCCAGAGGTTATCGCAAACAGATCTGTTCGGCTTCTCTAAGGGCACCAAGTGAGCAATAGCAAATTGGAAACCCGAATACATTTTCCCATGCTAAAGTTCATTTCTCGATGCACATTGATAGAATCAGCCTTGACATTGATGTGCACAGAAATATGTGACAGGATGTTCATTCCTGCATCTTTTTTTGGGGCCAGAGTGAAGACAATGTGGGACACCTGGGACTCCTGCTTCAGATAACACATGGAAGGTGAGCTCTGGGCAGAATCATGGAGTAGCAGCGAGACTGCAGTGTAAGCTGACCTCAACACCATGACAGTACACGGAAAATACAGAAGAGAATGCAATATAGAATACAACACTGTGAGAGCTTGCTGCGTGTAACACATTACAGAGTTTGCTAGGGTATGGTGTGGATAAACCAAAAATGCATGCAATGACTGAAGGGTAAGATTATTTCAACCCCATGCAAATCAAGACCACTACAAGAAAGGTACATGATACGAGTTCTCAATTATGCTGTTTAAACAAAAAGAAACAAAACAGACAACGTAGTGTAGCACTTCTCTTTTTCATTATTTTCCATTTTCTTAGACATAATTGTAAAAGTTAATGCTGAATATTTAGAATACTCCTGACATAAAAGTCAGTGTTGGAAGTGAACATGAAATTACTTGACTTGTCACCAATCAGGAAGAACATATGATATTTGTCCCTTTGGGACTGGCTTATTTCACTTAGCATGATGTTTTTCAGATTCCTCCATTTTGTTGCAAATGACCGGATTTCATTGTTTTTCACTGCTGTATAGTATACTAACCAAGCGCCCAAAAGGAAACCTGTTGAAGTGAAATGGACACTATGAGAAACAGTGACTTGATCAGCCCTTGTCCTGACTGTTGAACAACTTAATACTTTACCCCTTTTAGTATTTTTTTTTTGTTCTACTTAATACTATTGGTTGAACTCTGTAATTAACACACAATTATTCTTAGGTGTTTAAATTTAATTGAAAAGTGATGCCTGTTAAATATAAGAGTGGGTATAAGAGAGGGAGGAGATATACAATTTGGGACATGCTCAATCAGACTTGCCCCAAATGGTAGAGTTAGAAACGGGCCAGGGGATTCCAATTCAATCCCATCAACATGGCATGTACCAATGCCATCTCATTAGTCAAAGTGATCAGTTTCAGCTCACAGTTGATCATAATGATAGGATTAAGAGTCAAAGGGATCACATAAACAAGACTAGTGTCTGCTATTACTAACTGATAGAATTAAAAAGTAGAGAACAATCCAACATGGGAAGCGGGATACACAGCAGACTCATAGAATGACAGATGTCCTAAACAGCACTCTGGCCTCAGAGTCAGCCCTTAAGGCATTTGGATCTGGCTGAAGAGCCCATGAGAGTACTTTAAGCATGGAAAGACAAGACACTCTGGCAAAAAAAAAAAAAAAAAAAAAAAAAAAAGACTTAAATGAAAGATCTCTGTGAGATCCCAGTGGAAAGAACGGGCCATCAAAGAAGGAGGTACATTTCTCTGAAGGGAGGAGAGAACTTCCACTTTGACTATGGCCTTGTCTAAATAAGATTGGAATTGGCAAACTCAAAAGCCTTCCATAGCCTTGGCAACTCATGACAATGGCCTAGGGAGATTACTGACGCCATAAACAAGAGTGTCAAATTGTTAAGTCAACAACAGGAGTCACTGTGCACTTACTCCTCATGTAGGATCTCTGTCCTTAATGTGTTGTTCAATGTGAATTAATGCTATAACTAGTACTCAAACAGTACTTTAGCACTCTGGCCTCAGAATCAGCCCTTAAGGCATTCAGATATGGCTGAAGAGCCCATGAGAGTATTTTAGGTGTGGAAAGCCAAGACACTATGGAAAAAAAAAAAAGAAGAAGACCTAAATGAAAGATCTCTGTGAGTGAAATCCCAGTGGAAAGAATGGGGCCATCAAAGAAGGAGGTACCTTTCTCTGAAGGGGGGAGAGAACTTCCACTTTGACTATGACCCTGTCGGAATAAGATCGAAGTCGGCGAATTCAAAAGCCTTCCATGGCCTTGGCAACTCATGACAATGGCCTAGGGAGATTACTGATGCCATAAACAAGAGTGTCAAATTGTTAAGTCAACAACAGGAGTCACTGTGTACTTACTTCTCATATGGGATCTGTCCTTAATGTGTTGTCCAATGTGAAGTAATGCTATAACTAGTACTGAAACAGTATTTTACACTTTGTGTTTCTGTGTGGGTGCAAACTGATGAAATCTTTACTTAATATATACTAAATCAATCTTCTGTATATAAAGATAATTGAAAATGAATCTTGATGTGAATGGAATGGGAGAGGGAGAGGGAAATGGGAGGGGTGCGAGTGGGAGGGAAATTATGGGGAGGGAGCCATTATAATCCATAAGCTGTACTTTGGAAATTTATATTTACTAAATAATAAAAAATGCAAAAAAACAGTACTTTACACTTTGTGTTTCTGTGTGGGTGCAAACTGTTGAAATCTTTACTTAATATAAGCTAAATTGATTTTCTGTATATAAAGATAATTGAAAATGAATCTTGATGTGAATGGAATGGGAGAGAGAGCGGGAGATGGGAGGGTTGCAGGTGGGAAGGAAGTTATGGGGGGAAAAAGCCATTGTAATCCATAAACTGTACTTTGGAAATTTATATTTATTAAATAAATGTTTAAAAAAAAAACAAAATAAATGTGGAATTTAAAAAACAGAAATTACTTGGTTTGTCCCTTGGACATTTCTGTTATTTTCATGATATTCCCTTCTGTCAACACACAAAAATTGAATAGAAGAGCGTTCCCTGTCTTTAGGATGAACACACTTGAGGGTATGAAGATATTCCCCCAGCAGGAAAACTGATTGGGGCATCAACAATTCTAACTCCTTCTGTACAAAATTTAATCATCCATAAGATATAAAACAGTCCTGTCTCAAAGTTGAGAAAAAGACCAGTGGTACCCATATCCAGGACTGGTGGCAGGAATAAGCTGTTTAAATGCAGATCATTTTAATTTTAGATTTATTTAATTTATTTGAAAGTCCAAGTTACACAGAGAGAGGATAGGCAGAGAGAGAGAGAGAGGTCTTCCATCCGCTGGTTCACTCCCTAGTTGGCCACTGCTCCAATCCAAAACTGCTCCAATCTGAAGCCAAGAGCCAGGAGCTTCTTCTGGGTCTCCTACACAGGTGCAGGGGCTCAAGGACATGGGCCATCCTCTACTGCTTTCCCAAGCCATAGCAGAGAGCTGGATCAGAAGTGGAGCAGCCGGGTCTTGAACCAGCATCCATACAGGATGTTGATGCTTCAGGCCAGGGTGTTAACCCACTGCATCACAGTGCCAGCCCAAATGCAGATTACTGGTTTCTCTCCCAGACCTGTTGGATTAGATTCTTTACATCTAGAAATCTGGATTTTTTTAAACAATTTCTTCATCCCCACTTGGCGATCTCTGAGTTCATGACAGAACTACATAAAATCTGAAATTCCAGGGGCACCCAACTGGTGCAGCGGTAAAGCCACCACTTGGGATGCCCACATTCCAGCATCTTATGTCAGAGTGCTTGCGTTTGAGTCCCAGCTTCCTTCTTGATTCTAGCTTCCAGCCAGTGTGCACCTAGGAGGTATCAGGTGATGACTCCAGTACTTGGGTCCCTGCCACCTGGGTAGCATACCCAAATTTAGTTCTGGGCTCCTGGCTTCAGCTAGGCTCAGTTCCAGTTGTTGCACACATTTGGGGAGTGAATGGGTGGATGGGAGTGCACACCCTCTCTCTCTCATTCTCTTTGTGTGCATGTGTGTGTGTGTGTTAAAAAATTAATAAAAATTTTAGATCTGAAATTGTATAATTGGGGCCAGCATTTTAGCACAGCAGGTTAAGCATTCACCTGCAATACTGGCAACCCATATGTGCCTTGGTTCAAGTCCCAACTGTTCCACTTCCAACCTAGCTCCCTGCTCAAGTGCCTGGGAAAACAGCAGGCGATGGTTCAAATGCCTGGACCCTTGGCACCTGTGTGGGAGACCAGGATGGGTTTCCTGGCTCCTAGCTTCAACCTGGCCCAGCTATTTGGAGAGTGAATGAATGGATGGCAAAAACAAACAAACAAACAAAAAAACTCTCTCTGATTGTCCGTCTCTCTTGTAATAATGGCCATTCACATAAATAATATATTTTAAAAAACTTGAAGTTCTATAATTATACTGGAGAAAAAATATGCCTTCTCCGACACTATGCAGTTGATATGGACAGGGTATGATGGGGCAAAGAGAGATCAATTCATTGTCATGTAAAAGTCTACCTTCCTCAGAGATGCAACTTTGCAAATTTTGGAATTCTAGCAGTGCAACAGGACCTGGGATTTCGGACTTGTAACATTTTCCTTGTTTTCTTTCTCTAAAAGCTCAAAGAAATATATTGTTCTCAATAGTCAAACACTGACTATATGCTTGCACATGCATGTGCAAGTACACACAACACATACACACAGACACACAGCACATGCACATACACTGTATGTCTATCGAGACTGGAAATCTGGCCCTCTGGCGCATAACAAAGAATACAAAGGGCCAAACCTTTTAGGGCTGGAAAATAGCTAAAGTTCTTGCCAGTGAGTTAAAGCTGGAGTATCCCCTTTGTCATAGCCAAATTTATGACGTGGATCAAAAACTATAAAAAGCTACGTTGCATCCTGCCATTAAGGAGATTAATATTTGCAGTGGTATGTTAACCAACGTTTTTCCAGTGTCTCTTGTTAAAAACAGATTGTTGGCTTTTCATCATGGTGTGCCAAACATTTTCATGGAAACCCTAACAAGACTTTCATCTTAGAACCATTATTTCCTAATGGACTTGGATGGGAGCAACGTAAAGAATGGCTTTGCTTTGCAGCATTGCAGCAAATGGCAATGGCCCATCATTAGCGCATTGGGCCTTGCTGAATCATTACACATGTAGACATTTAAGGCATTTCCAGTGTGACTTGATTTTTTTCCCTGAAGCATGCTTCATGTTTTATCTATTATGCCTAAGCAGCACAAGCGGGCTCTTTTTTCCACTTTCATGTATCTTTATTGTGATTTTTTTTCTATTCGACTGTCCAGTAAAAATCATAATAAATGAGATCATGCATCCTCACACATACATACATACACAGAGCTTCTTTTGTTTTTTGTGTTTTTATTGAGGATGCCTACAGACTTTTCTTTTCTGCTTAGGAAATCAATTCATCCTTTAAAAAGCCCTGAGCCCTAATAATTTAGCAATTTATACAATATGACATCAGTTATTCAGATTGTTCATGTCTATATTTTCAAATACCATTATCTTTGTGTATACTGGAACCAATTGTACTAGAGCAAAGCAAGGCAGCTTGTAGTCCAGGACAAAAGGTGCCATGAAAAATAGAATGCCTCATTTTCTCTGGAAAGTTCTATCTGGTTCCATTTTGATACACATAAATTGAAATTGTGATGTCGCTGGACAGCTGATGTCAGCAGGCTCCAATCTGAGCAGTAGGCCTTCCTTTTCCTCCTCTGCTTATTTAGCATCAATGACAGCTACATAGAGGGAGAGTGACTTTGACTTTGGGCCTTGGATCTCACTTGATGCTGTCAGCCAATGTTTCTATTGAGTGTTTTATGATGTGGTTGATTGAATTGTGAGGTATGTCTATAGCCACACCAGCAAACTGAGCGTCACCTAGAGTTAGCTATCCCAGTTAGATAAACTGAAGTCCAAGCACGCAGGGAAGAAGGCTGTCTAGTAAAGAAATCGTTCTAGAATCCAGATTTTATGGGTTTAATATGCCTCCCAAGAAGTTTTATGATTTGCAAACCTGCATGAATGAAATACATATTATAAAATCCCTTATTTGGAATATCAAAAAGCATTCCACTTTAATTCCTAGGAAATAAAAAAAATCATTCCACTTCCTCTAAATCTATTGTTTCAATTCAGAGGCTTTGGACTGCAGATGACAGATTTCCAAGCCAAAAGCAGATTAAAAAAGGAAAATTATAAAAACAGCTCACACAAGAAATTCAGACATTGCCTTCCCCAAGAGGGTTAAGTGAGCGGGTCAAATCTGTGGGGCACTGGATCAGTACCTCTGCCATTTGCTCTCCCTTGTAACTGGAAGACTGTGGTCCTGACTCTCCCTCACACAACTGTATCCAAGGAAAAACATTTCTCAAAACCTCCTTGTTGGGTTTCCTCTCATATCCATTGATTTATATGTTTGTCTTTAGCCAGAAATGGAATATATTTAAGAAAGACCAATTTTTTAAAGATTTATTTATTATTTATTTGGAAGGTAGAGTTACAGAGAGGGAGAGGCAGAGAGAGAGAAATTTTCCATCTGCTGGCTCATTCCCAAATGGCAGCAACGGCCGGAGCTGAGCCGATCCAAAGCCAGGAGCCAGGAGCTTCTTCCAAGTCTCTCAGGTGGGTGCAGGGGCCCAAGGACTTGGGTCACCTTCTACTGCTTTCCCAGGCCATAGCAAAGAGCTGGATCAGAAGTGGAGAAGCCAGGACTTGAACCTGCGCCCATATGGAATGCCGGCACTGCAGGTGGTGGCTTTACCCTTTAGACCACAGCGCCAGCCCCCAAAAGATAAATTTTTAAGAAATGTATTGGGGGAGTACAAATTATTAAACCTTTTAGTATGTCTAAATAAGCATAATGTTAAAAGATTTAATATATAGTGCCATTTGGGGAGTACTCTGAAGAGCTACTGTGTCCAATTGGAATGGATCTACAGGTATAATAAGCAAAGAGAATGAGTGAGTGACAGGAGGCTGGGCTGACATGTCTTGACTTGGATAAAAGGTGATGAAAACCCAGATTGTCTGTTTCTTGCTGGCAAATGGTGTGTTTTACTGATGACTGAATCCCTGATTCCTAGTGTGATGCTTGAAAATAGGAAGATATTCAATTAACATTTGATATATTAAGCAATGAATAGATACGATCAATACTATCTGGATATAGTTTAATTTGAAATTAAGATATGCTCTTTTTTAACTCTTCCATATGTTATGTTCTTTCATTATGTTTTCAATAGTTTTTCTTCTTCACACGTTTGTGTTTTTTGAGCATAACCGCAGTTGATTAGAACATGTCATTCATGATACAAGGAAACACCTATCCACCTTAGCCTTGGCATTCGAGTGTGTGTAATATGTAGTTTGAACAACTAAATGTAATATAAACATTCTAAAGTAAGCATTTTCTTGGTGTGATATATTTTATTTCTATTGCAATGGCAATGATGATGCTAGAAATAACAATGCATTTTCTATTTTAGGATAAACTATTTGTTGTGCTTCCTCTAGTGTATAACAATCTTTAGCTAAATTTCCTAACTTTATAAAGACTAACTAAAGGTTATCTTTGAGAAACATCTCAATTAACTATGGTTAAGTGAAGTAACTAAAGTACTAGCATACCTTAAAAATTAATAAAAAATGAAGATAATGAAATTATTTTAAAATTATAAATGAAAGATTGTCATTATGAAATGAACCCCCTGTTAATACATTCCAGAAAAAAAGACAAAGTGTTTTTAAAATTTACACTACTGAAAAAAAAAGTAACTCCAGTTAAGGAAAAAACAAAATTTCCAAATTATGCTTTTTAAGAAAGAAGAAAGGAGAGAACACTATTAATACAATATCTGATGTGCTAAAACCCTTTTAATTGCTTTAGAACTCAAACCTGCTTTCGCTTACTTGAAATCGTTGCATAACTCAGAAGTGCTCTTATAATTCAAGCCAAATGGTAGGGCACTTCGACGCGCTGGAGAAATTGACTCAGAACTTTAAAGAGAGGCCGGCCAAGTTATAAATCGTAACTCTCCTCGGGAGGGAAGAGGTTAACTCAGATTCCACTCACACACAGACTGGCAGAATGTTTCCAGGGAGAGTGAGTGTGTGTGTGCGTGTGCATGTGTGTGTGTGCATAGATGGTTTTTTTTCTTTTTTTATTTTCTTTCCTTCTCTCTCTCTCTTTTTTTTTTTTAAACTCAGTAGGGGTTTGGAGAAGAGGTTTGGAAGGGAAGGAGAGGGCTGGTTCCAGGCCCCCTGCATTCCCCAGAGCACCATAAAGGAAGAGAGAGGCTTCCTGCCCGGGCAGCCATCTGGAACATTCTGCAGCGGCAGGGCCCCT
Organism: Oryctolagus cuniculus; assembly: GCF_051225735.1. Lineage (NCBI taxonomy): Eukaryota > Metazoa > Chordata > Mammalia > Lagomorpha > Leporidae > Oryctolagus > Oryctolagus cuniculus. The sequence goes on from NC_142882.1 coordinate 43,762,449, forward strand.
GCACTGCAGTCCCCAAACCCGGGGTGAGTGCTGTGTCTGCAAAGGAAAAGCTGGGGGTTCTCTGTATATAAGTAATTTTTATTATTTATGATTTTTTTGTTTGCTTTATCCGCTGCGAGTTAGCAGTGGAGTTGGGAGTTCCTAGGAGCAGAAGCGGATCTGCTCAGCCATGGCAGCCCTGCCCTATTGAGCAGGGCTGGCCTGCCCAGTACCCAGAGCCCCAGCCTGCCTTCTGGAATGTGCTGGCAGCAAGCTGGGAATGTCATCATCGCCGCTTAATGTCACACCGCGGAACGCTTTCTGGGATCGCTGGACTTGTGTGTGATGTTCCCTCAAGTTACTGCTTTCTAGGCTTGAGTCAATTAGGGCTGGCTCTTTGGAAAGCGGTGTCATTGAAAACCTATTTTATGAAAGTTATTTTTGTGCCTATAATTCGGGGCTCGCACGTCTGTGATTTCCTGCAGGCCTTGCCGCCTATGGGAAGGAGTCGAGAGTGACAATGGAAAAAATAACAAGGGCCTTTTTATTCCCAACATCTGGAGAAAACACAGCGAAGGAAATGTTAACAAATAGGTACTAAGATTGATAACTTTTAAAAATATATGGGCTTCCTTATGGAGGGAAAATGAGCCGGATAGATAGAACCGCTTAAATCAGTTTTTGCACATAAATACCAAAAAAAAATTAACAACGAAAATGATCCGTTTTAAGAAGACTCAGTCCGCATCTTTCTTAAGGTCGACCAAATGACTAATGTCAACTCCCCGAAGCACATAGGAACAAAAGCATTTTCTCTGAAATGAAAAGACAGAGGATCCCAATTTTCAAATTTTCCTAGCTTCCACTTTTCAATAAAGCTTTGCTATGAGGTTTACCTTCTTGGCAACAAACTAGAAAAGCAAATGAATTCTAATGTAGAAGACAAAACTCATTAATAAGAAATAACAATTCAAGAAGCCTTCCAGTACATATTAGAACAAACTATGCAGCAGTTCAATTGTTCTAAAAAAATGTACAAGTAGAAAAGCTACTAGGTCCAGTGTGTTTTAAAGGGAAATTACCGTAAGGACTATGTGGTACTCCATCACCAAAAGAATAGTGGGTATGTTTTACTGAGTGTTTCTACTTCAGTTTATTCACACTTATGTATCTTTTTTTTTGGGGGGGGGGACAGGCAGAGTTAGACAGTGAGAGAGAGACAGAGACAGAGACAGAGAGAGAGAGAGAGAGAGAGAGAGAAAGGTCTTCCTTCCGTTGTTGGTTCACTCCCCTAATGGCCACCACGGCCGGCACTGTGCTGATCCGAAGCCAGGAGCCGTGTGCTTCCTCCTGGTCTCCCATGCAGGTGCAGAGACCCAAGTACTTGGGCCATCCTCCACGGCACTCCTGGGCCACAGTGAAAGAGAAGCAGCCAGGACTAGTACCCGGTGCCCCAACCAGGACTGGAACCCGGGGTGCCAGCACCGCAGGTGGAGGATTAGCCAAGTGAGCCGCGGCGCCGGCCAACATACTCATGTATCTTAAGATAAGTGTATTTGTAAATAGTCCCATCTGGCCCAGGATGGCCTTTTGTTTGCTTGTCTTTTCTTTTTGACTGTGAATCACAATTTCATGCTATCAATATAGTCTGATTTGTAAAGGGATTGTATCAAAATTCAAAAACACAGAAAATCAAAATAGTAATTTTTTTCCCTTTGAATTACACAGTGATCAGATGAAAACATCCAATCAGTATTGGGAAATAAAATTCTAAGATCCTGATAAAATGTTTTAATGAACACCTTAAAAACTGCATGTTAGATTCGTAGACTTTTTTTAAACTTTAGGAAAGTGTCATTTCCCTTAGGGGCATGTGGCTGGGCTTATGGGGTTATGAATGCTCCTGAGGTGGCATGGATTCACTTCATGTGTCCAAAGTCAACTGCATGTCATGTCCAGGGTTAAGCTTTGAATGTTTACGTCTCAGAAACTTGATTTCTTTATCTTTTTCTTTCTTTTCTTTTCTTTTCTTTTTTTTTTTTTTTTTGTTTAAGATTTACTTACTTGAAAGGAAGAGTGAGAGAGAGAGAAGAGAGATGAGAGAGAGATAAAAAAATCTTTCCTCTGATGGTTTATTCTCCAAATGGTCACAACAGCCATGTCTGGTCCAGGCTGAAGCCAGGAGCCAGGGACCCCAGTAGGGTCACCCCTGTGGGTGGCAGGGGCCCAAGCACTTGGACCATCGTCCACTGCCTTCCCAGGCCCATTAGCAAGAAGTTGGATGGGAAGCATAACAGCCTGAAACCAGCACTCCCATATGAGACGCAGGTGTCACAAATGGCGGCTTAACCCACTGCATCACAACACAAGCCCAGGAATTTGACTTCTTTTTCATATTAAAAAATCAAAGTCAATATCTGCACCAGGATCACAGATGGCCAAATAAAGCCGAAACCTGTTATAATTAACAGTAACAAATGCTCACTGTCAAGAGCAGACTGCTCTGACTCACACCTTTGTATTCCTTACCTGAAGTCTAGCCACACAGGAAACCAAACTATTCTCCAATGGGTCGACCAGGTGGCCAACAGTACTTGCAGTCCAGAATGTGAGTGGTGCAATTCCTTGTGGCTGGCACGTTTTCTGTATGTGGATAGGCGTCCCTTCCGTAAACAAATTAAAAATTACGTTTACTCACTTAAGTTCAAAATACATTACAATTTAATGAATCACATGACAGTCCAGATAGGAGGGATTAGAGCCCATTGTATTTTTTTTCTGGGAGATTGTAAATATATTGGATGATGTATAATTATAAAATATGAGTCTCAGCAAAGTATTGTTCACCCATCTGTAAATTTTTACAGGTGTGTTTTCTTTTATATAACGTCTGAGTAGTGATTACAGAATTTCCTCCCATTTATTGATTTTTTCAATGATTATGCAAAAGAAATTGATAATCATGACATTCTCTAAGTCAGTGGAAGCCCTCCTTTTTCTGGTCGAGAACAATATTCATGGTCTCTTAGTTACTTTTTTAAAGATTTATTTATTTATTTGAAAGTCAGAGTTACAGAGAGGCAGAGGAGAGATAGGTCTTCCATCCGCTGGTTCACTCTCCAATTGGCCGCAATGGCCGGAGCTGTGCTGATCCAAAGCCAGGAGCCAGGAGCTTCTTCCAGGTCTCCCAGGAGGGTGCAGGGGCCCAAGGACTTAGGCCATCTTCTGCTGCTTTCCCTGGCTATAGCAGAGAGCTGGATCAGAAGTGGAACAGCTGGAACTTAAACCAGCGCCCATATGGGATGCCGGCACTGCAGGTGGCGGCTTTAACTACTATGCCAGAGCACCATCATTACACAGTCATAAGTCTTAAGTCATAAGTCTTACTTATCAATGTGCCAATAAAAGACATTGGCAGTCATAGTAGATGGCTACACCAAGGTAACCACTTCACACTGCCAGTGTGATTTCGTCACAAAGCTCACCTTTCAATGTTTCTGGTGGAGAAATGCAGTTTATGAAACGTTTATGAGTCGCTCTTCTGGTGAAAACAACAAAGCTGCTTGAACTTGGTTTTACCGAGCTCCGTCTTTCTGACTGGGTTCTGCTGTATTCCAACTTATAATTAAGAAGCACAATGACTCCTAAACAACACATCAGTGATCAGAGGGCAGGATCTGTGAGAGCGTATTTTTTTGTGTGTTTTTTTTGTTTTTTTTTTTTTTTTTGACAGGCAGAGTGGACAGTGAGAGAGAGAGACAGAGAGAAAGGTCTTCCTTTGCCGTTGGTTCACCCTCCAATGGCCGCCGCGACCGGCGCACCGCGCTGATCCGATGGCAGGAGCCAGGTACTTATCCTGGTCTCCCATGGGGTGCAGGCCCAAGCACCTGGGCCATCCTCCACTGCACTCCCTGGCCACAGCAGAGAGCTGGCCTGGAAGAGGGGCAACCGGGACAGAATCTGGCGCCCCGACTGGGACTAGAACCCGGTGTGCCGGCGCCACAAGGCGGAGGATTAGCCTAGTGAGCCGCGGCGCCGGCCTTGTTTTGTTTTTGTTTGTTTGTTTTTTGACAGGCAGAGTGGACAGTGAGAGAGAGAGAGAGAAAGGTCTTCCTTTTTCCGTTGGTTCACCCTCCAGTGGCCGCTGTGGCCGGTGCACCGTGCTGATCAGAAGGCAGGAGCCAGGTGTTTCTCCTGGTCTCCCATGGGGTGCAGGTCCCAAGCACTTGGGCCATCCTCCACTGCACTCCCAGGCCATAGCAGAGAGCTGGACTGGAAGAGGAGCAACCGGGACAGAATCTGGCGCCCCGACCGGGACTAGAACCTGGTGTGCCAGCGCCGCAGGCAGAGGATTAGCCTATTGAGCCGCGGCGCCAGCTTGTGGGAGAGTATTTACTGTGTGAATGAATGGTATGAATTCAATGAAGATTTCAACTTCTACTTTGGAAAGCTCCAGACAAAATATGAAATAAACTTATTTGCATTTGATTAAGCTATCCACTACATGTTTATACTAATCATTTAAAACATATAAATATGATGTTTAACTTTATACTCATGGCTTTGGAATTTTCTATTCATTGAACTCTTTATCTGAGAATTTCCAAGTGTAATGAGGAGGATTTTATATCTGTATGGTTTAGATAGGATCAGAGAAAAACACACTTGTTCACTCGATACCAAGGGACTCAAATAAATTCCTTTTTGGACCCTCCTTAAGATTCTCCCCATCCTCATCATTTGATTTAGTGGTTTAATATGACTAAGTTTAATTATCCAGTTTTACTTATTGATGACGAAGGAGGAAATGATATGTGGACTCCAGTCAGGTACTCATGTGAACCTGACATCCCTCAAATTAAAATAAATTCTTGAACCCAGTGAGTACTGTAAACCGTATTCTGCCGGTGCCGTGGCTCACTAGGCTAATCCTCCGTCTTGCGGCGCCGGCACACCGGGTTCTAGTCCTGGTCGGGGCACCGGATTCTGTCCCGGTTGCCCCTCTTCCAGGCCAGCTCTCTGCTGTGGTCCGGGAGTGCAGTGGAGGATGGCCCAAGTACTTGGGCCCTGCACCCGCGTGGGAGACCAGGAGAAGCACCTGGCTCCTGCCATCGGATCAGTGCGGTGCGCTGGCTGCAGCGCGCTGGCAGCGGCCATTGGAGGGTGAACCAACGGCAAAAGGAAGATCTTTCTCTCTGTCTCTCTCTTCTCTCTCTCACTGTCCACTCTGCCTGTCAAAAAAAAACCCTATTCTTAGAGCTCCCAGGAAAATATTGTTAGAGAGTTTTAAGAAAATTGAGAGCTACAAATACATTTTAAAAATGCCACTAGTAGTAGATTATGAATTATTTATTAACAATAAAATTTAAATTATTGATGAAGGCCTAGGTATAAAAAGCAGTTATTTAGCTTTGGTTCCTGTCCACAATACATGAATTCTATCTGTTGTTTTTTGATTTCTAAGCTCTGAATAAAGATATATCCATGAGTCTTATGTTAGTTTATTTAGTCATCATCCAATGAAAATACATATTTTATGTATCAGCAAATACTCCTGATCACATCCTCTAGCACTGATTGAATAGAAAGAATACAACAAATAAGACCAATAAAGATATACAATTTGTATACTGTATATATACATATATATATATACATGTTTATATCAAATACATATGAATTTTATTTCGTAACAGCTCTTAAATTGAAGTAATTATTATATATTAAAATACATTATTTATCTTTTAAAAATGTGTATAATTCAAATATTCTACATTAAAGTAGAGTGGTTCCACTACCTCTACACATCATTGGCAAAATTTTAAATGCTGCATCTTTCTATCAGGATTTATAAATGGTAGTGATTAAATTCACACATTCAGGGAAAAATAATTTATGTGAATCTTGCAAGTAGGGAAATCTGCTAGTTTTATTCCCAAGTAGCCCAATTTTTAAAATCTATTTTTTATTCGAAAGAGTGACAGAGCAGAGAGCAAGAATGAGAGTGATCTTCCATTCCATTCACTGGTTTATTCCTCAAATGACCACCACAGCCTGGCCTGAGCCCAGAGCCAAGAACTCCATCCAGGTCTCCCACATGGGAGGCAGGAACTCAAGTACTTGAGCCATCCTCTGCTGCCTCCCAGGATGCGCATTAGCAGGAAGCTGGGCCAGAAGCAGAGGTAGAACTCCAACCTGTACAGGATGTGGGCAACCCAAGCAGTGGCTTAACCCTCTTATACTGCAAAACCTATCCATACTTTTTGCATTTAACCTGATTAATGGGGTAAAGATTGTAGCGCTTGGTACTATCATTTCTCTTCCTCCTAGTTTTATCTTGTATGATTAATTATAAAAACTCAGAGGGATTTCCGGATTTACTTAAAAAGCCCCTGAAAGAGGAAGAAATACTTAGAAAAGACTCTAAGTATTGATTCAAGTCAGCCAATATGTTGTAAGCCATGGGGCACATTGTTATATGCTCATAAAGGAGTTAGTCAAAAGAGGGCCATGAAGTCTTTTTTTTTTTTTTTTTTGAGATTTATTTATTTATTTGAAAGGCAGAGTTACACAGAGAGAGAAGGAGAGGCAGAAAGAGAGGTCTTCTATCCGCTGGTTCACTCCCCAATTGGCCACAATGGCCAGAGCTGTGCTGATCCAAAGCCAGGAGCCAAGAGCTTCTTCCAGGTCTCCCACATGGGTGAAGGGGCTCAAGGACATGGGCCATCCTCTACTGCCTTCCCAGGCCACAACAGATCAGAAGTGGAGTAGTCGGGACTCAAACCAGCACCCACATGGGATGCCGGCACTGCAGGCAGCAGCTTTACCTCTATGCCACAGCGCCGGCCCCCATGAAGTCTTACTTTTCTGGGGAGCCTAGGTCAATGCCAGAACCCCTCTAGAGGCGCTCATGGGCATTTGACTTTCAAAGGCAAAATGGAGGTGAAAGAGTCAGAGCAGTAATGTTTTTTGTATGTAAATCAGAAGGCCTAGAAACTGAGACATAATCAGGTAATCCTCATGCTATCTTGGAAGACATCTGTCTTAGCAGAGTTCAGCAGGCTAACTCGGCAGAAGACACTTTTGATATCAAGCAGCGTGAAGTAGAGGAAGCTGGGAATACATCTAGCAGAGTTTACTCCGTGCAAGGTTCACAACACCGACTTCTAGGGTTAAGGTAGCTACGAGTCACCAGTAGAGAAAATGGAACTGGATCTACATTGAACGGTGCAGAGAAGAAGTTTTTCTCAGCCTTCGATGAAAGCAGTTACTAAAAGTTTGCAAGAGAGAGAGATTCTTAAATTCCATTTTGGGAGTCCCAGCTCTGGAAAGATCTTTGCAAAGAGCTAAATTCTGTATTATCAGGGCATGTGAATCTGAGAGGGAGACATCTGGGATACGGTGATTTCCCTTCTTGCTATCTTCCTGTCTCTCAAGTGGTTTCATCCTAGGCAGGTGGGACATCAAAAAGTTGTCATGTGGAGGTGGCTGGGAGGAAATGACACCTTCTTTCCACCCTGCATATGTTAGAAGTTTTTCCAAAGTCACAAGTAGAGGGGTTGGTGGTGGGTGTTCAGCCCTAACAGTGAGGATGCCAATTAAGACGTCCCATTCCATATCTTAGTGTCTGGGCTTGATTCCCGCCTACACCTCCTGATACTTGCTTCCTGCTGATGCACAGCCTGGGAGGCAGCAGGGGACAGCTCAGGTGATTGGGCTCTTGCCACCTCCATGGGAAACCTGGATGGAGTCCCCACCTCCCAGCTCATTCAAGGAGTCAACAGTGATGGGAGCTCTTGCTCTAACTCTCTCATCTTTCTATTTCTATCTCTCACTGCCTCTCCTATAAACACATAAAAGTTTGAAAAAAATAAAAGTAGAGGAATTCAAATTGATAGTTTATAATCTGTTGTGGCAGTGCAGATTTCTCTAAAATATGGCAAGGATTTTTATCTGTGTTTTGATTTGTACTTGACTTATGTTTCCAATGTTATTTCAAAACCTGGGGCCAGTGTTGAGGCATAATGGGTAAAAAACCACCATCTGTGATGTCAGCATCCTGTATGGGCACTGGTTCAAGGCCCTGCTGCTCCACTTCCCATCCAGTTCCCTGCAAATGCACCTGGGAAAGCAATGTAAGATGGCCCATGTGCTTGGGACCCTCCACCCACACAGAAGACCTGGAAGAAGCTCTTGGCTCCTGGCTTCAGTCTGGCCCAGACTTGGCTATTGCAGTTGGCAAATGTTTGAGGAGTGAACCAGTAAATGGAAGATTCTCTCTCCCCCCCACCCGCCTTTCTGTGTATGTGTGTAATTCTACTTTCCAAATAAAGTAAATAAATCTTTAAGAAAAGATAATTGCAAAACTAGTTTGTGTATATATATTTCACAATTCATGAAGCTAATTTCATGCACAATTTGTGCCCTATGTACTAAAATACCTGAACATACCTCTCAGGGGGTTGTTTGATTATAACTTTGTTGCACAGAGGTGAGGGTGGTGGCAGGTGTCCTGGTTAGAACTGATGGGGAGTTTATAACCATACTCCTGGTAGAACTTGGGTGAGACACATTGTGGGCTATCACTACAAAATGATTTTCGTATTTTCTTGGTGAATGCCTATGGGCCTATGAAATTTGTGGGAAGTAAAAATAGTAATATTATAGAGTATGGTAACTTTTGCAGCTGCGCATTTTATATAGATGTGTTTTTGTATTTGAAAGTTAATTAGAGAGAGAGGTGAGAGAATGCGAGAGAGCTCTTCCACCTGCTGGTTCACTCCCCAAATGGCCACAATAGCCCTGGCTGGGCCAGGAGTTTCTTCCAGGTCTCCCACGTGGGTGAAAGGGGCCTAAGCACTTGGACCATCTTCCTCTGCTTTTCCCAGGCCATTAGCAGGGAGCTGGATAGGAAGTGGAGCAGCTGGGACACAAAACAGAGCCGATAAGGGATGCTGGTGTCAGAGGCAGCAGCTTAACCTGCTATGCCACAGCGCCAGCTCCCGCAGGCATGGATTTCACAGTGAGTTCTCTGCAGCATTTCTCATTTCTGCAGCTACTCACATGGTATCTCACCCGACCCTCTCAGCCGGTCATAGTAAGCCCACTCCACAGATGCAGAAACTGAGCACCTCTGACCAAGTAGGACTAGAGGGGCATGAAGACAGATGGGGAGGTTAAATCCAAGCCGGCTCTGTAAACCCCTCCATCCCTCCAGGCCAGGACAGACCCAGAAGGCTTTTCAACCGGAACTCTGCTGGAAAACCAGTTTGGGCACAGCCAAGTCCTTGGCCTGTGCTGTCTCCCTTTTAAGTGCGAATGCATTGCACATCCACTTCTCAGAACATCGCTATCTGATCTCCGCTTCCCTCGGGAAATAAACAGCAGGTTCCAACACGCGCTCGGGCAGCACACGGAGCCCCTGCCCTCTGCCCAGTCACAGCAATTACTGCAAAAGTCCCAGCAGCCTCGTGCTGGCAACAGAATGACAGATCTGCCAACCAAATGTTGTCCTGACGTCTGTTTTTCTGTTAGCTCATTAGCTTTCCTTTCCTCTGAGCTTAACAGATGTGCAACTTGTAAACGGAGCTGCAGTCATTCATGGTTTAGGAATAGGAAAAGCATCGTCTTTCCTTTGAATGAAACCAACTGTTATCTAGTGAATCGATCTAGATAAAATATTTTGCAGTATTAAAAAAAAATAAAGCCTTTGCTGCTGCTCTGATTCTATGTGATACCTTCTTGCTTTTTGGAAAACCACACACAGAAAAAGCTTCCGTGCTGGGAATAGGAGAAAGCCCCTGACTTTGCTGTTCCTCTCTGCTTGCAAGCCCGCTGCTCCAGAGGCTGTGAATAGCACGGGGCCGCATGTGACGTCATCGCCCGGGCATTGCCCTGTGCAATAACAGGAAGGCCCTTGGAGATGAGCGGCTGGAATGCCCTCGCTTTATAGATGCGGAAGCCGGGGGCGGGAGAGGGAAGTCCCCGGTGCAAGGTCACACGTGCAATTAGCGAGACATTGTTGATTTAGCCCAAGAGGATCCCACCTTCACGGCCGGCCAAGCAGCTGGTGGCCCTGGGACAGGAAAAAGAAAAAAGCTTAACATGATCTCTACACGAACAGTCGTGCTTAAACGTTCGTTTATTCAGCCAGTGTGGTCTGTCAACATTTAACCAGCTCTGCTTGAGCCTCCGCATAGGCAAGGCAGGGCATGAACCTGGGGCACCTGGAGTGTAGCCCATCAATGGGATCCTAGCAGGAAAGAGCTGCCCTTTGCTTCCACAGGCAACAGTCACACCCAGGCAGTCCCCACCAAACAGAGCCCGGGGGACCTGTTTCAAGGCACCACTTGGGCATGGCACGGGGACAGCTCCTCCAGCCACAGGCAGTGAGAAAAACCAAACTGGTTTTTTTTCTATCATTTTTTAAATTTTAATTTCTAATAATTTTTTAACAGATTCACTGATGTGTAGCTACAATTCTAAGCATGTAATGGGCTTCCTTGATCAGTCACAGAGGCCAGTTTGTAGCAGGAATGCAGGCTGCACTGGGGCCTGGGATGCACATCCGTCACTGAACTGCAGTGGGCCCGAGATTTCCTTCTCTCTGCAATCATCCTTTCAGGTTCTGGAATAGAGAACCAGAGATCGGAAGGCTCGCTCTTCTTGCTACCTAGCACTCCCTTCGGAACATCGGGCCAGAGCAATACTGACATCCCTTTCAGCTAAAAAGTCCATTTCAAAAAATATGCTCTTTCACATTTCTGTAGAAAAATATCTGTGTTATACCGGACCAGTTTTTGAAGAAAGACAAGTATGGATACTAAGAGTGAATATTTAGACTCAGAAATACATTCTAGAAGACAGAAAGCACCCAGGCTGCCTTTGAGAGGGCCCAGCACTGGTCTAGTAAGTTACAGCCCTGACTCCTCTCCCAGGATCCAGCCCGACTGCCAGTCTGGGGACTGAATCAGCAGATGGGATCTCTCTCTCTCTCTCTCTCTCTCTCCCCTCACCCCACCAAAAGTCATAAACTGACCAACGCTAAAAAATAGCAAACACTCAGAGACTTTTGACAAATCCTAAGCAGAAAAGACCCAAAACTCCCAGAGTTAAAAACCATCAGAAAGTAGGATTAATTCTTTTTTTTTAAAGCATCTATTTATTTTATTTGAAAGTCAGAGTTACACAGAGAGGCCGGCACAGCAGCTCAATAGGCTAATCCTCCACCTGCGGTGCCGGCACACCGGGTTCTAGTCCCGGTTGCCCCTCTTCCAGGCAGCTCTCTGCTGTGGCCCTGGAGTGCAGTGGAGGATGGCCCAGGTGCTTGGGCCTGCACCCCATGGGAGACCAGGAGAAGCACCTGGCTCCTGCCTTCGGATCAGCACCATGCGCCGGCCACAGTGCGCCAGCCATGGCAGTCATTGGAGGGTGAGCCAACAGCAAAGGAATACCTTTCTCTCTGTCTCTCTCTCTCACTGTCCACTCTGCCTGTCAAAAACAACAACAACAAAAACAAACAAACAAACAAGCAAAAAAACACAGAGTACTTATCCTGGTCTCCCATGGGGTGCAGGGCCCAAGCACCTGGGCCATCCTCCACTGCACTCCCTGGCCACAGCAGAGAGCTGGCCTGGAAGAGGGGCAACCGGGACAGAATCCGGCGCCCTGACCGGGACTAGAACCCGGTGTGCCGGCGCTGCAAGGGGGAGGATTAGCCTAGTGAGCCACGGCGCTGGCCACCTTTACTCTTAAATCCTCCAGGAAGGTGCCACCCACTGCAAATCCTGTCCAGTTTCCTCACACTGAGGCCATCCTCAGCCACTAGTTATGTCTTGTGGACACTTAGAACTAAGTTAAAGCAGTGAGCAACTGAGAACCAAAAAAAAAAAGGATGTATTTTACTGCCTATTTATGTGAAAACAGGCCTGGGGCCCTAGTGAGGAATGTGAATCTTTTTCCTAACAGATAATTACTGGACAGAGAGTTCCAGCGACCGCTCTGTGGCCAGAGGGTCAGCAAATTGACATCCGGGTACTTCCATCCCTCTCTTCCCGTATTTCGCCAATGTAAGGGGAGTGAGAGCAGCTACCCTGCTTTCTCTCTCCTCGGCCTTTGCATCTCTCTCCAGTAACGGAAGGCAGTACCTGCCCTTGTTCCTTGCCAGCTCCCTCCATCCCCTTTGGAAATCAGTGGAATCTGCCTTGGGTTAGAAAAATTCCAGAATACTTCCTAGACAGGATCATGGAAATTAGAGACACGGAGGATCTCACTGGATCATCGAGTTCATCTATTTCCCACTAAAGAGTTTTCCAGATGGAAGATTTTTCGTAGGTTGGATGCCGTCTCTCCTTGCTGCAGGGCCTGAAGTGAGATTCCGAGCATCCAAGCCTCATGGAGAGAGAGGTGAATAAGGGCTGCATTCAATAACGTCATAGGCAGAGAAGGGCCTTGTCCCCAAGGCGTTATCAGATTACAGCAGCTCTGGGGTGGAAATAGGTGACACCTCATCAGAGCAGGGACCTGAGCGTGCTGCAGACTCCTCCCAGCACCATGGCCTTGACATTGCTTTTGCAGAGAGCAGGGTTTGACTCTGTGTCCTGAGCACAATGGAACTCATTGGGAACTCAGAATGCTCTTTCTCTCTTTTCTTTCCTTTTTTTTTTTTTTTTTTTGAAATTTTTATTTGGATTATTTAGATTTCTCCCGGTTTCTACATATAGGAACTGCTATTTTGAGTTGTGTGCTTTTTTTTTCTTCTAAAAGTCTCCTAGAAGAGGGGAGTATTGTCTCCAGGTATACAGATGGAAACAGTTTTCCCTTGCAACTCATTCACGCATCTCCTGTCTATATATTTCCATCAGCATCAGACAATGTGCCCCAGAACTACACGTTTCTTTCTTTGTGTTATACTAAAGAGCTGCGTAAGTAAGAGCCGCTGTGGTCACACAATGATATGTAGCAGTCTTCAGATTTTACGCTCATTTTGAAACCTGACTTTAAAAGCAGAGGACATGCAGTCCTGGCTGGCTCACTGCCTTAGCTGTGTGAACTTGAATAACTAATTTAGTCCCAGTCTCAATTTACTCATTTGCTGGATGATATTTTTATACAGCAAAATAAATGTTAAAATATCTGACCCATGTTCAATGCAAAATAAATAATAGTTTCTTTTTTTCCCCTTTGAAAAAAAATGATAATTAATCCAGGAGGAGCCTTGGAATAATCCCCAAAATGAGGAATAAATTTTAAATCTTTTTTTTCTCCCTGTCTCCATTTAAGAAAAAGCCCAAATTAATTTTTTTTCTGGTAATAAAAGTTTGCTTTTGGGTCCATAGCTCCTTGATAGTTTCTTTTAAAAGAAAGAAGAATAAAAAAGAATTTTACATTCAATGTAGACTTGACAATTAAAATTGTTTTAGATACTGAAAGTACTAAATCCTACATTCCTCCAGCATACCAAATAGCTGATAAATTAGAATAACCTTTAAAAAAAAAAAAAGCTTTAATAACATAGGAATTTCAGGCTTGCCGTACCCATTGGGTCAAGGTGGCTAAGTCTCCTGTTCACCAGTCTCAGGAAACAGCTTAACTAACAGGAAGAAAGATTTCTAGTTAAACCATTTGCTTTGACTTCAGCAACTAAAATGGCGCCTGGTGCACACTGAGCCCTCGAATATTTGTTGAGTAAATGAATAAATCTAAATTTCCTGACATCTGCAGGAAAAGGGAGGTCTTGGCTTAGTTAAAGAGACAGGGCCATGTTTGTCTAAAGTTAGAGTATTTAGATTTTTCCCCCTGGAGAGCTCCAATTAGCGTAGCAATCCACTTTGACAGGTAGAAATCATCTTCAGAATCCCTGTCAGCTCTCATGTTGTTTGCACACTTCAAGAGGGGGCCGGCGCCGTGGCTCACTAGGATAATCCTCCACCTGCGGTGCCGGCATCCTATATGGGGGCCGGGTTCTAGTCCTGGTTGCTCCTCTTCCAGTCCAGCTATCTGCTGTGGCCCAGGAAGGCAGTGGAGGATGGCCCAAGTGCTTGGGCCCCTGCATCTGTATGGGAGACCACGAGGAAGCACCTGGCTCCTGGCTTTGGATCGGCGTGGTGCTGGCCATAGCGGCCATTTGGGGAGTGAACCAATGGAAGGAAGACCTTTCTCTCTGTCTCTCTCTCTCACTGTCTAACTCTATCTGACAAAAAAAAAAAAAAAAAAAAAAAAAAAAAAAAAAAAAAAAAAAAGAAGAAGAAGAAGAAGAAAAAAACCACAGCGCAGCCATGCACTGACAGGCACCTCCAGGTCTCCAATGTTTCTGCTGAGACTCTAGATTAGAGTCCAACACGCAAAGGCACCTTGACTGTGAACATGCAGATGTGCAGCACCAGTGGGCCTGGTAAAGTGCATGGAACAGAGAACAAATCCCACTTTATAAGGGTCAGGCCTCTTCTAAGCTCCAGCTGAGTGCTCCATTGGATTAAAGCCATTTTTTCCAGAGCTTTCAGTTTTTAAAGAAGCTGCAAATAAACATTCTTCTCTAAATTCTTTCAATTTCAAAAATTATACCAAGTACTTAAAAGATGGCATTAAAATACACTGTGATGGCCACGATAGGTGTTTCTGGAATGTGCAGGACTGATGGGCCAGACATTTGTAATCTCTGGTCTAGCTTCTAGCTACATCTAGTTCTACATTTTGCAATCTAAGCCATCTTCACTCCACTGGTAACATTGATAAAATCATTAAAATCAAGCCACACTTCTAATGCATATACATTTTTTCTTTATTATCTTTTCCTGTAAAAAAATCCTCTTTATTCTCTTGATTACTTTGAAATATATACTAGAACTTTGTATTGGAGTCTTCCTTGAGAATTAAGAACTTTTATGTAGAAAACTTAGGTTCTGTCCTTGGGTTTACCCATCTCTTCTTAGCTATGCAAGCTTGAAACAAAATATTCTAACTGCTTTGATCTATATCCTTCTCCTCTTAAATGAGTATGACAGATCCTGTTCTTTGTCATGACTTTGTACAACAATGTCCCATTGAATGTTTTATTTTTACCAAAATGCTTTATTGCCAATAAAATACTTTATTCCCAATAGATTTTAGAATGCAAAATTCCATGTTTCTGTTGTTGCTGCCACATTCTGGGACATTCTTCAGTCTCCATGATGATTCTCCAAGTTCATGATTTAGAAATCAAAGCATAGTAGCTTATATGTTCATTTTGCCCCATCCTAACGCATATTACCCTTTATTCTCTCTTCAAATAAATGTTCTACTTGTTGTATTTTTGTTGTTGATTTCCTTGTTCCAGTCATCTTGAACTTAATTTTTTTTTGACAGGCAGAGTGGACAGTGTGAGAGAGAGACAGAGAGAAAGGTCTTCCTTTTCCGTTGGTTCACCCCCCAATGGCCACTGTGGCCGGTGCACCGCGCTGATCTGAAGCCAGGAGCCGGGTGCTTCCTCCTGGTCTCCCATACTGGTGCAGGACCCAAGCACTTGGGCCATCCTCCACTGAACTCCCTGGCCACAGCAGAGAGCTGGACTGGAAGAGGAGCAACCAGGACAGAATCCGGCACCCCGACTGAGACTAGAACCCGGCGTGCAGGTGCCGCAGGCGGAGGATTGGCCTATTGAGCCGCGGCGCCAGCCCTTGAACTTAATTTCACAAAGGATCTGACTCTTTCTTGTCATTCATTCTTCGTTTTAAATCACTTCTCTGTTCTCAGTCTTTCAAAATTACTACATCAAGACATATAGGTGCTCCAATAACATGGTTTTCATGAAACTCCCTATTCTCCCAAACAAAAGCTATCCCTTAAACTTTCATATGTAATAAGTACCCAAAATAAATTGGATGGATGGCTTTTTCTTTCATTCTGTTATATTCCTTTGCCCACATCAAAATTAAAAGTCATTATTCTTTATCCATTACTTTTGTTATTCTCTTGCATACAATGTCTACTAACTTGATATTGCACAACTAGAAGACCTTAGTAATAAAGTAAAAACAAACAATCTTAAAGGCTTCTCTGTACTTTTGATTCTAGGTGACATATTTAACATATTGGTTGAAATTGTGTTCCAGTACCAGTCCCCAGAGAACCTTGGCACTAATGCTTTTTTAAGTAGAGAAATGATCATTTATTCCTACACATTGCTTCCTGTCATTAAGCCATTTCCGTGCTTAAGACAAAACATTTTCCATAATAATAAGGAAACCAAGTTGTTTTTTTTTTTCTTTCAAATTGTTGTTTGGCTACGTATAGGACATACACTTCCAATGTTCTTTTGAAAGCAGCCATGAAATTGCCTTCTCTTTTGTCCGTATCATCCCTGGCAAATCCAGATCTGTGTATTCAAGAAGTCTTTCCTGAGAGCTTGCTTTGTGCCACTCACTGTCAGAAAGTACAGTGAGTTACTTAATGAAAGAAGTATGTTCTGAAAACACAACCTTGGGTGATTCCATTGTTATGCAGACATAATGTTGAAGGAAAACTCCCTAAAATAGCAAATATATATATATATATATAAATGTATATATATATATGAGAGAGAGAGAGAATACCAAATAAACCAGGAACATGGTGGTTTATCATTGTTATCGAGTACTATGCACTGTATAACATTATTTGTACTATACCTTAATCCAACTGGCAGCGCACTAGATTTTCTTACATAAGTGCCCCCACTAACATGTGGCATGATATTAGCAGAGTTATGCTGTCACTAGGCAATTGGAGCTTCTCAAACTTCAATCTAATTTTATTGGACCATGTAATATGTAAAATGGTACATTGCTGACTTAAACATTGTTATGTAGGGATGGATAGACAGTTGACCTGGTGATACAGAGGCCCATGTTCCCCATCAGAGTGCCGGCTTTGAGTCCTGGGTCCAGTTTCCTGACAACGTGCTACCTGGGAGGCAGCAGGTGATAGATGGAGAAGTTGGGTCCCAGCCAGCATTGTGGCACAGTAAGCTTAGTTGCCACCTGCACTGCCAGCATCCCAGCATCCCCTATGGTAGCCCCCATTTAAGTCCTGGCTGCTCCACTTCCAATCTAGCTCCCTGCATATGCCCCTGAAGCTGGCCCAAGTACTTCAGCCTCTCCTACTCATGTAGGAAACTCAGTAGAACTCCAGGCTCCTGGCTTCAGCCTAGACCAGCCCCAGCCATTGTGGGCATTTAGGGAGTGAACCAGTGGGTAGAAGATTCTCTCTCTCTCTCACTCTTCTTTCCTCTCTCTCTCTCCCTCTCTCTGTTGGTTCACTCCCCAAATGGCCGCAATAGCCAGGGCTGGGCCAGACAGAAGCCAGGAGCCAGGAGCTTCATCCAGGTCTCCCATGTGGGTGCAGGGATACAGGGACTTGGGCCATCTTCCATTGCCTTCCCAGCAGCATTAGCAGGGGCCCAGCGCCCATAGGGGAATGCCGACACTGCAGAAGGCAGCTTAAACGGTTATAGCACAATGCCTGCCTCTCAAATAATTTTTTCAAAATTGAACATCAACATCATTGTTTCACAGTGCATGAATGTACGAGGGTACCTAGGAGAAAAGTCCATCTTGCCTTTAAAATGCTTTGCTGTTTGCAATCTGGTAAAATACTTTTTGGAGTGTCTATCTCTGCTTTATGATGGTTTAACCGAAACAGCCACTTATGCACAGCCTGCAAAGACAGTTTTCTGGGGGATTAAGGAACAGCAAAGAGGTGCATGCTGAGCAAAGGTGTAGCATGTCCTAGGACAGGCCGGGGGGGGGGGTACACCCCCGTGGCAGTGTGACAAGGGGCACACTGACGGCCAGGTGCTTCAGGAGAGGAGCCGTAGATGACAGAGGGTGAGCCTAAAAAAAGCTGTCATTGCAGAGGGCCCTTCCAGTGGTGGCACAGCCCCTGCTTCCTCCTGTGGCCCGAGCAAGTGGGTGTTTGCAAACAGGGGAGGGGGGCAATAACACATGTGGCTGAGCGATTTACTCTGAGGCTGCAACAAAGGGTACATGTGGAAGGTGAGGCTGGAGATGCAGGCATGTCCTTAGGAGATCTGAAAAATCTCTTCTACTGCGCATCAGAGGAGCCACAGGTAATTATTCAGGAGGTTGAATCAATAGGATGCAAAATCATGATCGGGCTAATTAATGGGGCATCATGTCTCGCCTCGTAAGAGCCACATTACTTGTTTCCCCAAAAGTTGGAGTTCTCTTCTAGGAATCCGTGGTTCCATCACTCTTCCCGGCTGCTGCCGTCCTGACAGGTACAGGAACGCGAATCACCACTCTGCAGTCCCCTGGTTTGCCTCCCGTTTCCTCCCCGTGGAACCCGGCTCACTGGAAACCATCCGTCTTGGCTACCACAAGGCAGCTTAGCATGACAGTTCACACATTCTAGCCAAAAGTTTCCACCACGATCCCCGATGACTTATTTATATCTAGCCCGTCACCGAAACATAGAACATACTCTGTATTTGCCTAGCACAGCCTTGATGGACTATAGTAACCCGCCAGGGCTGTGCATCCCTGGGTCTCCCCTAACAGCACTCTTAGGCAGGCCCTGGCACCTCTGAGCAGCCCTCACTTCCCATCCCGGCTTGCCCACGTGAGCCACGGTTCAAGTTTTTTTTTTTTTTTTTTTTTAAATAGATGACACACATTTTTCCTTCGGCTTCTAGTAAAGTTATTGTACGAAAGTGCAGGCTTCCTGTGTTCTAATTCCCCGCTAGTGAGTCTTATTTCCTCCTAGCAGTGCATGCCAAGGAGTGAGGACAAAGAATTTCAGGGCAGAATGGAATTCTGATGCAATATATAGCATGTACCAGAACCTCAAAACCGTTAGGTTTGCCCTAAATTCTTTAAGGTTGTTATTGCGGAAGATTACAGAAAGATAACTTGAGTGTGTATCACTTGTATCAATAATTCCATCTGCATTCCAGTATTGATCTTAAGTGCCAGCAATAATTCAAAACAACCTAAATGCCCTCAGATGTTATGTGTAGTGACACGGTAGGGGTGTATATAGATAAAACACTAAGCAGCCATTAAAATTGTTATTTTAGTCTGCGTATTTTGACATGAAAAGCTTTCACTATGTAAAAAAAAAACACACATCACAATCCTTAATTAGAGACCAAGTATGAGCTTATTCTATGATGATTTATTTATATTTTTTGGCTTGATTCTATTTGAGTAACAGAATTTCCAATGATTTATTTAGTATTTACTATCTGATATATCTGACAAAGAAAGACCACTGAAATTCAGAAAACTTGCTTTTTTAAAAATTTGAAATATTTGTCCTGGGTTTCAGATCAGCCAAAATTTTCAGCGCAAGATTCAGTCGTGCAAATGACCGCCAGCCCATGTTAAGAATGTTCTCATGAGCAAAGCAAAGTCAAATAAACCTCCACCCTGCACCATTGCCTCCGAGCAAACGGGGAACCCTGGTCTGACCTGGGGGAGACACTTGGACTCACCTGTTCCTCAGTCCACACAGGATTAATTTCATTGCTGGTGGTGCTACCATGACTACAGCCAACTGGCAAACCCAGATTAAATGCAGCTAATATCTTATGACCAGTGCATGCAATAAAATTTCCTAACTGCCTCTTTCAGTTTTTGTTTTTAAGCTTTATGTCAATTTTGTGAAATAGCACCCTGTTTTTTATTTCCTTTCTCTTCACTGTCTCTATTGAAACGATCATTTGTCTCCCTCTCTCCAGTCTAGCACATAAGACATCATTCAGCATTATTATTCCTATACAAAGAAAAGGACAATTCTTGGGCAAACTCACATTCTGATCCGTGATCTCTCTGTATTTCCTTGGTGGCACACTTAAAAAAAAAAAAAAAAAGATATGGGGCCTGGGCTGTGGTGTGGCAGGTAAAGCTGCCGCATGCAGTATTGGCATCCCATATGTGTGCTGGTTTGAGTCCCAGCTGCTTCAGTTTCAGTCCAGCTCTCTGCTATGGCCTGAGAAAGCAGTGGAAGATGTTCCAAATTCTTGGGCCCCTGCACCCACAGGGAAGACCTGGAAGAAGGCCATCTGGGGAGTGAGTCAGCAAATGGAAGACTTCTCTCTCTCTCTCTCTCTCTCTGACCATGCCTCTCTGTAACTCTGCCTTTCAAATAAATAAATAAATCTTTTTTTAAAAAAAAGTGCTGTCATTGCAAACACAGGCTTTACCTGCCATGTCACAGCGTGGGCTCCTGACACACATTTTAACATTTCACATTCGATAGCTAGTCTTGGTCTATACTGTGAATTCTTTTACTTTGTTCCCCTTTACTTCAGCATATCTATTGGTCTTTTTTTTTTCCTTCACAATCTGCAAAATTACATTAGAAAATGTGAAACTCAATCCCATACCACCAACGCGTCTTGCATGCTAATTCACCAAGCAGATAAATCACATTTTTTTTCGTTTCCTGAATTCTCTGGGATTGCAGCGGTGCATCCCACACTCGCTCCCTGGATGCTCCTGACACTCCATCTGGTATTCTGTTCTGGACCTGGTTCCCCTGAGATCCTCTTTCATTTGAATTGTATTAAATTCATCAAACTCTTTAATGAGTCCGGGGCATTGTTCAACTTGTGTGGTGGCCTCTCCCGGATAGGAGCAGAGGGGAACCTCAGCAGCCCACTGGAGTGCTCTTCTGGGCGTTGCCACCGCATTGGAGCCCTGACTCACATTATGTGAAAGTCATAAATAACTCGGTTGAAAGGGTCAGTGTTTTCTTATCTTGGAGAGAGTCAAAGGGCAGCTTGCATTTATCTAGGAAATGCACCTCGCAGATGCTAGCCTTAAAAGCTCCTCAGGGAATGGGTGGGGGAATGCTATTATCCTTACATAATTCCAAAAACCTGGGAGGTAGCAAACCAACTGCAGGATCCTTCCCCTTCCTTTTCATCAAGGCCACAGCAAAAGAATAAGAAAGGGAAAAAAAAAAAAAAAAACCATGGCCAACCATCAGCAATTTCATTTTGCCTACAACTCGAAGTTTCTTCTCGGCTCTGTCCTTTCTCCGCTGAGTTCCTTTGGGACACCCTTTCCTTGCATACAAGGTGGAGGGCAAGAGGTTTGTTTCAAAAGTGTCCTTGAAACTAGTCTCAAGTGCACCTCCCACAGTAGGGGCCAACCACCTTTTTTTTCTTTTGTTTTGTTTGCAATGATGTTCTGGAATCTGACTTAAGACTAATTCAAATGAAGATTTGCTAAATAGCATTTTGCAACTGTATTTAAAAGGCCTCCTACGTAGTCTACAGCTGTCTGGATCTGTTCCTGGCTGGAAATCATAGATGAAGTCTGTGGGATCTCCCTACTGAGTTCTCCGCCCACCACCTATTTGCAGTTTCTGCTATCTGTCCCTGGCCCCAGTCCATTGATTCTAGACTCAGCCCATGTCCATTCAGTTATGTTTAATATCCTCATAAAACTAGTTGCTAAATATTGACAGAAGCAGAATTTTATCAATTCACTTTAAAGAACTGATCGACACCTGAAAAATGTTTTTCAAAAGAAGTATTTTAAGGACAATTCTATCTGTTATCAAGTTTTGTAACTGAATTAGAGATTTCTTTTCTTTTTAGCCAAATGTATTAGAATATTTTTACAAACAATAAGGCCGGCACCAAGGCTCACTAGGCTAATCCTCCGCCTTGCGGCGCCGGCACACCAGGTTCTAGTCCCAGTCGGGGCGCCGGATTCTGTCCTGGTTGCCCCTCTTCCAGGCCAGCTCTCTGTCGTGGCCAGGGAGTGCGGTGGAGGATGGCCCAAGTGCTTGGGCCCTGCACCCCATGGGAGACCAGGAGAAGTACCTGGCTCCTGCCATCGGATCAGCGCGGTGCATGGGCCGCAGCGCGCCGGCCGCAGCGGCCATTGAAGGGTGAACCAACGGCAAAGGAAGACCTTTCTCTCTGTCTCTCTCTCTCACTGTCCACTCTGCCTGTCAAAAAAAAAAAAAAAGAATATTTTTACATACAATAAAAGGTACTGACGTTCAGTACACAATATGATGACTTTTCACTAATATGCATCTAGCTATTTCTACCTATATCTCACTGTCACAATCAACTCAGTCAAGAAATGGGATACTTTCATCCCTCTAAAAAGCTCTTTTTTTTTTTAAAGATTGTGATTTTTTTTAAGATTTATTTATTTGAGAGGCAGAGTTACAGAGAGGCAGAGGCAGAGAGAGAGAGGTTTCCATCTGCTGGTTTACTCCCCAGATGGCCGCAATGGCTGGAGTTGTGCAAATCCAAAGCCAGGAGCCAGGAGCTTCTTCTGGGTCTCCCACGTGGGTGCAGGGGCCCAAGGACTTGAGCCATCTTCCACTGCTTTCCCAGGCCATAGCAGAGAGCTGGATCGGAAGTGGAGCAGCCAGGACTTGAACCAGTGCCCATATGGAATGCCAGCACTGCAGGCAGCGGCTTTACCCGCTAAGACAGAGCAATGGCTCCTAAAAAGTTCTTTCAAGGGACACAGCTAGTGTGGAATTTCTAAGGCAGGACTGAGCTTGGCAGATTAATGGACCTGGGGGAAAGCCAGTGTAGCTGCAGCACTAGGGAGGAAGAGAAAAGAATGTAGTGACAGGAGATCAGAGAGGCAGGTGGAGCCTGGCCTTGAATCAGCTTTTGTTTTGTGGAGAGAAGTGCCGATTCTTTTCTGTGGGTGTAATAAAACCACTAAAGTCTTGCCTGAGCACTTGTACATAGAAAATTCCATGATCTGACTGGCATCTCATGGCTTCTTCCCTTCCCATCTGTCAATCCTACACCTTCCTCCAGGCCCGGGCTCCTACTCGATGCTTCCATGAGCACTCCCATGGCTGGGTGGGGTCTGCTTCTTCCCCGGAACGTTTGTAGTGCATTGTGTCTTCCATTACTTCCATCATTGCTTCCGCTCAGCCGCCTAGCAGGGTAAACTTGGAAAGATAGGAAAAGAAGAAAGGAAGGAAGCAAAGAAAGGCTAAGAGGCAAATCTCTTATGCATGAATATGGGTCTATGGTTTGTGGTTTTTTTATGATTATTCATACCAACGTTAACAAGTGCTATGGAAGTCTTGGACTAGCTAGGAAGTGCCAGGTGGGTGCTGGGCCTGGATGTTTTAAGGAGAACAAAAAATAAAGCTTCATCATGACTGTCTCACTGTGACAGGTGAGAGCTGTTTCCACATAGACATGGAGAGATCCTCATAATGTTCGCTTTTCCCTCACTGCTCGTTTTTCAACCTAGAAGCACCAAATAGCAACTCTGATACTCTGTTCTGGACTACCACCTAGGGATATACTTGTCCAGGGATATACTCACACCAGGGGATTTTAGGGATCACAGAATACATTTGTGATCATTACAGCCTGCACGTATAACCATCTAGTTCTTGTCTGTGGGATTCGAATCTATGACAAGATAAAGTATATAAATCAACATATTACAAGGAGAAACATGTTACATATCAACTTTCTTTAATGTTTGAATATATGCTTTCATCTGTTAAATCTGCTTAAGGCTTTTAATACGTGACTCTGAAATATTGAGACTTTTGCCAAGGAGTAAGTTAATTGAAGAAAGCCATCATTAGAGGTTGCTTATCTTTTTAAGCAGTGTCAAAGTTGATTCTAGATATAATTAGCAAAAAAATCACACATCCCAAATGATAGGACATCCTACCTGGGTTGAAGAAGTGTAGCAAGTGCAGGATAATATCAGCAACAAAATCAATCCTGTTTGGGACTGGCCTTGTGGCTCAGCGGGTTAACGCCCTGGCCTGAAGTGCCGGCATCCCCTATGGGCGCCGGTTCGAGTCCCGGCTGCTGCACTTCCCATCCAGCTCTCTACTATGGCCAGTGGAGGATGGCCCAGGTCGTTGGGACCCTGCACCCATGTGGGAGACCCTGAAGAAGCTTCTGGCTCCTGGCTTCAGATCAGCATAGCTCCAGCCATTGTGGCCAATTGGGGAGTGAACCATTGGATGGAAGACCTCTCTCTCTCTCTCTCTCTGCCTCTCCTCTCTCTCTGTAACTCTGACTTTTAAGTAAATAAATAAATCTTTTTAAAAAAATCCCAAAAATCAAAAATCAATCCTGTTTGATCAACCCAGGCAAATAGTTCAAAGGGATTCTTTTATCTTTGGTAAAGAAATGGGTTAGCACTGGATGGAAACACCTGCATTGTTAAAGGTAAAATTTAGATGCATGTGTCAAGGAAATCATTGCAGAGAGCTTAGCAGGAGACAGAATCTTCTTTATGCACACGAATGAGCCACCGGCTTTTGTGGCTTCCAGTTCTTTTATCACCTTGCAGTCTTCCTATTGATCAATTGCCTGCTCAAACACTCTTTTGGTTCCCCCAAGGAAGGCAACTCCATTTCTCTTGGAAACAGCTCCATTTCCTGTTCTGTGGCCAGGCGCCCCAAAGCAAGGACCTTCATGTGTTTCCATCAAGGGATGTCATTAATTCTGGGGCACTTGACAACCCTGTGCTCTCTCAGAGACACCGAGGAAGTGGAGCGAGCTCACCCCCTGGCTTCCCTGCTGGTGCGAGACTTTGGCATTTCATCCCTGGATGAAGGTCTCAGTAGAAAAAGGATATAACGTACTTCCTTGATGAGCTCAAGAGAGACGATGCCAGCTTTTCTTTCATATTTAACTTGTGGCATTTTCTGGACCTCGGTGGGTGTAGATATCTGACAGGGGAGCCATGTCAGGGCTTGATGTGCTGAAAGAAAAAAAAAAAAAACTTATGGAAATGGAAATAAATCACAGCTAAGAAATCCCGTTGGAATTTGCTATCCTCCTTCTCAATTGCTTTAGCACTGCCCAGAGAGGTGTGTGTGTGTGTGTGTGTGTGTGTATGAAAGCTGAATAGAAACTTCTATTTTTCTTTGGGTTCACATGTCAACTTTGAAGGTGTAAACACAAGATTCGTATCTGCAATGAAAACCATACTACAGTTCTAAAGATTCAGAAATCCCTAAGGTGGTAATGCCTCGGATATGAACTCTTTAATTTTTCATTGCTAGTTGCATTTATTGGCTTGGTTTCACCAGGTAGGCTTCCAGAAGAAAGAGAAAAACAACAGAAGTGCTGACAGCAATAACCCTGACAATAATAAGGATTGTTGTGGAGATCTCGTCTTCAAAGCAGCGGTTGGAATCAGTACTTATGCTGGAAGTCATCTCTGTAAACGAATCTCCCAAATTCTCCTTTTTTTGTGTGTATTCTTTTAGGAAATAATCTTTTGAGAGCACATCTTGGAGTGTTTAAGAGCATTTTCTCAACTAAAATGGAGACTTCCTATAGGCTGATTTCTTTCAGAAATCCTAAAGCCCATTGAAGCTCGTATTTTCAATATGGAAATTCTCTTCGTGATGAAAGCCATACTTTGTAAACGTGGAATGTGAGCTTCATAGTTGAAATGTTCTTGAAAATAATAACTGTGCCAGTGAACTTCAAGCTGATGAAGGCTAATAGGCTCTGGAGTCGGAACAGATCTCACTGCTTGGAGCCAGATAGGAATTTGGAACCAGCAGTTATGTGTCGAATCAGCCTAGATCAGACCAGTCGCGGCTCTTGGGGGGAAAGGCATGGGTGCCAGTGACAGGAGTCTGCTGCTTGGGCAGGTGATTGAGGGGTAGAGACTATTGGGTCCACTGAGGTGCACCTGGGTGCTAGGAAGGCTTTCTCTGTGAACCTGCACTGAGATATGGAAAGAAAGCCAAGAAAAACACAGTTGGTGCAGCAGCGCCAGACTGAGACCTGGATACCGAAGTCAGCAGGTTCTAGGAGATGAGAAATCATCTAATGAAAGTGCTGTCTCTAGCCCGCGGGCCTGCTTATTTGTTTTCAGTTTCCTTTCCCTCCTCCCTGTTGTGGTCAGAGGTAGACCTAGAGCAGCATTTAATTGTTTGGGTTTTCTGCCACTGGTGGCATTTGGCTTGGGAATTCCAATTAATTATTTTTGTGAAATAGCTACTATCTGAAAGCAATTCATTTATGTTGGCAGAAGGTCAAGGCTAGTTTCCCCAGTTTTGCATACTGAAAAATTGGAATGTCTTTCTCACGCACTGACAGTGAAAGCCAGTAGGTGCTACCTAAGGGAAGTATTGCACTTCGGAGCATTTTGGCATTGCGAGCCTTTGCTTTGGAACCAAGAACAGAAAGGAATGACTTGGAAAGGCACACGGCAGATTTAGCTCTCACCTGGATGCATGATGGCAGCTTTCTGTGTTTTTCCATTTCTCTGTCTGTGTGTCATTTATGTTTTTGGACAAAGTGTTTGTGAAAACATGACTGATCAGGAAACTCACTTTCTATCCCTGGGGCGGCAGAGCGGGCACTGAGCAGCTGGGTTCCCAGTGAACAACAGCAAGACTCTGGGCCAGGACAAGGACCACAGGAACATTCTTTTTCTTTTCTTTTTTGAAAGTTAGTTACACAGACAGAGAAGGAGAGGCAGAGAGAGACAGAGGTCTACCATCTGCTGGTTCACTCCCCAGTTGGCCACGACAGCCGGAGCTACGCCTCTCCAAAGCCAGGAGCCAGGAGCTTCTTCCGGGTCTCCCACATGGGTGCAGGGGCCCAAGGACTTAAGCCATCTTCCACTGCTTTCCTAGGCCATAGCAGAGAGCTGGATTAAAAGTGGAGCAGCCAGGACTCGAACTGGTGCCCATATGGGATGCCGACACTGCAAGTGGCAGCTTTACCCACTACAGAAACATTCTTTTAAATCACACATACCATAGCCCACCCTGACTTTCTCCAGTAGTCACAGTTCCCAGGTATTTCCACCCTCCAACGTGTTATGTGGATTTGAAAGATGTAAAACAGGTAATGGATTAATCATGTTATTTTAAATCTTCAGAAACCCTCATATTACCAGAAGAACATGCAGACATACTTGGAATATGGAGTGAAATGTAGAATTACTAATACATGACTGGGATATTTTATTTCTCATCAAATCAATCAATTAACTGGACACAATGATTTCTTGAACAATATTTTGAGGATAGCAACTTAGAGACTTGTCCTGTGACCTCTCATCTATAGAAAGAAGGCTGGCCTCTTTACTCCCTCACCATCACATGATGAAAGCTGCAGACATTCAGGCATCTTGCTGTCTTTTGGAGATTTTTATTTAACTCAGAGAACATGGCTGAAAACTCATCTCCTTTCTTCCGCTTATTTTACACACTTGTCCTCACTCCATCTGCACGAAATTCCACTGATGGAAGCATTGTGGTCATCTTTTCAGCGAATAGAAGCATCACTCTCACAAGAGGAAGATAATTCCAGGGAGGCCATCCTGTGTATAAGTGGTGAAGTTTTGGGTTTAAAAACCAGATCATTCTTATCTGAAAATTCCATATTTAATTGACTTCATTGACAAGCTAGAAATACAAAACAACTAAACCCACCTTTGAAAACACTGTACTTTCAAAAATAACATCAGAGGCAAGCATTCAGTGAAGCAGTTAAGATACTATTTGGGATGCCACACTGGAGTCCCTGGTTCCAATCCAGCTCCCTGCTAATGCACACCTTTGGAGAAAGCAGGTGATGGTTCAAGTACCTGAGTCCCTGCCACCCACCTGGGAGACCTGGATTGAGTTCCTGGCTCAGCCTGGCCCAGCCCAAGTCATCACTGCCCTTGGTGAATGAGCCGGAAAATGAAAGATCTCTTTCTCTTTGTCTCTCTGTATCTGTGTCTGCCTCTCTCTCTCTCTCTCTCTCTCTCTCTCTTTCCCTCCCTCTCTCCCTCTCTCTCTCCCCCTTCCCTCCTTCCCTTTCAAATAAATACATCTCTCTTAAAAAGGCTGAGAGAAGCCAGCACCGTGGCTCAATAGGCTAGTCCTCCACCTGAGGCACTGGCACCCCAGGTTCTGGTCCCGGTCAGGGCGCCGGATTCTGTCCCGGTTGCTCCTCTTCCAGTCCAGCTCTCTGCTATGGCCCGGCAGTGCAGTGGAGGATGGCCCAAGTCCTTGGGCCCTGCATCCGCAAGGGAGACCAGGAGAAACACCTGGTTCCTGGCTTCGGATCAGCGCGGTGTGTCGGCCGCAGCCTGCCAGCCGCAGCGGCCATTGGTGGGGGTGAACCAACGGGGAAAGGAAGACCTTTTTCTCTGTCTCTCTCACTGTCCACTCTGCCTGTCAAAAAATAAAATAAATAAATAAATAAATAAATAATTAAAAAAAAAAAAGGCTGAGAGAACCTCAACCTCAATGACAGCTCTGGTGGTCAACCAGAACCAAAATGAGTTAGAAACTCTCCCATCCTACGTTGGCCTTCCAGAGGATATCTTGTTGAAAGAAATCAACACAAAGGAAGGTTCCACACTTGGGCCACGTGTTAGAAAATCGGTTGAGCACAGTCACTCTTCTGGGCACCTGGTCACAAGGTGGCACCTGGTGACAAGAAGGTTACTGTTTCAAAGGAGGAGAAAGCAAGCAAAGAAAGTTGAGAGGCAAAAAGCGTATCAGGTTGGAATCAGTGCTGCGAGGAAGAAGGAAGGAAAGGGAGGGTGGAGAGGGCAGTGTGGGGGGAGGGGAGCTGCTTGGTACAAGAAGGCAAGAAAGGGCATGTAAGTGGAAACCCAGGGGAACTGGGAGACACAGTCACGAAGTTACAGGAAGAGAGCGTCTTCCAGGTGGCAGGAACAGGAAATGCAAAGGCCCTGAGGTAGAAACACACCTGATGTGTTAGCATTCCAGTGCACTTGGAGCAGAGTAAGCCAGAGGAGTGGTGAACGTTGAGGGCGGCGTGTGCTGTGTAAGCAGATACAGAGGTCAGGAGTCTCTGTGAAGTGAGGAAATTGACGGCGGGAGGAAGGCAACAGACAGGAAAATGTGCTAGGTGGTGAAGCGAGGGTGCAGAGGAGGGAAAGCTGCGGCCTGAACACAGGGGACAGCAGAGGAGCTTGGGGAGGTTGCCAGGTTCTCACTATATTCTGACTATCATTGAAGTGTTGGAAACATGACATGAGAGAGAGAGGAAGATGTCAAAACCAGCTCCATGAGGAGGCTGGCCATTAGTCTAGTGATTAAGACAGTATTTAAGATACTTGCACAGGGCGCGGTGCTGTGGTGCAGTGGGTAAAGCCACAGCCTGTGACCTCGGCATCCTGTATGAGCACCGGTTTATGCTCCTGTTGTTCCACTTCCCATCCAGCTCCCTGATAATGGCCTGGGAAAAGCAGCAGAAGATGGCTCTAGTGTTTGGGCCCCTGCCACCCATGTGGGAGATCTGGAAGAAACTCCTAGCTCCTGGCTTTGGGTTGGTCCAGTCCCAGCTATTGCAGCCATCAGGAGAGTGAACCAGGAGGTGGAAGATCTTGTTTTCCTCTCTCTATAACTCTTCCAAATAAATAAATAATTATCAAAAAAAAAAAAAAGGTACCTGCACATAACATCAGAGTATGTGGGGTCAGTTCCTTGCTCTGGTTCCTGACTCCAGCTTCCTGTTAATGCTGAGCCTGGTGGGCAAAAAATGATGGCTAAAGGAATTCAGCGCCTGCCGCTCAAGTAGGAGACCAAGATGGAATTCTTGGCTCCTGGCTTTAATCAGGTACAGCTCTGACCAGTGCGGGCATTTGTTGAGTGGATCAGTAGATGGACGCCCTGTCGGTCTGCCTGTCTGTCTCTATCTCTCTGCCTCTCAAATAAATAATTAAATTAAATCTGTCCTGAATAAACATGGCCACCTTTTTCTTCTAAAATTGTGGTACTTGGAAGATAAGATTTATTTTTAGAGATTTATTTATTTGTTTGAAAGGCAGAGTTTCAGAGAGGTGAAGGCAGAGAGAGAGAGAGAGAGAGAGAGAGAGAGGTCTTCTATTTACTGGTTCACTCTCTAGATGGCCACAACAGTGGGAGCTGCACCGATCCAAAGCCAGGAGTCAAGAGCTTCCTCCAGGTCTCCCATGCAGGTGCAGGGGTCCAAGGACTTGGGCCATCTTCTACTGCTTTCCCAGGCCATAACAGAGAGCTGGACTGGAAGTGGAATAGCTGGGACTTGAACCAGCGCCCATATGAGATGCTGGCACAGCAGGCAGTGGCTTTACCCACTATGCCAACAGCACTGGCCCTGATGGGCTATTTTGGATGGGGGTAGAATTATAAATGCAATTTTGGAATTAGAAATCTGTAAGCTTGGCATTAATGAAAAAAAAATATTTTTGTAGCTATCCATGGAGACAAGTTGAGTAAATCAACTTCACCTCTAAAGTTCAGAGAAGACACTGAGGTGAAACATTTATATTTGAAAGTTTTCTGAATACGGATACATTAAAAATTGTAGGAGAAGATAAAATCATTTAAGGAGTGAGTACAGAAATAAGGATACTTCAAAAGGTTTGTGGAAATTAGAATTAAAGGAACTTGTTTCCATGTCATAAACTTGAAATCAATGCAGGTAACTGGTTCGAGACCCAGCTGCTCCATTTCCCATCCAGCTCTCTGCTAATGGCCTGAGAAAAGCAGTGGAAGATGGCCAAAGTGCTTGGGCCCCTGCACCCACATGGGAGACCTGGATGAAGCTCTTGGCTCCTGGCTTCAGCCTGACCCAGTCCCAGCCATCTGGAGAGTGAACCAGTGGATGGAAGTATTCCCATCCCCACCCGACCCCTCTCTGTGTGTGTGTGTATGTGTGTACGTATGTGTATGTGTATAATTCTGACGTTCAAATTTTTAAAAATCTTTAAAAAAATAGACTGTCTTTGGCAACTCAATGCAGCAGTGGGAAATACGGACATGACCTTGGGAAGGAAGACTAAAAGGGAAGGCAGGAGTTCTAAAAAAGAACAAGAGAGGGACATTGCAGAGGCTGCAGATATTTCGGCACGGAAGCAAAGAGCAAGTGTGTGAACTCCGCTGACTTGCAGAACCAGACGAGAGCTTGAAAACGACCATGATTCAATGAGGTCACCTTATCATATTTCCTCAGCGTTGGGAATGCAGACTAATTAGACTACTTTTGATATTTGACTTCTTATCCTAGCCTAACACAAGAGCCAGTAGGTAGAGTTGTATTAGTATCATTGGCAAGCTGAGAAATCTGACTCTGTGCCGGAGCTGATTGCCAGCTCTGTGAATAGATTAGGAATACTGGAAGGGACAGCCCATCCAGATGCCCAAAGAAACCTTGTGAAAGCCGTCCATCTCTCCCTGGACATTAACACGCACTCTTCCACACCATCAGGAAATAAGTGTGAAAACAACTCTATTGGTTTCAGCCATAGTCAAAAGACAAGAATAGGGTAGATGAATGGTTTTTGTAGATGCAGTTTGACACATGTTATGATTGAGTATTTGGCAAGCCTTTTGGAGATTTTTATTTAACTTTCATTATATATAGGTGTTAAATTATCAGAGACCTCATGCCAAGAAGATAGAGTAAGTCTTCCAAAGTAAAACATTTTCACATCTGTGGAACACCTGAATATATGTAAGCGTGTGAGTCTCCGTACTTATAAACTTAATTAAGCTCCGCGTGGTGGAATAATGAAGAATTTCAGGCTTCTAAATTGGCTACTCAGGTTTGGGCTCTTCTCTGTATTCTTGAATCTTGACAATCTTTTGTCATTAAAAAATTGCTGAGTGTGGGACTATAAAATTAAGGTTAAATTGTTATTTAAGTAGTGATTAACTTTTAGCCTTCTGCTCCTTCTTGGTTATTTCTACAGGACAAAAGGAGTGCAAAAGAAACATGAAGAACTGACCAGTTTTTAGTAAGAATCAGTTCTGAGTCTTGTATTTTGTGAAGAGATTATTTGTGTCTTTAAATGGATTCACAGAAATCTCAGTTCACATTATTTTGAGATTAGTGATTTTTGATGTATGAAGATTTAAGGATTACCTCATTGACATCGAATGGGTTGAATAGAAATATATTGTAGACAGGATGTTACTGATTAAACTTGAAGGAACTTCAAAAAGTTCATGGAAAATGCACATTATGAAAAAAATCTGCAAGGATTTCAGAGCTTCTCTGCAGCAAAATGCGCTGATCTTTTAATTCTATTTTCCATGAACTTGTGAAAGTACTTATATCACAAACAATTATGCAATAGATTTTCATGCTCCTGACACTGTACCATGCTCTTGGCATGTAATCATTTCTTTGAAGAGCTCCTTAGACAGAAATCTCCTTGTCGAACAGTTGAAACCCAGGTTTGGAATCTGAAGTGATCTGTCTGGGGAAAGGCACAGGAGTCTGGCAGCTAGGCTCCCAATCAACACCCTCCCCTGGGCTGTGTGCAAGGCCGGTTCTCCAGGGAGGACTAACCCTTGAAGGCCTCCAAGAATGTCTCTGTCGCTTAGAATCTGCTTAGTGCCATCATTAGATCATTTGTGAAGGTTTTTGGAGCTGTTGTAAGGCACCTTTAAGACATGCAGATTCCCCAATGGGACAGAAACACAGCATCTTCCTTAGCACCTTCTGAGACCAGCAAGAGGGAATAGCATCACAACAGGTCTGCACACATTTGGCCCGTGTGCCCCAAAAGAATATTTTGAGAAACAGTGAAATGGTTTAGACCTACTTGTGTGCACACTGTCAGGCACAGATTCTGTAAATGTACCCATTGCAATACAAACACATCAGCTATTTGACGTTATCAACACATTTTCCTACAAGCTCTCCATCCTTATTTGGGAATATCCCATTGGTTCATGCTTCCTGTTGAAACATTGTTTCCTTAATCCTTACCCTCACTTAAATTCATCCTAAAGTAAAAGGTTTTTGTATTTGGAAGTCTTTCCATTAACTGCTTTTCATCCTTAGCTGTGACAAAATCTACATACACACATATGTATGCATGTGTGTATACACACACGTGGGTGTATATATATATATATATATATATATAAGTTGAAACTGAAATTTTAAATAGTTCCCTTGAAGATGTGTTATTAAAAGGTAGAACTTTTCTTCCAGATTTAATTTTCAGTATGACAATTATGAACATGCAAATGATCAAGTTATTGTATTTTTGCTTTGATAAATAATTTTCATCACAAAAACACAGAATCTATTTGCAAACTTCTCTCTTCATCAGGTGGATACCAACATTCTTTCATTTGGCGCCCTGAGAATTGCACCTTGAAGCAGTAGAGTAGGACTGGGTATGAGAGGAAGCGTTCCTTCTCACTGAAAAAGAGGGGTCACGGTGGTACGGGTCAGGGAGGAAGGAAGGGAGAGGACTCAGCAAGACTGCACTCCAGGGCAGGTTCCCGTCAGGTGTGAGCTGGGGAAGACCCCTGAGATGAGCACCTTGAAAACTCTGCAGTCGCTCTGCCTCCCCAGGTGGAAGCCAGACAGCCTGAGGACACTGTGCACCCAAGAAAGAGATAAGGGAAAGGGAATGACACAGTCAAGGGAGAAGGAGGGGAGGGTGGTCATACAGGCCCCTCTGTAGACTCTCAGAGCATGGCCATCTAAAGAGCAGCAGCAGGTTGTCTTGTACTCCAGTCTTTCCCCAGGAATGGAACAGTCTCTCTCTCTCTCTCTCTCTCTCTCTCTCTCTCTCTCTCTCTCTTTTATTTGACAGGTAGTGATATAGACAGTGAGAGAGAGAGAGACAGAGAGAAAGTTCTTCCTAGCATTGGTTCACTCCCCAAATGGTGGCTACAGCTGGTGCTGCACTGATCCGAAGCCAGGAGCCAGGTGCTTCTTCCTGGTCTCCCATGCGGGTGCAGGGGCCCAAGCACTTGGGCCATCCTCCACTGCACTCCCGGGCCACAGCAGAGAGCTGGACTGGAAGAGGGGCAACCAGGACTAGAACCTGGCACCCATGTGGGATGCTGGCGCCGCAGGTGGAGGATTAACCAAGTGAGCCACGGCACTGGCCCTGGAACAATCTCTCTCTCTCTCTCTCTCTCTCTCTTTTTTTTTTTACAGGCAGAGTGGACAGTGAGAGAGAGAGACAGAGAGAAAGGTCTTCCTTTACCATTGGTTCACCCTCCCAATGGCCGCTGCGGCCGAAGCCAGGAGCCAGGTGCTTCCTCCTGGTCTCCCATGAGGGTGCAGGGCCCAAGGACCTGGGCCATCCTTCACTGCACTCCCAGGCCACAGCAGAGAGCTGGTGGAACAGTCTCTTTCAAACGTTCACATCTACACCCAGGAGAACCCCCTTTCAATTAGTTCAAAGTCAACTCACGTGGGGCCTGTGTTACATGTACACTGGGACTGAACAGAGACAGAGGCAGGAAAAGAGAATGAGGGAGACAGAAGAAGAAGATGAATAGAGAAATAAGGCA
Source organism: Oryctolagus cuniculus (assembly GCF_051225735.1). Lineage (NCBI taxonomy): Eukaryota > Metazoa > Chordata > Mammalia > Lagomorpha > Leporidae > Oryctolagus > Oryctolagus cuniculus. The sequence goes on from NC_142882.1 coordinate 43,796,679, forward strand.
AGTGGAAGAAAATAAATAACCTCTGTATACTGTTTTGCTATTTTGCTTAAGGTTTTACAATGCTAACCACAGGGTAATTGTTTTCTATAAATTATTTGGATTTGTGTTTTTTTCCATTTTTTATTTATTTGAAAGACGGAAAGCCACAGGTCCCATCTGCTGGTTCACCCCCAAATGCTTGCAACATCTATGGCAAAACAGAAGTCAAGAGCCAGGAACTCAACCTGTCTCCCGTGTGGGAAGCACGGACCCAAGTATGTGAAAGGTCAAACACTGCTTCCCAGGGTACATGTACACTGGCAGGAATCTGGATCTGAAACAGAGCAACTGGGACTCAAACCCTTGCATTCTGACATGGGACATTGGCACTCTAAACAATGGTTTTTTTTTTTTTTAATTTATTTATTTATTTGAAAGTCGGAGTTACACAGAGAGAGGAGAGGCAGAGAGAGAGAGAGAGAGAGAGAGAGAGGTCTTCCATCTGATGGTTCACTCCCCAATTGGCCACAACAGGGCGGAGCTGCGCCCATCCGAAGCCAAGTAGCCAGGTGCTTCCTCTGGGTCTTCCACATGGGTGCAGGGGTCCAAGGACTTGGGCCATCTTCTACTGCTTTCCCAAGCCATAGCAAAGAGCTGGATTGGAAGTGGAGATGCCGGGTCTCGAACAAGCGCCCATATGGGATGCCGGCGCTTCAGGCCAGGGCGTTAACCCGCTGGACCACAGCGCCAGCCCCCAAACAATGTCTTAACCACTATGTCAAATAACCACCCTTGGATTAACATTTTGATTTTAAAAAAGCATAATACTTTTGAATTTCATTGGTTTTAATTTTGCATTTAATTTTTAATTTTTGCAACACATGTATAAGTACATTATAATAATCTTGGCTTACATTTTATTAAGTGGTTATTCAAATTAATTGCATCAACTAATGGATAAACTCATGCTACTGATGAATCCCATCTTCTGTGAATATTTTGTTGACTCACATGGAGTAGTGTGGGACCAAGTGTTGTGACACAGCAGGCAAGCCACTTTTTAGGATGCTTGCATCTGATATTAGGGCTCAGGGTTTTTGAGTCCTGTCTCTGCTTATGATCCAAATTCCTGCTAATGTACATCTTAGGAGGATTCAGGTGATGGCTTCATTAAGTGGTTCCCTGCCATCCAACTGGTCCCTGGTTTCGACCTAGCCCAGCCCATCCAATGGGGGGCGTTTTGTTCTCTCTTCGTCTCTATCTCTCAAATAAATTAAGGGGGAAAAAAAGATGGTTCGTTTCTTTAAGAAAAAGCCCTTCGGGATTTTGGCCTGAATAAATGTAGTCATCTTTTTTTAAAGTTGTAGTATTTATAACATGGGTTATTTTGGAGGAAGATAGCATTATAAATTCAAATTTGGAATCAGCAATCTTCAAATTTGGCATTAACACAAAGTACCTGGATTCCTGCTATCCATATCATAGTGCTGGTTCAGGTCATGGCTGCCTCTGCTTCCAATCCAACTCTCTGTGGATGGGCCTGGGAAGCAGCAGATGATGGCTCAAGTGGTTGAGCACCTGTCACCCACGTGGGAGACTCCAATGGAGTTCCTGGCCTCTGACTTCAGCCTGGCCCTAGCTGTTGTGGCCTTCTAAGGGTGAATCAGTAGATGAAAGATTCTCTCTCCCTGTCCTTCTTCCTTTCGAATACATAAATAAATAAATGTTAAGAAAACATTAGGATAATGCCCAGTGTATATGAGGTGTCCAATGCACAGTCCATCTTATTGCTTAATTTTTGAACACAAAACACATTACTAATAAGCAGGGAAACCAGAGTGATTTTAGAATACATTCAAAAAGAAATTCAAAAATCTGTGATAATGGCTCTGGCATTGTGGTGTAGCAGGTTAATCCACTGCTTTGAATGCTGGCATCCCATATGGGTGTCGATTTGAGTCCTGGCTGCTCCACTTCTGATCTAGCTCCCTGCTAATGTACCAGGGAAAGTAGCAGAGGACGGCCCCAGTCCATGGGTCCCTGCACGCATGTGGGAGACCTGGATGAAGCTCTTGACTCCTGCCTTTGGCCTGGCCCAGCCCTGGTTTTTACAGCCATCTGCAAGTGAATCAGCAGGTAAAAATCTCTCTCTCTCTCTCTCTCTCTCTCTCTCTCTCTCTCTCTCTCTGTAATTCTTTCAAATAAATCTTTTTTTTTTTTTAAAAGCTCTGATTTGGGCAGTCAGGTATGTGAAATGACTCTGTAAAAAGAAGTGATACTAACTTCTTGGAGGGACACTGGACACACGCACTTGTGTTTTTAATGGTGAAAAATCACTCCCTTTGCTGTCAGTGTTCTACCAATTACAGCTCTCAAATACCTTGAAGACAATAGCAAGCACAGAGAACCCAAAGAGAGTACTAGAAAGACACCAAGACATCTGTTTTGCCTGTTAAAAATTTTTCCAGTTTTTTTTCTGTGAGCTATCTTCCATGGGGTCATAATAATCACTACTCTTAATCACACGAAAATAGGGGTGTTTTTTTTTTTTTTGGTCAAAATTCTGCAGAGCAAGTGAATTTACTTTTTTTTAAAGGGAAGAATGAAATGGCAAAGGGAGACTTGACTGAGGAGGGGACCTGTGAACAGAGATTTGAAGAGAAAGGTGTGCATCTCGGGACAGAGTACCAGGCACAGGCACAATGGGCTGATGCAAAGGCCCTGAGGCAGGTGCAGAACAACGAGGCAGCCAGCATGGCTGGAACCTGCCAGGGGGATCTGCGAGGACTCAGAAGCCATTCTGACTCACAAGTCAAAAAGTGCAGAGAATTTCCAAGGTGCAGAGAAAGCCAGGGAGTAGGGAGGCTCAGAGGAAGAGGATCACAGAGAATCAGGCAACAGGAAACAGAGCCTGAGCCATAGGAGTTCCGGAGGGGTAGAGAGACAGCAGCGGGGTGAGGGCAGGGCGCCCCAGGACTGCACCATGGGTCTCCCCAAAGGTCTCCCCTGGTCAGGTTAGAGCATCCTACGGGAATGGCCAGAGTGATTGACGCCTGGGGAATGTGCACGGACCCTGGGCTAGGCAGGAGGGGCCCAGGATAAAAAAAAAAAAAAATTCTCATAGCCCCTCAGAGGAGGCAGCGGCAGGAGAGCCCAGCGCAGCACAGGACCCAGGGACCCGGAGACACCCAGGGGATCATGTGGACACCCACGACTGCCCCTCCCTTGTTCGCCAGGAGTTTTCCTTATCACTCTTCCAGATAAGCCTGAAGTCCCATAAGCCAGGTCTCTGGACCAATTTCCTTGGGAGAAGCTTGGACTCGTTGTCTCCATAAGTAAAGCCAATTTTTTTCTTAAAAATAACTTGTCATCCCTGTCTGAAAGAGCATCATTTTCAAACATAACACCCCAGGTAAAACATGAGAGGCGATGAGAGAATATATAAATATTTCCGTGCTTAGTAAGGAGATTGACTAACTCTGAATTCTGGAGGTGGGTGGTAGTGGGATAAACTGTGAGCCCCTCAAAAACCCGTCCAATTCCTAACCTCTGTAAATGAGACTATTGTAATGAATTTCAGGATTTTGAGATGAGATCTTCCTGGATGTTGACTGGATCCTGTTTCCAATGATAGACTCCTTTATAAGAGAAAGGGGATTTGAGACACAGATGCATGGACGGAGGCAAAGGTTAAGTGATAGGTCTGCTGGCCCAAAGACTGGCAGCATCAGAAAACCAAGAGAAAAGCCAGCAGAATCCCTCTCGGAACCTCGGAAGGAGCCAGTCGTCCTGACACTTTGGCTTGTGGACTTCCGGCTGCCTTAATTATAGGCCAGTAAACCTCTGTTGTTGTAAGTCACACACTTCTGGTGATTTGTTTTGGTGATCCTAGGAAACTATGGCAAGTGGCCATTAAAAATCAAGTGTGGGCTGATGATTGGAACAGCTGTTAAGATTCTACTTGGAAGGTCCTTATCCCATGTCTGAGTGCTTCTGACGCCAGTTTGCTGCACTCTGGAAGGCAGTGATGATGGCTTAAGTGGTTGGGTCCCATGAAGGCTCACCTCCTTAGCACAGTAGGCAGCGTGTCAGTCTCATAATCAAGTGGTTGGGTCCCTGCCACCCATGAGGGAGATCTAGATTGGGTTCCTAACTCCTGGCTTTGGCTTGATCCAGATCTGGTTGCTGCAAATATTTGGGGAGTGACCAAGTGGACAGAAAATCTCTGTCAATCTCTGTATTTGTCTCTGTCTCTGTCTCTTTATTTTCCAAATAAAATGAAAATAAACAAATAAAAATGAATAAATCAAGTACTACCAGAGGCAAGCATTTGACACAGTGGTTGAGATGCCCTGTGGGTATCTGTACCCCATATAGGAGTGAATGGATTTGAGTCCCAGCTCTGCTGCTGGTTTCTGCTTCCTGCTAATGTGCACTCGGGGAGGCAGCATGTGGTGGCTCAGGTACTTGGTCCCTGCCACTCACTTGGGAGACCCATATTGGACTCTGGGTTTCTGTTGTGGGCATATAGGGAGGGAACCCACAGATGGAAGATCTCTCTGTTTTTCTCTCTTTCTCTCTGCCTTTCAAACAAAATGAAAATAATAACGTTTAAAAAACTATCTTAATATTCTTTATCTCAGTTTTAAAAAGCAGATTTTACTAAACTGTATGTGTTATTGACAGCTTAAGAGGAAAGAAGAAGAACTTCATAGACCCAAAAAATAGGGGCACGCATTATGGCATAGTGGGCCAAGTCACAGCCTACAATGCCAGCATCTCATATGCATGCTGGTTCGAGTCCTGGCTGCTTCACTTCTGATGCAACTTCCTGCATCATAATGTCCTGGGAAAAGCAGCAGAAGATGGTCCAAGTGCTTGGGCCTTTGCACCCACGTGGGAGACCCAGAGGAAGCTCCTGGCTCCTGGCTTTGGCTTGGCCCAGCACTGGCTCCTGCAGCCATCTGGGGAGTGAACCAGCAGATGGAAGATCTTTTTTTCTGTGTCTCTCCCTCTCTCTGTAGCTCTGATTTTCAAAATAAATCTTAAAGAATAAAAAAAATAGAAACTGAAAGGAATGCCAATAGTATTTCAAATTACGATGAAGTTTTCTTCATCAGTTATTCAGTTCCAGAAGTTATTTTTAAGTCTACTGGATCTTGGATTAGTAATTCACTCACATGAAGTGTTCACTGATCACAGTTTGAAAGCCGCCCAGGTGGCTGGGAACCTGCATCCAAGACTCTACACGTCTGCCAATCATAAAGGCTCAGAGAATTCCTTTATTGTCTTTTTGCAGAGACTTTAGGCAAGCATTAGAGTTAAGCCAAACAATATATAGATGAAAAACACAGTGACTGTCATTATTTTAGCTTCATAATTGATACTATTATCATAATTAATGACATTCAGATGAAAAGCTAAATTCTTTTTAAAAATTGTTTTAAAACTTATTTTCATTTTATTTGAAACAGAGAGGGCAGAGAAAGCAGAGAGAGAGAGAGAGAGAGAGAGAGAGAATCTTCCTAATCTTCATGCCTACAACAACCAAGGTTGGGCCAAGCTGGAGTTAGGAGCCCAAAAGTCAATCCAGGTCTCCCCCAGCGGGGCAGAGGCCCAAGCATTGGAGCCATTGTCACCTGCTGCCTCCCCGAACCAGATTAGTAAGAACCTAAATTGGAATTGAAAGAGCTGGGACTCAAAATTTGGTACTCCAATGAGGGACGCAGGCACCCCAAGAGACAAACAGAATGCCAAACACCTGCCCCAAGAGTTAAATTCTGTACAGAACTGTTTTACAAGAGCTTGGATCAGTCTTTGAAGTAAACGTACGTGAGCGAGGGTGGATGTGGACAAATTTACAGGGCGTTCTGTGTTTCTGTAATCTCTGCATTAATGACATTTTCCCTACATGTGCATTACCTAAGAGGGGTTGAGTCTCTTCCCCGTGATACTCTTACACTAGCACCACATCAAATGAATGCATGTTTGTCTCACATCTTTCCTCGCATAAAGTGAAAGAACAAATCTTTGTGAACTCCCAGGGGTCTCTGGGAAATTTCCAGAGTGCACAATAGTACTTGAAGATGTTTTCATTGTTTTCTAAATTCTGGGGCTGATGTAGAGAAGGTAAAATCAGAAGAGTTGCTGCAAGCAGTTTAGGCAGTTTAAAAACAAAGAATGGCAGGAATTGAGAAGCAATGCCCAGTTACCTCTTTAGTAAAAACGACAATAAAAAATGTTGAAAGCAAACCTAGAAGATAATATCGTTGTAAGAAATGTAGCTCTTTCAAAGTGAGGAAGCTTTGTTACTTTTAGTTTAGTTCTGTTTCTTTCTCATATGAAAACCTCATCTATGTAGGTAGGTTATGGAGAAAGTAGAGAAAAGTCTTCCATAAGCTAGAGGAAAGCACAAATTAGTAACCCAAGAAATGAGCCCAGCAAAAGTCAGCAAATGGTACTGAAGATGTAACTTCCTCCAAAGCGTCTCTCCAGATGTAGGATTATAATCCAAAGCTAACAAAATCCACTTTTCAAGTTCACCCTATATTATATTCTTTCCTATGCTAGAACATACCGTACCTTTTTTTAGGACAAGATATGGTCTGGAAATATCTCAGGAGGCCTGTGAGGTCAAAACTATTTTCCTGATAATGTTAATATACTGACTTTTTCATTCTGATTCTCTCACATTCTGTGCTGAAGTTTTCCAGAAGCTGCGGATGCACTATATATGACACTGCGATGCGCTGAAAACAGAAGCAAGGTGAGAATCCAGCTGCCGTTTCTTAATACACATATGACACACGTACAGAATCTTAAGGCGATGCCACTCTTCTCAATAAAAGCTGTTAAAAGCAATCTCATAAAATATATTATTTTCATTAACATGCAATTGACTTAGCACATCTGTCCTTAAATAACGCAATAGACCTGTATTTGAAATATTTCTATTATAATCTTCTAAGAATGATCTTCCTTTTATTTGAAAAGCAGAAAGCGGAGGGGGAGGTGGAGAGGTCTTTTATCCAGTAGCTCACTCTTCTAATGTCCCCAGCAGGCAGAGCTGGACCAGGTCAAAGCTTAGAAGTGTGGAAGTGACTCCCGGTCTCCCAGGCGGGTGGCAGGGACCTGCTGCCTCCCTGGATGTGTTTTAACAGGAAGTCAGATGGGAAGCAGAGTCAGAACTCCAAGTCAGGCACTCCCATATAGGTTGTGGGCACCCCAAGCATTATCTTAATTGATGGGACTAAACTTCCCCACTATTAGGATTTTGGGATATGGCAAATATTAACAGTTATACCCGCAAAAGCACACTCTTGGTGATTTTCAGTAATTTCTAACAACATGAAAGTACGCAGAGAGAAAAAGTCAGGGCAAGGCTGCATTAGGAAAAAAATCTACTCAGTCGTATCTCTGTGTCACTATTACTCCCTGTGCTGTCTCAACCACCAAATTCATTACAGCTTGCAGCCAGGGTAACTGCTTCCCTTTGGCAAAGTCATAGGCAGCAACTCATTTCTGAAAGCGTAATTCCTAACACGTCTTTAGACGTACTTCTAGAGAACTCACAGCAAGCCTAGAGCCTTGACAGAGAAGGTGGAGACATCCAAAAAACAAAACCAAACCGGCTCAAGAAGATCAGAGGGGACTAGACACAAAAGAGCACATGTTTTAGAGATTAACAAACCTTCATTAAAATCACAAACTATTTCACAGAAGAGTTCAACATGCACCAGGAGAATGTAGCCAGAAAAAAAAATCTAACAAGAACTCAGGAAGGAGGCTGGTCAAAGTCAGAGCCAAGGCAAACAGGCTTTCGTTCAAACGGCTTTTGGTGGATCTGCTGAACAGCATCGCTGCAGTGTGTCTCTTGCCTCCCTCAAGGAGAGGCAGCACCTGCACCAGTCTAGAAAGTCAAGGAAGCTCAATGAGATAGGGCAGTTACAAGTGACTTTTTTTAGTGGAGATCGTTTGGGCTATCACGGTATCTTCATCTGTTGAGACTGCTAGAATAAAGTCTCCGTAGACTGTGTGGTTTATAAATTCATTATTAACAAGTATGGGAACTGCGAAGTTCAAGACCAAGGCGCCAGCAGTTTGGGTGTCTGGTGAGGTCCTGCATCCTGCTTCACAGACGGCATGTACTTGGTTGAATCCTCCCATGGCAGACAAAGTAAGAATGCTCCCTGGGGCCTCTTTTATTTATTTTATTTTAGAAATATGATTTATGTACTTATGTATCCAAGAGGCAGAGAGACATTGAAATATATAGATAGATAGATACATATGTATATATATATATGTATGTATACATATCTATCTATCTATCTATCTATCTATAATGAAGAGAGAGAGAATCTCTTGGCTGGTTCACTCCCCAAATGGCCACAATAGCCAGGCTGAGCCAGGCTGAAGCCAGGAGCCAGAACTTCTTCAAGGTTTCCCATGTGTGTGCAGAGACTCAAGCACTTGGGCCACCTTCCGCTGCTTTTCCAGGCGCATTAGCAGGGAGCTGGATCAGAGGTGGAGCAGCCAGGACATGAGCCAGCACCCATATGTGATGCTAGCCTCCCAAGCAGTGGCTTAACCCACTGCGCCACAATGCCGGCACCTGAGACAGAAATCTTCAGTCTATGGCAAGTCAGTTTTGTTTACTGTTTTTGTCTGCAAATAGCAACACCAGTCATTTCACTGGATCCTACCAGGAACTGGTGACACAATAACAGTGCACAGTCAGAGGTTAAAGGGAGGAGACTGTGTGTGAGAGTGCAAAGTCAACTAGACTGAAAGAGTTTCTAGAAATTGTTCTGTGCAACTCGACTGCTAACACAATCAGTCTCTAAGCTCTTTGTGAGAGATGGCCCTGTCTACACTTATGAGAAGTGGCTGGCTGTGATTTGCATGGAAAAGCAGTAAGAGCCTAATCTTTTCCCACCATACTGGGAAGCATGGGCAAGAATGATTAAACTCACCAGAGCCAACATACTGGACAACAGTTGCCTGCATGCACCGTTCAGTTGTGCGGCTCTTTCTTTGCAGGGCTGTTGGTCATATTGTTAAAGCTGTGCCAGTCCCCTAGGGCAGTAAGTCCACTCCATGAACCAACTTTAAAGGAACACTCAGTCATTGTCCAAAATCTTACTATAAACATACATCAATCCAGAATTGACCCCCCCCAAAAGTAACAGGCAGTTCGTTCATGTAATGAAACACAATTAGGAGTTATAAATGCTAATATGACTTCATTTCATTTGGTCATTCACTCAACAGATTCTTAAGTGATCATAATATTCTAGGTTCTAGTTTACAATCTGGGCATATGGACATGAATAAAACAGGCAAAAAATTCCTTCCCTCCTAGAGATGGAGAGAGAGACCAAACACAGACATGACTGAATATGCTTAGCAAAATGTGTTCGTATTGAGGAGCAACATAAAGCAGAGAAACAGGACACTGGGATCCTTTGGGATCCACTAAGAGGCTGAAATGCAACAGGATCCCATAGATGATAGAATAGACCAAGAAATAGCTAGACGCACAGTGCTATAGTTTGGATATGGTTTCAGAGTGTCCCCAGAGCTTCATGTTTTGGAAGCTTAGTGCCCAGGACAGTGATGCAAAGATTTGCATGACACTTAAGAGGTGTGAGATCCCTCCTCATGCTCTGGCTGCCAGTCCAGCCCTAAGATCTCACACCACAGTGCTCTACCCTGAGGTGTCACAGCTAGGGGAATCCCTGTTAGAGCAGTTGCTGTGGTTTTTGGACTTTGCGGCTCTAAAACGTTGAGCTAAGTAAATTGCTTTTCTTTTATAAGATACCCAGCTTCAGGCATTTCCTTGCAGCAATGAGAAATGGACAAAGACAAGTGCTATGCAACACAGAAGAAACAGGAAGGTGCAAGCACCCCGAGGAACAACTGGGAGCCAGCAGGGGCCAAAGGAGATGACAAGGAACAAAAGAGATGAGCTTAGGAGGTGAGGTCAGACTTGGAGGGAGGTGCCCACAAAGGGCTTCGGAGAGCAGGGAGCAGAGAAGTATAGTACACATTGCACTAAGGTCACTCTGGCTGCTGCACTTAGAAGGACCAGGCTGGGCCAAGGGCAATAGGAAGAAGAGTAGGGGGGATGGTTTCTTCAACTATTTAAACAAACCAGTCTGACTCTCCCCTGGGGCTCAGCCCCTTCCCCTGCCAGCTCTGAGTGAAAGATTGCACCCACCCTGGAGGTGGGATTTAAAGCCGCAAGGTCACACATGCAGCACAAGAAGCCATTAGTGGGGGAGATGCCAGTTGGCCTGGAGACAGGCTTTCCAGCCACAGCTGAGAGCATCCTTGTGAAGGACATTCTAACTATGTCAGAAAGGGCCCACAGACCCCAGTCTCACTGGCTGGCCTTAATGTGTATCTATTACTCTTGCAATACAAAAGTCCCAATGAAACAACTTCCTAAAAAATAAGGAACACAAATACACAAACAATAAGGCAATCTGCACTATGATAAAAAAAAAAAAAACCCTGTAAGATAAAGGATAAGTTAAAAAGAGTTTTAGTCCCTCTTAAATTAGAGGATGTTTTGGAAAAAATCTGCTAGCAAAGTGCACTCATATTTAAACACTTGAAGGAGTTCATAGAACCCTTTATTCCTACCCTGCGTTATTTTGCAAAGAGTGTTCTTTCACTTACAAATAAAAATCTGATTTCAATTGCTCTTAATGGTTTAAAACAAGATGCTGAATTTAAAAACTCATAAGAATAAGCACTCAAAAGTTTATTTTTCCTCTAGAATTCAGTATTTAACTTTTCTGCAACTAAATATGTGTTTCATGTAGGGAGACTTATATTTTGCAGATTTTAATAACGCTATACTTTAGAAAGGCCTCAGTTTACCTAAAGATATCCACAAATATAATCATGACCCAGGAAGCAGCTGTATCCCATTTCCAAAGAAACGAGTGTGCCATGCTGAATTGTTTAAAAGAAGTAATATAGTGGTGAATTTTTTTCTTGTGATTTAGTTTGAAATATTGTGCCTAAAATGCTGAGCTTGAAGTCCCATAAAGCTTGGTATGCTTTGCAGAAAGCACTCCCCACTTAATTTAGGCCAGGCCTTCTTTTACTTTGAAGGAACAAAAAAGAAATAATCGTTACTCCTGGTCTTCTTAGGAGTCCACTCAAGACTCCCCCAGTTATCCTGCTGCCATCCATTGCCCACCAGGCTAATGAGTGAGTAAAGGAACCCAGGAAATCCAAAGAAACCAGCAAGTTACCCTTTATCTGCACAGAATGTGAGTACAAAGGCTGGCATGCTTGTCTTCAAGTAGGTTTCCCCTTCATTTGAAACAGTTTCTTTTTAAAGTGCCCATAGCTTCAGGCACACATACTATTTTTAGATCAAGTCTCCCAGTGCTGCAAAACCTGTCTAAAAATCTAAAACAAGTTTAAGGAAATATTTATACATTTACTCTTGGGTCCAAATGGGCTTTGGTCTTACCCAGTATTTGTTGTTCCTGTCTTACTTGTTGTCTTCTCATCTGAGAACTACTTCCATCTCTCTTCTTGTATTCATTCTGAAAATACCCTGCCTTTCAATAGCTCCATAATTTAGGTTCAGAATAGAAATAACAGTAGTTTCAAGGAGCCAAATTCTGCTGATCTCATCTAGAAGAAAGTTTCTAATTTTAACAGCAAGCATATGGAATGTCTACTCTACTCTATAAAGTAATAATTAAGATATAAAACAATGGAGACAGATAAAATTCCACTAAATGGAATAGTATAAACTATTTGAAAATAGCTGATGGTTCCAGAAGAACATGGGAAAGGAGAAATCAAAAGAATAACAATTACAAAATTATAGCACAAACAGAAATTAAGTAGGAAAATAGTAGACATAAATCTAACAATGCCAAGAACTGCATTAAATGAAAATGCACTAAACATTTCTATTAAAAGGCAGAGATTATCAGAATAGACTTTCAGGAATGTCCAAGTATATGAATATGCTTCTTATAAGACATACACTTAAAATTTAAAACTGCAAAGTTCAATGTATAAGGAGAGAAGAATTGTTACCACACTTTCACTAACAAGAAAGTTGATGATCCAGCGCTGTGGCATAGCAGGCAAAGCTGCCACCTGTAATGTCACCATCCCGTATGGGCCCTGGTTCAAGTCCCAGCTGCTCCACTTCTGATCCAGCTCCCTGCTAATGTACCTGGGAAAAGCATCAGAAGATGGCCCAAGTATTTGGGCCCCTGCCACTTACGTGGGAGACCCTATTAAAGCTCCTAGCCAAAGCTCTGGGTTTTCATCTGGCCCACCACTGGCTGTTGTAACCACCTGAGGAGTGAACCAGTGGATGGAAAATTCTCAGTCTCTCTCTCTCCTTCTCTCTCTCTCTCTCTCTCTCTCTGTAACTCTGACATTCAAAAAATAAATAAATGTTTTAAAAAAAATCTGATGCAGCTATATTGATATCAGACAAAACAGTCCACACAGCTCATGACAAGAGCCTAGGTTGATTACTGATGCCATAAACAAGAGTGTCAATTTGTTAAGTCAACAACAGGAGTCACTGTGCACTTACTCCTCATGTAGGATCTTTGTCCTTAGTGTGCTGTACATTGAGATTTAATGCTATAACTAGTACTCAAGCAGTATTTTTCACTTTATGTTTCTGTGTGGGAGCAAACTGTTGAAATCTTTACTTAATGTATGCTAAACTGATCTTCTGTATATAAAGAGAAACAAAAATGAATCTTGATGTGAATGGAAGGGGAGAGGGAATAGGAAAGGGGAGGGTTGCGGGTGGGAGGGACGTTATGGGAGGGAAACCATTGTAATCCATAAGCTGTACTTTGGAAATTTATATTCATTAAATAAAAGTTTAAAAAAAAAGTCCACAAAAAAAAATTACCAGACATAAAAACAAAAGTCACAGTGACTGGTAATAGATCAGTTCACCAAGAAGACATAACAATGTAGGGCGTTAAAGAGTTTAAAATCATAAAGCAAACAACTAAAGTAAGTCTTGGATTTGAAAGTAGGACTATTGTAGATTTTTAAGACTGCTGCTCACGCATGAAGAAAACAAGCTGGTAAAACTAAGCATATGGAACATTTGAATGGCACTATCACTTTTGTTCAGACCATCATAATCAAATACTATGAACTGGGTGGTTTGTAAGCAACAGACAGGAATTTCTCACGGTTCTGAATATCCTGGCCCTGAGATTAGGATGCACTATGGTGGAGCTCTTGGGAAGGGCCCCTCTGGGCAGATTGCTGACTACAGCATGGATCCTTACATGGTAGGAAAGGAATTAAGGAGCCATCGGGGGTCCCCTTGATAAGAGCAGTAATCATTCATAAGGGGTGAACCCCCATAATTGACTATCCCCCAAAGCTGCCACCTTCTAATATCATCATATTGGGAGTTATTGGCTGGGCTGTGAACATTCAGTTCATTGCAACTACCAACCCACTAAACATTTACATATTCAACAACTACAGGCTGTAAGCACACTTCAGTCGTGTATGAAATATCCACTAAGATACACCATAAAAATGTCTTAAGAATTCCAAGGGCTGGCATGGTGGCACAGCTGGTTAAGCTATTTGCAGTGCCTGCATCACATATGGGCACAGGTGTCAGTCCCAGCTGCTCCACTTCCAGTCCAGCTTCTTGCTAACACATCTGGGAAAGAAGTGAAGATGGCCCACGTGCTTGATCCCCTGGACCCATATGGAAGACCCAAATGAAGCTCCTGGCTCCTGGCTTTGGCCTAGCCTAGCCCTGGCCATTGTGGCCATTTGGGAGGTGAGTCAGCATGAAAGATCTCTCTCTGTCTTTCCTTCCCTGTTTCTCCCTCTCTCTGTATAACTCTGATGTTCAAATAAATACATAAATGTGGGGAGAAACTCGGACTAGACTGTTACTGGAATTAAGACTTATTCTATGCATCTGCTCTCCCACAATATGGCGCTGAGAAGGGAGTAACAACTTCTACGCAGCTAGCTGCCTCTCACCAACTTGACAAACTGCGGGAGCTGATCCTGCTCCTGATTGGAGGAGAGCAGCATGCTGGGCGTGTGGGTAGCAGAGCACGGATTGGTGGAAGAGGACTATAAAGGAGGAGAGAGACAACATGCACCAGGAACATCTATCTGAAGGAACACCTGAGCAGCCCCCGAGAGAGCCGGCCGGCGGTGTGCCGCTCCCCCGTGGAAGTGGGGAAAGTGGCAGGGGGAACCGCCCTTCCACAGAGGTGGAAGGGACGGTAGCCAACCCGGGAAGAACCAGCAGCTAACCCGGGAAGGGCCGAGCAGACAAAAGAACAGCGCAGGGTCCTGTGTCATTCCTCCGTGAAGAGGGGGAGCGACATAATGGTGCCATGACTCGGATAGGAAACCTAGGCAGGGTTTTGTGTTGTTCCTCTGCAAAGAGGGGGAGCGACATAATGGTGCCGTGACTCGGATAGGAAACTTAGGAGGGAAGAAGCGGGAAGAAGTGGGAAAATACCGGATAGAGAGACTAGCAAAGAGCCTAGGGAAAAGCCGGACGGAAAAGGTGCCAGAAGAAGCTATCAAAAGCCTAGGCATAGACTCGGATACGGACTACGGGGGGAAGCTGGGAGAAATCTCTAAGGTCGAAAGCGAAAGTGAAAGCTAGAAGAAACTTAGACTCGGATATGGACTGTGGGGAGAAGCCAGGAGAAATGAGAGGGGTATATTGTTGGAAGAAAAGTTAGGAAACATACCGGGTAGAGAAAAATGTTAGGGAAAATGAAGCTGCGGGGGCAGGCTGAGGCGGAGACGTAAGCTAGCTTGGGATTCATCAAGTCAGCCCGGGGAGCAAAAGGCGAAAAGCTAAAACCAGAGGCAGAGACGCGTAAACCAGGTTGGAATCCGTCAGATTAGCCCGGGGAGCAAAAGACGGGAAGCCAAACCGAAGCGGAGACGTGAGCTAGGTTAAATTCGCCAGGTTACCCCGGGGAACTTAGACTGAATACCGGTGGTGGAAACGTGAGCTAGGCTGTGTGACTCGCGGAAGCCGCCGTGCGCAGAGAGAGTGCGCGGGGCACGAACGGGGAGAGCGCACGAGGCGCGAGTAGATAGGGAACGCAGGGCTAGCGTGGAGGCCGTGGTGCGGGCGCGAAGGGCGCGGAGACCGCGGAGTGCACGCGAAGCTGGGAAGCTGCCGCAGGGCGGGCGCCGGGAAGCCGCGCAGAGCCGGGAAGCCGCCGTGGGGCGAGGCGCCAAGAAGCAGCCTCGGGGCGGGCGCCGGGAAGCCACGGGGATAAGAGAAATAGAAGTATAGAAGTAAAATGAGAGAAATAGGAATGCTGGCAGATAGAAGTAAAATAGGAGAGATAGGAATGCCCGGAGATAGAGAAATAGAGGAAAATAAGGCCTCCCCACAACACGGCAATGAGAGAGCTTGGATTCGGTCTGCCTGATTAGTAAGACGATAAGCACCTGTAGGCAGCTGCAGGTCACCGAAGACAGGCACGTTATCAACATCAATAAGTCTCCCCACAATACAGCAATGAGAAGGCTCGGATTCAGTTTGCCTGATTGGTAGGGCTTGTAAGCACCTGCAGGCAGTTCTAGCAGAGCAGAGCATGTGCTGCAGGGCACCGAACACAGGCACGCATCAGCGCCTAAAAACCTCCTCACAACATGGTGAAGAGAGGACCCGGATTCGGTTTGCCTGATTGGTAGGGCTTGTAAGCACCTGTGGGCAACTCCAGCAAGCAGAGCAGAGTGTGTGCCGCGGGACACCGAAGACAGGCCCGTATCAACGCCAAAAAATAAAAAGAAAGGGGGAATTGTGGGGAGCAACTCGGACTAGACTGTTACTGGAATTAAGACTTATTCTATGCATCTGCTCTCCCACAATATGGCGCTGAGAAGGGAGTAACAACTTCTACGCAGCTGCCTCTCGCCAACTTGAGTGATGATCTGCAGGAGCTGATCCTGCTCCTGATTGGAGGAGAGCAGCGTACTCAGCGTGTGGGTAGCAGAGTTGGGATTGGTGGAAGAGGACTATAAAGGAGGAGAGAGACAACATGCACCAGGAACATCTATGAGGAACACCTGAGCAGCCCCCGAGAGAGCCGGCCGGCAGTGTGCCGCTCCCCCGTGGAAGTGGGGAAAGTGGCAGGGGGAACCGCCCTTCCACGGAGGTGGAAGGGATGGTAGCCAACCCGGGAAGAACCAGCAGCAAACCCGGGGAGGGCCGAGCAGACAAAAGAACAGCGCAGGGTCCTGTGTCGTTCCTCCACAAAGAGGGGGAGCGACATAATGGTGCCGTGACTCGGATATGAAGCCTAGGCAGGGTCCTGTGTCGTTCCTCCGCAAAGAGGGGGAGCGACACATAAATCTTTAAAAAAAGGTGATAGTCTTTCAAAAAATTAATTTCAAACGCTTTTTACCAAATAGAGCATTGCTAGAATGGATTTAAATTAAAATCAGTGACAAAAAGATGTCTAGATAGCTCATTTTTTAATGAAGAGTAACATAATTGTGAAAACATAATTAAAATCAGTTAAAAATCAATGCCATTTGCAATTACATAGAAATCATAAAAACCCTGGGAAATAAATGTTTGGAAAATGTACACCTCTTTGCTGAAAACCACAAAACATTGCTGAGAGAAATGAAAGAGAAAACCTAAGCACATGGAGAAGCACCCCACAGCCATGGGTTGAATATTCTACAATGTAAATCTATTAGTTTTTATCTATACAGTCAGTACAAATTCACTGAGAACTTCAGCAGGACCTATTGTAAAAAAAAAAAAAAAATCTGTGCCAAAATTCAATGAAATCAGAGTAGCACAAAACGTCGTGGTCAAGTTGAGCATCTTTGGAGGACTTCAAGATCTGATGTTAGGCCGGCACCGCGGCTCACTAGGCTAATCCTCCGCCTTGCAGCGCCGGCACACCAGGTTCTAGTTCCGGTCGGGGTGCCGGATTCTGTCCCGGTTGCCCCTCTTCCAGGCCAGCTCTCTGCTGTGGCCAGGGAGTGCAGTGGAGGATGGCCCAAGTGCTTGGGCCCTGCACCCCATGGGAGACCAGGAGAAGCACCTGGCTCCTGCCATCGGATCAGCGCGGTGCGCCGGCCGCGGTGGCCATTGGAGGGTGAACTAATGGCAAAAGGAAGACCTTTTTCTCTGTCTCTCTCTCTCACTGTCCACTCTGCCTGTCAAAAATTAAAAAAAAAAAAAAAGATCTGATGTTAAGCCTGGTGAAGATGCAGCGTATGGAATAGTGTGTTATGGGGTACCGGCATTAAGATCCATAGGATGGTGTTCGGCCTAGCTTGGTTAAGACATCCCACATTGCAGTGCCATTTGTTTCCCAGCTCCGGCTCTTGACGCCATCTTTCTGACAGTGCAGACTCTGGGAGGCAGCTTTGATGGTCAAGGAATTCATTGAGATCTCACCACCCACATAGGAGACCTGCTTTGTGCTAACCCCTTTCTACAGCTGCAGCCCCAGCCACTGTGGGCATTTAGAAGTGAGGCAGCAGATGGAAGATTTTCTCTCTCTTGCTCTCTCTCTCCTCTCTCTCTATTTTCTTGCTTTCTCTCAATTAAAAAAAAATTAAAAAAAGAATAGGCTAATAGATCACTCAGTGGATCAGAACTGAATTCAGAAATAGCCTAAAATATATATACTTTATTTTTTTAAAGGTGCTGAAGCTATTCAGTGGGAAAAAAAGAGTCTTTCCAATAAATGGCACAGGGAACTATATAAACCTATGTGGGAGAGGGCAGACTTGACCCAACTTCACACCAAATATACATGAGTTAAATTTTCAGCCTAATATAAAAGCCAAGACTATAGAGGTTTCAGAAGAAAAACATAAGAGGATGTCTTTGCACATTTAAAGACTTTAAAGAAATGAAAACCACAGATTATAAAATAAAATATTGATAAACTTGTTTTATTCAAAAATTTTAAGTATTGGCTCAGCAAAAGAGATTATGTAGATAGGAAAAAAATCAAGCCATGGACTAAAATATTCACCATTAATATCTCAAAAAGGGCTTGTATCCACAATATGTAAGAAATTAAAAAATATTGTATAAGGACAAAAGAACAACTAAAAAGGGTCACAAGTCTTCAAAACATTGTGTGAATGATCATACATTTTTTATAGGGAAATGCAAATTAGCACCACAGGGTAGCACTGCTTAACAAACAGCCCTGAGATCACACAAAGTGTGTGCAGTTGTCCCAGGGTGCTGACTCCAGGAACCCTCGCTGATACCATAATCTGAGGATGCTCAAGTCCCCTAGGAAAAGGCACAACATTTGCAGAAGTCCTGTTCATATCCTCCTGTATTTTAAATTCTCTCTGATTACTTGTAAAACCTATGAGAATGTCAATGCTAGGTACAAGGTTGTTGTAATGTACTATTTAGGGAATGATTCCAAGAAGAAATGGCTACATATGTTCACTACAGAAAGTTTGAAAAATATTGTCAATCCATGGTTGGTTGAATCTGCTGATAGACGTGGACTGTTATATCCACACACACACAGAGAGTCACATACACTACATAGCAATACAGATACATAGAGTCAGACACACTACATATCCACACACAGAGTCACACACAGTCACAAACACTACATATCCACACACATACATACACAGACATACTACATATCTGCACATCACACACAAACATACATACACAGATTCACACATACTCAGTCCTAAGTGCTGGACAAGACAACAGAATAACTGGACGTCTCTCACGCATTGCTGATAAGTATACAAATGTTATGACCACCATAAAAAGTATTATTTTCTGATAAAGTTAAAGAGAATCCCATCTAACAAGTCATCCGTTTTTCCCCTGCATATTTACCCAGACACTGGACTGTGTTTTTACAAAAGCTCATGTAGGAGAATATCAGTGACAATTCTATGCATAGTAGCCTAAATCCAGCAAACAAGCACTGCCCATGAACAGTGACTAGAACAACAGTGATACATTTACGCTCCTCAGAAATTAAGAAAGGAAGAGTTTCAAGATGGCTGAACACAGAAGCCCAGCATTCACTCCATCTCCACGGGGAAGACCCTAGTCAGCTCCATGTCAAGGTGTGTGTCAGAGGAAGAGCCTCAGACGCAGTAAGGACAAACACCGATCCAGCATAGCAGTGTGGAGAGAGGAACAAGCCAATCATCAGTGTCTGTATTCCTCGTCCATGATCGGGAGTGGGGAGTCCCTGTTGCAGGGAAAGGGGTAAGCATGTGTGGTCAGTGAACACACACTTACCACTTATCACAGGGCAGCAGCCCAGCAAGCAGTTCCCTGTTAAACCCATGGCCCCTTTGCTCCTGAGGAGGGACTCACATTGCCCCAACCCTCAGAGCAGAGGCAATGGCAGAGTGGTGCCAGCTTGCATTGCTAACTGAAGCCATACTGTTCTAGGCGACAGAGCCCTGGCCCATCTCCTTCCCAGGGGCCCCACAGATATTAATAAATTTGGGCAAAGGAGACTGTGCCCCACAGGTCCAGCTGGGCCCTACAGTGTGATGCCAGCATCCTAGCCTCCAAACTCTCTGCACCTTAGAAGACAGGGGTGTTATAGGTAAGGAGATAGGGGCCAGAAGGAGGAAACTGATCACCATACATTCCCCAAGGGCTGCCTGTAAAACTTCCTTGCACATGGGCAACTCAGAAACACTACTATGGCAAAGCCACCTCCCAGGTGAAAATATCCAACATGGCTGCTGGGTGCATGCCAGCAGTGACCCATATCCTATTATAATATCATTATAATAAAATTACCAT
The DNA here is from genome assembly GCF_051225735.1 of Oryctolagus cuniculus. NCBI lineage: Eukaryota > Metazoa > Chordata > Mammalia > Lagomorpha > Leporidae > Oryctolagus > Oryctolagus cuniculus. The sequence continues at coordinate 43,816,480 of NC_142882.1, forward strand.
GACCAACACCCCCACGTCCATCGTGCACATGACACTATGACACCTCCAAGACTTCCTTAAAAACCCAGAAATTGTGCAGTCACCAAATCCTGGGACATCCTTGCCATTCCTGGAAAACTCCACCCAAAATAACACCTGCTATGCCTCTGGATCACATAACGGGATGGCCCTGACCTCCATGGGTGCAGCTCACTCTAGGGTGTGCCCACACTCCTCTCCGAGTGTGTACTTTTACTTTCCTAGTGAATCTTACTTCTCTACTAACATCTCCATCTAGTACCTCAATTTTAATTCTTTAAGAGGTCAGACATAAGAACCTGGAGGCTTTAGCCCCTCAACAATAGGAGCAGGGCTGCTAGAATATTCAGCCTGCAGCACCTTCATTGTTAGGGGTGCCTGCACTCTCAAATTTGGGATCACCTTCCTTCCCACTATTTCCCCTCCCTTGACCCCTTGAGACATCACTGGGTACTTGTGGAACGTGTGAACACCAAGACTTAGTTGGGGTTCTCATGCCTCTGCCCAATCTGCCCAGTGAGGCTCAGAGCTCCCTGTGCACTAGAAATGATTCTTGCAGTTTGGTTTGAGTACTCAGTAGGGAGCATGCCTGCCTTCGGGACAGTGAGCATGTGTGGGAAGGTCTACATATCCAGGACGGCTCTCTCACTCTGACCCGTGAACCAGCCTGCTCACAACACCATCACGGAGAAAGGCCTGCAGACTAAGATCGTCATCATTCAACTCCAGCCCCTTCCACTGATGGTAACTGGAGTTTCTCTGCCATGCCTATCCCAGGAGTCACTCTGGACTCTGTCCCTCCCAAGAAAAGCTGCCTGCCATTTCTGATTCTGCTCAGCTTGTTTATTGTGGACTTTGGCTTTGGCTTTCCATGAAACACCTAGCACACAGCACACAGTGCATTAGCTGGGAGTTCTGGCCTGGGGTTACCATAGCATGCATAAAGCAGTATGTAGCGTGCTGACTTGGGACTTTGGCCTGAATTTCCTATGTCACACCCAATGCAATACACCAGTGGGTTGCTGGGGTCTCTGGCCTAGAGTTTCTTTGCTCTGCCCAGGCAACATTGAAGCTGCCAGGTTTATATCTATGCCTTTCCAAGGATTATGCACTGCTTCTCACTTGCAACTCTGTTATGGGTTTCCTGAGTACTACTAGCTCAGCAAGCAGTACCTGGAAAGTGGGCTAGGACTGCTTATTCTGCATTCCCAGAGTCAGAGTCACTCTTGTGAATTCAGCCACACTCTCAGACAGCATCAGTGGGACTGCATCCTCCGCCAAGCATGAGCATTGCTCTTAGGGCCCTGGAGTTGGGTATTAGCTGGGAGTACATGAGACTTTTCTATTCCTGGAGCCAATGCTGATCTCACAACTCTAGCTCCTGACTTGGGTGTTGGCTTGGAGTTTGTGTGCCAGGCCCACCCACAGCACCAAAGGGCCTGCTCCCAGCACATTAAAAACTGATTCCAGTCCCTAGCTCAGGAGATGACTGGAGATCTGGGTGACAGGGATCCAAACGACTGCACTGAGCCACAGGAGCACCCCAGATTCCTATCACTGCTATCATCAACTACATTTAGGAATACAGAGACAATACTATGGAGTTGATCTGGAATTAAAGCCAAAGTCATCTTCCAAAGCACATTTTGGGAAAAAGCCTTCAATCAACAGAAATTGTCCCCTAAAAGTGGCAGAAACAACTGATCCCACAGATGTATAATACTCAACAGGGGAAGCAGAAATATGAATAAGCAAAGCACTACAATGTCCACAAAGAATCATGAGAATCCATTGGTATCAGACCATGAAGGAAGGGAGGTAGATGATAGAGTGTCTGAGAAATAATCAAAGGAATAATTGTGAAGTCATTCAAAGATATAGACGAGAATGCAGATAAATGGTTAAATCAAGTTAGAAAATCAGTGTGTGACAATGAGAAATTCAGCAGAGATGATAGAGATATCAAAAAGCAGCCAAAACAGAAATATTAACAACGAAGCACTCAATAAGTCGAATGAAAAATACCATGGAAAGACTTAACAACAGACTAGATCAAACAGAAGAAAAGATATCTGATCTCAAGGTTAAGTCTGTTGAAATATCTGTCAGACAGAAAAAAGAAGAATATAGAAAAAGAATGAAAACAGTGCTTGGGATATCTAGGACATCATCAAATGAACCAATATTTGAGTTTGATAATTTCTGAAGGAATTTTTTAAAATAATGGCTTTAAAAAACCTATCCAATGAAATAACAGCAGAAAATTTCCAATAGTTTAGAGAAAGATGTGGACATCCAAATGCAGGAAGCTCATGAAACCCCAAATAGATATGATCAAAAAAGAACCTTACCAGGACACATGATAGCTATATATTCAAAGGTTCACCTGAGGAGAACATCCTAAAGTTTGCAAGAGAAAGGCATTAGGTCACTTTAAAGAAACTCTCATCAGATTTACAGCAGATTTTCCAATGTAAACTCTACAGGCAAAGAGAGAATGGAGAGCTATAGTCTACACTCTGAAAGAATAAAGATAGTAACTCAGAATACTTTATCCAGTGAAGCTCTCTTTCCAAAATAAAGATGAAATAAAGATTTTCCCAGACAAGCAAAAACTGAAAGAATTCATCAGCCCATAACCAACCTTGCCAATGATACTTAAGGATGTGTTATGTACAGAAACCAAGAAAGGTAATCTGCATTATGAAAGACTGTGAACAGATGAAACCAACCAGAAAAAGAAAAAAGGGTATGCAAAACAAACAAAAGAAATTTCAAGGGAAAACCAGAAGGACCAGTTCATTACTTATCACTAATAATCTTGAATGTAAATGGACTAAATTCCCCAATTAAAAAACACGCACTTAGTGAATGGGATACTTAAAAAAATTAACACCCAACTATATGTTGCCTATAGAAAACACATTTGACCAGTAAATATACATGCAAACTGAAAGAAAAGGATAGAAAAAGATATTCCATCTAAATGGAAACCAGTTGTTAAACAAGACAAAGAATGCAACTTTATAATGGTCAAGGATCAAGGGATCAACTCAAAAGGAGATATAACTATTATTAATGTGTATGTACCTAGTGCCAGAGCACCCAGTTTTCTGAGACAAATATTAATAGATCAAAAAGGAGGCATAAACTCCAATACAATAATATTGGGGGATTTCAACATCCCAATTTCATCAATGGACAGATCAACCAGACCAAAAAAATCAAACAACAAAAAAGAAGTAAGGGCTAGTGCTGTGGTGCAGCAGGTTAAAGCCCCAGACTGCAGTACCAGCATCCTCATAAGGGCACCAGTTCAAGTCCCAGCTACTCCACTTCCAATCCAGCTCCCTGCTAATGCATTTGGGAAAGCAGCCAAAGATGGCTCAAGTGCTTGGGCCCCTGCCACCCACATGGGAGACCCTATTAAAGCTCCTTTCCAAAGCTCTGGGAAGACCCAGAAGAAACTCCTGGCTCCTGGCTTTGGATTGGCTCGGCTCTGGATGTTCCAACCATTTGGGGAATGAACCAGCAGATGGAAGACCTCTCTCTCTGTCTCTACCTCTCTCTGTAACTGTCTTTCAAATAAACAAAATAAATTGTTTTAAAAAAACTACACAAATGAACCTAGCAGTAAAGAAAATCCATCCTTCACCTTGAAGAACACACTTTTTTTTATTAGTATATGGAATGTTCTCTATGAAAACCATATAGTAGGCAATAAAACAACTCTAAATGAATTCAAAAAATTGAAATCATATCATTTTCCTATTCTGACCACCATGGAATAAAGTTGAAAATTAACAGCACATGAAACTCTAGAAATTATGTTAATAAATGGATACTCAACAACATGCTTTTGAATAAAAAATGGGTCATTAAAGAAATAAAAAGGAAAATTAAAAAATACTTAAACTATTGAAGATGGAAACACAATCTATCAAAATATGGAATATAGCAAAAACAATGTTAAGAGGACAGTTTATGGCAATAAGTGTCTACATCAAAAAAGTGGGAAAACATCAAATAAAAAAGCTAACAGTGCATCTCAAGCACCTAGAACAACAAGAATAAACCAAGCCTGAAATTACTTAAAGGAAAGAGATCATGAAAGTTATAGAAGAAATAAACAAAAGAGAATTTTTAAAAAAAATATAAAAGATTAATGAAACAAAGAACTGATTTTTTTGTATTTGACAGGCAGAGTTAGACAGTGAGAGAGAGAGACAGAGAGAAAGGTCTTCCCTCTGCTGGTTCACCCCCCAAGAGGCAGCCACGGCTGGCGTGCTGCACCCATCCAATGCCAGGAACCAGGTGCCTCCACCCAGTCCCCCATGTGGGCGCAGGGGCCCAAGCACCCGGGCCATCCTCCACTGCCCTCCCAGGCCACAGCAGAGAGCCAACTGGAAGAGGAGCAACCGGGATTAGAACCCGGCGCCCATATGGAATGCTGGCAGTGCAGGTGGAGGATTAACCAAGTGAGCCACGGTGCTGGCCCAAAGAACTGATTTTTTTGAAAAGATAAGTAAAATTGATAAACCATTAGCTAGACCAATCAAGAGAAAAGAGAAAGATGATTCAAATCAATAAAATCAAAATGAGGTAGACCAAAGAAACAGAATAGAAACCCAGACATAAATCTATGTATCTACAACAAACTTATCATTGTCAAACATGCTATAAACCTTCCCTGGAGAAAGGACAGTCTCTTCAGTAAATGGCGTTGGGGAAAAAAAATGGATTTCCACATGCAGAAATTTGAAACAAGACCCCTATGCTACACCCTATACAAAAACCAACTCAAAATGTATCAAGGATCTACATGGAGGAAACAAAACTACAAAACTACTAGAGGAGATCTGGGAAACACTCAAGAGACTGGCATGGGCATTGACTTTTTGGAAAAGACCCCAAAAGCATAGACAATAAAAGGACAAATAGAAAATGGTATCATATCAAATGAAGAAGTTTTTGAATAGTAAAGGAAACAAACAAGGGAGTGAAGAGATACCTGACAGAATGAGAGAAAATACTTGCAAACTAAGTATCTGATTAAGGGTTAATTCCAGAATATATCAGGAGTTCAAGAAATTCACCCACAGCAAAACAAAAAATCCAGTTAAGAAATGAGCAAAGGATCTGAGTAGTCATTTTTCAAAATAAAATACAAATAATCAGTAAGCACACACATACACAAAAGTTCAGTGTCACTAGCCTTCGGGGTTATACAAATAGTGATGACAATGAGAGGCTGGTGTTGTGATGCAGATTAAGCTGTCATTTGGAATACCCACATCCCATACCAGAGTGCCAGTTGGAGTCCTGGCTACTGTGCACTTTCAATCTAGCTCTTTACTAACATATTCTGGGAAGCAACACATTATAGCTCAAGTGCATGCGCCCTGCCTCCTATGTGAAAGATCTGGATGGCTTCATCCTTGCCAGCCCCAGTTGTTGTAAGCTTTTGAGGAGTGAGCCAGCATATGAAAGATCTCTCTAATTCATCTAGCTTTAGCTCTAGCTCTGTTGTTCTACCTTCAAATAAACTATTTTTTCTCAAAAAAGGAAAAATCACAATAGCATGTCATCTCATTCTAGTTAGAATGTCTATTATCCAAAAGTCAAACAAATTAACAACTGTTGTAAAGGATGTGGATAAAAGGGAACCCTAATAGACTATTGATGGGAGTGCAAATTAGTAATGCCATTTTGGAAGCCAGTATGGAAATTCTCCAAAATACTAAAAATAGAACTCCCATATAATCCTGCTCTCCCTCTTCTGGAAATAGATCCAAGGGAAAGTAAGTCAGAATATGAAGGCGATACCTGCACCCCCAGGTTTACCGCAGCCCAGGTCACAGTAGCAAAGCTATGGAGTTGACCTAGATGCCCATCAAGTTATGAATGGATAAAGAAAATATAGAGTATGTACACAATGGAGTACTACTCATCCATAAAAAGAATGAAAGCTTAACATTTGCAGCACAATTGATGGAACTGGATATCATTATGCTAAGTAAAATAAGCCAGACACAGAAAGACAAATCCCACGTTTTCTCCCATATGTGGAAATATATATATGTATTTGTATAGAGTATAAAATGTGCCAGTGCCATATTATTTAATATATATGTATATTTATAAATGCTGTCTTTGCTGAATCACACATCTTACATAATAATACACTCTTCTTTCTTCACTTTATGATCCTTTTTATGACTCACATGTATGTGATATTAATACACCTACTTTGAAGAAAAGTAGTATGCATGTGTGTACATATAATATTTACCTATGAAGTGAATATGACAAAATATTAAAGATTGCTTAATCTATGTGTTCTCATTGAACTTTTCCGTATCCTTCCTCATGTCATTTGCAATATTTTCAATAAGAAAGAAGAACAACAGAGGGTGAATGAATTTCAACGATTCTATATTCAGCAAGAGAAGCCTGACAGAGTGGTTCACAGGCTATATTTCATTTTTATAAAATTCTACAGTATCAAAACTAAAGTAGGATGACAGAAACCAGAGCAATGGTTGCCCATTGTTGGGGGCTGGCAAAAAGGCAGGAGGGAATATTCTCAATGGTGGAAGTATTTCATGTCTTGAGTAATCCATTTGTTACATGGGTGTATATGTTTCTCCAAAGTCATCAAATTGTGTACCTTACAGCTTCACATTTTGTTTTACTTAATTAATACCCCAATTTTAAAAATTCAATTGCATTGCTGCACTGTGGGTGCTGACCTTCACCAACTGGCATCAAGAATATGAAGCAAATTTGTCCAGGAAACCCCAAGATAGCTCTAGCTCACAACATGAAGTGATAACCCTGTATAGGCACCCAGTGCTGTGGCATAGTGGGAAAATGCACTGCCTGCTGTGCCAGCATCCCATATGGGCACGGGTTCGGGTCCTGGCTGCTCCACTTCTGATCCAGCGCTCTGCTGTGCCCTGGGAAGGTGGTGGAGGATGGCCCAGGTCCTTGGGCCCCTGCATTCATGTGGGAGACCCAGAAGAAGCTCCTGGCTCCTGGCTTCAGATCGGCACAGCTCTGACCGTTGTGGCCAATTGGTGGGTGAACCAGCGGATGGACCTCACTCTCTCTCTCTCTCTCTCTCTCTCTCTCTGCCTCTCCTTCTCTCTCTGTGTAACTCTTTCAAATAAATAGATAAATCTTAAAAAAAAAAAAAGATGTGGCTCACTCTTTGCCTTAAAATAAAATCTTGAGGGAAGTAGGTGGACATCACGACTCTGTATCACAAGTAGGGAAAGTGTGGTCTACCAGCAGAGTTGAGAGTTAAGAGAGACGGTTTTCTGACTACTCACTCGTCCAGCTCTTTCACGGTATCTATACAAGGTGGAGACTTGACTTAGGCATGGATCGTCCCTAATCCCTGGTCTCTCACTGCTTGGGTGACTGGGTGCTTGGGTTATGACCAAAACAAGATTCTGCCCTCTCAATTGTAGTCTATGCTGATTTTGCTACAGCCTGTTGTTGGTTGTCTCTCTTCAAAGCACTGTGCAGACATTAAGATGTGAAAGTGTTTTCCATACCTGATATGCTGAAATATATCTATATGACATGATCAATATAAAGGAATTTTTTTTGAAAGTTCATGGAGAACTCACATTTTGGAAAACACCATGCATGGATTTCCATGTCGTTTGCCCCAAAATAAACTTATCTTTTAATTCCATTTTCTACAAACTTTTACAAGTGTTCTCCAAACAGTCCATCAAAATGTATTCCTTAAAAATAACTTCATACTTTCAAGTCACCACTCATCCAACTCTTCAAGCCGTGAACAGAAATTTTTATTCCAACAGACCCACCCACTACATGTGAGCCTTCATTTCTCTACTGGCAATGAAAGCCTCAAAACCCCAGAAGGGAAACATTTGCTTTGGCCTTTGTGTAGCTGTCCTCACAGAGGACACATGGACAGCTACGAACAGGAATGGAGGGCTCCTGTTGTGTCCCCCTAAATCCAGCGGCCCTGACACCACAGGACAGTGGTTCCTTTTGCTGGATTTCACCATCCCTGAAATTTGAAGGTGCTAACAGACAGAAAGGGTCATCACAAAGCAATAATTAGAATCTTAGAAACTGGTTCTCCTGTATGAGTTCTTTTTTTTGTTTTTGTTCTAATAAAAGAAAGAGCTTGAATTTCAGTGTGAAAACTAAAGCAATTTTAATTATTTTGGAATAATTACCAAGGATATCATGTAACCATAATATTTATTTTTCAAAATATCCTGAAGTTTAGAATTACCATGTTTAATTTTGCATTTTTAGATTAACAGAACAGTATTCATATACACATAGGAATGTTCTCAATCTTATTGGGCATATTAAAATTCATAGCTTTTAATGTGGAGAAAAAGAGAAAGCTGTTGATGTTTTATATGACCTTTCTGACAGGTTACAAATATCCTAAATTACTGTGTAAATAGAGAGGTGTGGAAGACCTATAAGCCTCACTTTAAACTTTAATAAATGTCAGGAGTAATTCTTACTTAACATTTTAGAGAAGGCTAAAACCTTACCCTTACTTTTTATCCATTTTTCATTTAAAATGCGATTTGTAATTAGTCTGCAGAATAAAGAAAATGAAGACTATAAATTCTATCATTATAGTTACAAAAATGAGAATAATAGTAAGAAAAGAAATAGTATTCAATTAAAAAAAGCAACTGGTGCCTGAAATATAAGACTTAATCAGAAAGGGCTCTATGTTGAATGACTTATTAAATCTTGCAGCCAGCCAGAATGAGAAACTCAGATCAAAAGGAGATCCAGTTTCCATTCCTAAGTTCAGCACTAATTAGATGTGTCATCTTGGGTAAAAATAGAGGATTTTAGGATGGCATGAGTTTCTCCGGTGCCAGTGACCGTACCAGCTGATGTTCCAGATTCTGCTTTGACACTTACATCAGCAAGGACTCACTGCTCCAGAAAGCATGTATTTTCTATAAATTACTCGAGAGTACTTAAATAATGTGATAGAGACGTTCACATATTTTTTTTGACAGGCAGAGTTACACACACAGAGAGAGAAAGGTCTTCCTTTTCCGTTGGTTCACTCCCCAAATGGCTGCCACGGCCGGAACTATGCCAATCCAAAGCCAGGGGCCAGGTGCCTCCTCCTGGTCTCCCATGCGGGTGCAGGCGCCCAAGCACTGGGCCATCCTCCACTGCCTTCCCGGGCCACAGCAGAGAGCTGGACTGGAAGAGGAGCAACCGGGACAGAATCCGGCACCCTGACCAGGACTAGAACCCGGGGTGCCGGCGGCGCCGCAGGCAGAGGATTAGCCTAGTGAGCCGCAACGCCGGTTCTGCACATATGTTTTTAATCTGTTCTCTGGGGACAATTAGTTAACTATACATCCCAGGGATGGTTAACTAATCTTTGGAGAATTCTGTTCAAATCCTACACTACAGAATAGTAATCAGAATGCCTGTAACTATCTGGAGCAATCACTCCTGCTCAGTGTTGGAGGGCTGCTAATCTGTCTACGAGGCAGTGCTTTCTCCAAGATGAAATGAGTATTAGATGATGTGAACTTACCGCTTCTGCTCTGTTTGAATGAAGTGTAAGAATCTTGGTTCAGGGCTGGCACTGTGGTGCAGCAGGTTAATCCTCTTCCTGTTGCACCAGTATCCCATATAGGCACCAGTTCTAATCCTAGCTGTTCCTCTTCCGATCCAGCTCTCTGCTATGACCTGAGAAGCAGTAGAAGTCAGCCCAAGTGCTTGGGCCCCTGCACCCACATGGGAGACCCAGAAGAAGTTCCTGGCTCCTGGCTTTTGATTGGCCCAGCTCTGGCCACGTGGCAATTTAGGGGAGTGAACTAGCGAATGGAAGATCTTTTTCTCTATCTCTCTCTCTCATTGTCTGTAACTATACTTCTCAAATAAATAAATAAAATATCAAAAAAAAAGAATCTTAGTTAAGGGGCCAGCATTGTGACACAGCAGATAAAGCCACTGTCTGAGATGCCAGCATCCAGTATGGCACTGGTTCATGTCCCAGTTGCTCCACTTCTGATCCAGCTTCCTGCTAATGTACCTGGGAAAGCAGCAAAGGATGACCCAAGTGTTTAGACCTCTGCCACTCATATAGAAGACTAAGAAGAAGCTTCTGGCTCACTCCTGACTTCAGCCTGGCCCAGGGTTGGCTGTTGCAGCCATCTGGGAAGTGAAGAAGGGTCTTTCTTTCTCTTTCTCTCTCTCTGTCTATAACTCTGACTTATAAAATAAATAAAGAAGTCTTTAAAAAAACTCTGTTGAATCCTACAAAATGGTGCCTTTCATAAATTTTTTTTAATTTTATTTATTTGAAAGGTGGTTACAGAGAGAGGTAGAGACAGAGATCTTCCATCCACTGGTTCATTCCACCAATTGGCCACAATGGCTAGAGCCAGGCCAATCTGAAGCCAGGAGCCAGGAGTTCTTCCTGGTCTCTCACATGGATGCAAAGGCCCAAGCAATTGTACCATCTTCTATTGCTTTCTCAGGGCATAGCAGAGAGCTTGATGGGAAGTGGAGCTGCCAGGACTCGAACCGGCACCCATACGGGATGCCGATGCTTCGGGCCAGGTTTTAACCCACTGTGTCACAGTGCCAGGCCCCCCTTCATTAAATTTTAAGAGCCTCATTCTAACATAATTGTACCACTAGAATATTTTTGCATTTACTTGACAGAACTTTTTCACTTAATTCATTGTAAGAGTTCTCAAAGGAGCAAAGAAACTCCATCAGGGTTGCAGGGTGAATGAATGATTTGCGTGTGCTTGCTAATAAATTTGTCTGTGGCAGAACTCAGAATGAGGCCTTTTTGTAATGCAATGGCTGAATGGCAGCAAGATGCTGGAGCATCTAGGTATGTACCCAAAGGAACACAATCATTCTGAAGTCCGTTTAGGTATGTTCACAATAGCAGCTTGTTCTAGTTGTATTTTTGTGCCTAGGTCTTAGAATTCCACTTCTTAATTTGCAAAGAGAATATCAAATTTTAAGGGGAGCAAAACATGAATATTTGCTGATGAACACATTACCCATTCTGGTTTTACAACTCCCCTAGGGAATATTCTTTATATGGAACTGACACCAACTTCTGTGAAACTCCCATGCATTTGTCATGGTTTTGCCTTCCGGGCCACACACATAATCCCTCTAACCCCTTTAGACAGGGCTCAATTTTTAAATGTAAACTCGGGGTGGACGACCCATAGCCGGACTTAAGTTCTCTTTTCTGGCTGAGACTTCATCTATCAGAGAAATAAAATAAAATGCAGTCACTTGAAAGGCTTACCTTTCCATATCATGTGAAAACTTCCATCTTAGAGAAGTCAGCGCAAATCTTCTGTCCACATTTGTCCTGTCCGATTTACTTGTGATCCAGGATTAACTGATCCTGTGCCAAGTGGGGCGTCTGAGATCCCACTGTGGTCTCCAGCCCTGGGATGCAAGCTGGGCCCTCCTTGGGACAGCATCTGTCATTCCTGCTGTGGACAGAATCTCAAATCGGAAAAGCATGCTTCATTCAGGAATTTCTGATTTCTGGTCACCAAGAAGTCTGATGGTATCACAGAAGTACCCACACACCCATCACGTTCTCCACCGTGTTCCCTCCCACCCTTCCTGCGAGCCCCCGTTACCCAACAGCAGAGGTGACCGCTGCTCTGATATTGTTCTAACCGTGGATTAGTGTTGCCTACTCTGAAATCTGTGTCAGCAGCATCGTGCAATGCGTACCTTTGGTCTGTGTGAAGCTTCCTTCACTCAGATTCATGTTTTACAAGTCATCCAAGTGGTTTATCAAGAATGCATTTGAAGGCCAGCACAGTGGCTCAATAGGCTAATCCTCCGCCTTGCAGCACCAGCACACCAGGTTCTAGTCCTGGTCGGGGCTCCGGATTCTGTCCCGGTTGCCCCTCTTCCAGGCCAGCTCTCTGCTGTGGCCAGGGAGTGCAGTGGAGGATGGCCCAAGTGCTTGGGCCCTGCACCGGGAGAAGCACCTGGCTCCTGCCTTTGGATCAGCGTGGTGCGCCAGCTGCAGCGCGCCGGCCATGGCGGCCATTGGAGGGTGAACCAATGGCAAAGGAAGACCTTCCTCTCTGTCTCTCTCTCTCTCACTGTCCACTCTGCCTGTCAAAAAAAAAAAAAAAAAAAAAAAAAGAATGCATTTGTTTGATGCTTCCGTAGTGAAATTCCAATATCTGTGTGCACCACAGTAGCAATCTAGGTTGTTGCCAGTTTTTAGCTTCAGTGAAAAATGTCTTTCTTTGTGAAGGTATATGTTAAAATATTTCCTTGGTTAAATATATTGGGGTAGAATTGCTGAGTCACAGGGTCGGTACATTTGGTCTTCTAAGAAAGTGCAAAACCTTTTTCAAAAGTGGTTGTACTATTCTATGTCCTCACCAAAAATGAGCCACTTATCTCCATCACTCAATGTCATCAGTCCTCTTAACAATTCTATTGGGTGTGTAAAAGTATCTTATTATAGTTTAAATCCTTTATTATCCCTTCTACTCCCGTATTCTTCTAATATGAACTTCATAAACAATAATGGAAACCAATTCCCATGCATCCAAGTTTCAAATTGTCAAGTCTTCAGAAACTCCCCCTAGTTGTGAAAAAGATGCACTTACAAGTTCCACCACTATCATTGGCTATGACTGCAAGAGAAGCATAAACACAGATCTATGTTTGATATTCAAATGTTCTAATTGAAGCTACAAACTTTCATATACAACTGCTTCATCCCCTCCCTCACCTTGACATAGAAGCTTTCATAGTGATTTAGGAGAGCAGTGTCACTGTTCTCAAGAGAATACATAAGTGTGTAGGAAAGCCAGCCTGAAGCCCTCTGGCCTCCATTGTGTGTATCCCAGGCCTAACTCCCACGTACCTGCCATAGGGTGGGCAGACCTTCCAAACTGGATTGGCTTTGTTCTTAACCCTGTGTGCAGCTTCCCTTTAGCTAACTACTGGGTCTAGGGAAAGACATAAAATTGTCAGCATGTGCAGACCAGCTGAGGACTGTGGGCAAGGAATACTAGGGCCTGCAGGGTCAAGCACAACTGGACAATATAGACTTCAACTGAACATATCCTTTGAGCCTCACCAAATTCCTCAGCCTCTGGGGGTTGTGGCTGGAGACAGGGCCCCTTTCTGAAGCAACCTTAGTATAATGTATGGGTTTGTTAGGTAGAAAGTCAGATATGAGCTTGTGTGTGTGTGACAAAGGCCTAAGGATTTGACATCCGCATCTGCATCTCAAAGTCATTCAGATAACCTTCCAGGTGGAGCCCAGTATCTGTACTTCAAACGCCGTCAACTGCCCCTTCTACCACCCCTTCTACCCGATAACCATCCTTCCTCTAAGGCGGGGCAACAATAACCATTCTTTCTCTAAGGCCGGGCAATGCCAGCCAGGCTTCCCCCTGTCTGATAACTTCAGGCGGAAAACTCAGAAAGGAATTTTTCATACTTACATCCAAAAAGTCCTTTGTTCCAGGAGGAGAAGAGGGGAAGGCAAGGCCCATTCCCTTAAAAACCCCTGGCCTCAACCAGACTGCGTGCTCAGCTGTCTGCCTCACTGCTGAGCCGCTCGCCTGGCCTGCCCAGGTGTACTCTCCACTCAACCATGGAACCTCGCTCTCCCCCAGTCTGAGCGACTAGGCACTCTCTCTCAGGTTTTGTCTGGAGAGGTGCCCATCCATTCTTATGGATGTCCCTGCCCTAATAAACCTTGCTATTTGCTTTCCACTTACTCTCTGTCTCATGCCTGAATTCCTTCTTGCATGAAGACAAGAACCCTAGCATTCTCCGGTAACAGGTTCACCCATTTCACCCGAAGCTCGAGTTTTGTCTGGCTGTTTGTGTCAGTGACACCAGTGTCTTCCAGGCCACCCCTGTTCCATACCAGCATAGCCTGAGGGCACCTGCCATTGCCTCAGCCTCACCGCAGCATTTGCTGAGATGAGCATGATGGTCTCACAAGGAAACAGAGAGGACAAACAAAATCAACAAGGAAAATGTGCACATGGACATGAGTCCAGCTCAGAAAGCATTTCATGGCTGATCTCTGGAAATATGTGCATGGGGCCGGCACTGTGGTGTAGAAGGTTAAACCTCTGCCTGCAGTGCTGGCATCCCATATGGGCACCACCAGTTCAAGCCCTGGCTTCTCCTCTTCCCATCCAACTCCATGTGGAGGATGGCTCAAGTCCTTGGACTCCGGCACCAGTGTGGGAGACCCAGAAGAGGCTCCTGGCTCCTGGCTTCAGATCGACCCAGCTCTGGCCATTGTGGCCATCTGAGGAGTGAATCAGCAGATGGAAGACTCTTCTCTCTGTCTCTCCCTCTGTCTGTCTGTAACTCTGCCTCTCAAATACATAAATACATCTTTAAAAATTATATATGAGTGACATAGACAAAACTTAAAAGCAAGAGAGAAAAAGAACACATCCTCCCTAACACACATATGTACACATACCTTTGCTACAACTGAGTCACTCAGAAATGCTCCTGAAAACATTCATTAATAATAGCCACAATTATTGAGCATTAAGTATATACACTAATCACTGTTCTAAGGTCTATAGGGAGGTATTTATAGAACTGTAACATGTTGCTATTATCTCTGACTTACATATATGGAAACTGAGGCACAAAGAGATCAAGTCATATAGATGGGTCGAGTTTCCTTGCTAGGAAGTGGCATGAGCAATCGTCCAACCCAGACAGGCTGGCTTCAGAGCCACCAGCCTGGCAAGGGGGGTTGCTGGGTAGGTCTACTATGTGTTCAGTGTTTTATGAGGTGTTTTATATATATTAGCTAATTCAAACTGTGACATAGCTATAATTATCTCTGCTTGACAGATGAGAACACAGAGGCTAACCAAGTTGCCAAAATTATAAAACCAGTAAATGGCTGAACTGGTTATTACTAACCTACCAGAGTTATACAACTAATAAGTGGCCAAGCTCAGTTTCAATCTTGATTCAATGATTTTGAGGACACATGGCTTACAAAGCAGCATGAGATGCTTCTAAGGCTGTTTAGGACAAGTGCTTTGTACTTTTGAATTTTCCATGCACACGTACAGATGCAAGCTCTGGGTATATTTTTACATGGAGCTCCGTGTCATGTAACAGTGCTTGCAAATGTGAGGTATTGCTGTACCTCATTACCCACAAGGGATGTGTGATTGGATTTCCAGTCCTATAGTCCAGCCCAAAGTAGGGATTTTGAAACATTCACTATAATTGTCTTTTATTATTGATCTTTCTCTCCCAGAAATAAAAATCTTTTTAGACAAAGAAAATAATCTACCCATTAAGTATCCAACACTTAATGTCATGTCTATATAAATCTATGGATAAGATAACCTAGTGATTTAACATTTCCTTTTGAATGCAGTAAAACCTAGGGGGGGAAAAAGTATTTACACCAAATCCCTCAATATGTATTGCTCAGTACATTCCAAAGCTTGGAGCATGTACAGGCAAGCATGGAAAAAGTGAGTGCCTGCCTGCACTTGCCTCTGGGAAGGGTTGAATTTTCCTTTTGAGCCCTTAGCATGTGCCTAGGTAGGGGATTTTATTGTACCTTCGTCATGTGTTTGCAAGTTGCCACTGAATTAAGCATGTGCTTCTGAAGTAGAAGAGGAATTAAAACTGGGGAAAGTTCCTAGAGGAAGCCGTGAGCTCCATAACCCCCAACACAGAAGGATCTGTATATTGAAGCACCAGCCAGAGGACTTGGGTCTGCAGCCGTACTCCATAATGTACTTTTTTTTTTTTTTTTTGACAGGCAGAGTGGACAGTGAGAGAGAGAGACAGAGAAAAAGGTCTTCCTTTTGCCGTTGGTTCACCCTCCAATGGCTGCCGTGGCCAGCACGCTGTGGCCGGCGCATCGCACTGATCCAATGGCAGGAGCCAGGTACTTATCCTGGTCTCCCATGGGGTGCAGGGCCCAAGCACCTGGGCCATCCTCCACTGCACTCCCTGGCCACAGCAGAGAACTGGCCTGGAAGAGGGGCAACCGGGACAGAATCCAGCACCCCAACCGGGACTAGAACCCGGTGTGCCGGCGCTGCAAGGCAGAGGATTAGCCTGTTGAGCCGCGGCGCCAGCCCATAATGTACCTTAACACACTGCTTTTATGATAATGGAATCGGTTCAAAGAAATATTCATTGATCAGTTCTGGTTGATTGTGTTTCTCAGTCTTCACAAACAACTCCTTTTTTTGTTTGTTTTTCACAAATGTTGAAAACACCAGAAGCTCTAAAGATCAGATTCTTCCACAAATGGGGAGTTGCGGATTAGAAAAAGAAAAGCAAACACCATTTTAGAACACTGTGAAGCTCCTTTAAAGTGATGATCTCTGTGTTGTGTCCTTTGAAGTGAGAACGTTCCCACGAATCTGGTGCGGCCCTAGGTTTAATAAGTGTTGCCCTTGTGTGTAAATACTATCTTGTGAAAGGTATCTACATTGTTTTGTTTCGTTAGCTTTGGGTTTGACTTTCAAAGAATGCTGCAGCAGCACATAGGAGGCCCCTGGTGAAAATACAGAAGTGGTGGTGTTGATGCGACACATGGAGCCATCGGGCACCTGGCCACCCCAAATCTTTTCCTATACCAGGGTATCCACGGAGGGATGGAACCCAGCAGTAGCATAAGGCTTCAAAACGGACACTCAGAGATAGAGGAGGTGAGAAAGAAAACAAACAGGCCGTGCTTTCCTGGCCAGCACCAAGGGTGGGGGAAGAAATCATTTCACTCAGTGAATTGTACAAAAGGAGCCTTAAGGGTGAAGAATATTTCTTTTTTGTTCCATGTTTGAACTCTGAAACTCCTTGACTTGTGATTTATAAATCACTGTGGTTTTTAATTGCTGTTTCCTGTGGTTTTTTTGAAAGAAATGAAACCAAATCCACAGGCAACAACAACAAATGATTACTCTCAAGATTATCATAACTTCATGCAAAAAGTGTTTTACAAGCTCAACTTAAAAATATTATAATGGGGAATATGCTATCTTGAGGATTTGCTATTTGATAGATATTATATTAAAAGTTTCACATATGTTATCTTACTTGTTACTTGTTAATACATGGATATCTATTCTTAATATCCTTTGTGTTGTTTAAGGTGCAATGAAATAAACTAACATGCCCACGGTCATACACCCACAATTGTAATTTGTGGCTCTCCTTTGCTTTGGCATTCTTTGTACCACATTGTAGAGCAAATGGGGTGAATTTTCTCCTCTTTTTTGGTTGCTGAATAATTTTGTCAGACCACAATGTCTTTTACTGAAGAGAAACTTAGATAGTCACCAAAAATTTCCATTGTCAATTCTATAATGTGATATGAAAAGGAATTCTATGGAGATTTGTTTTCAACCTGTCTGGTTCCATAATTAGGACTAAACATTATTTTATGAAATCAAAACAACTAACAGGATTAAAATGGAAGACTAGAGACGGTCTGCAATGCCCATGGTAATCACTAGCCACAAACTGAAAATAATTAAGATTGACTTCCCCTTTTCAGTTCCATATGTAAGAAACTTGGCAGTTGTCATTCTGTCTTAAAAAAATACAGAAGTGGACAAACTGAAAAATCAGCAACTCTTCTTGGATACAAGAGAGAGAGACAGGACACACGATAAGCTGAGCAGCCCACTTGGACAGATCGGTGAACGCAGGGACTCCCAGCTCAGCACAGAGCACACTTAGAAGAGAAATGGCCATGGGGACGAGGGCTGGGACAGGAACCCCAGAACTGTAATCAGTACCTTGCTGGTGACTCAAGAGGGGACCCCTTGGGGACCCCACAATCCTGTGAAATCCACTTCCAGGAGCTTTGCCAGGTTGTCAGGGTAAATATCAGAGAAAAATCTTCTCAACTTCCTGTGGGGAGAAGAGAACAGGAACCAACTGGAAATCTGCCGCATGTTCCATTGCTCTTCTTAGCAAGGCCTGCCCTTGAGAGAGTCCAGTTCACCTAACCAGCTGGGGCTTCATCAGAGCTGGACTGGCTTGGAAGAAGGGAAATACTCGGCTCCAGCCAGCTGTGGTCTACCACATGGAAGAAGGTACACACCCAACTTCATCCCACTCTAGCTATCTGGTCCCCACCACGGGGATGTGCTGAAGGACTGGGATGCACTTACAAGTCACTGACTGCTTACGCTCCCCATGGTGCTTTACCACTGCATTTCTAGAGGCCCGTATACAGAAACTCCCTTCACTCGGGACCTCATGCCCCACCATCAAGAAGTGCAATTTTCTAGGGATCCCAAAAAGCAAACAACACAATTGGAAGAGCCAGAACAAGCCTGAGAACCAGACACATCAGGGATGTTGGAATTACCAGTTTCAAAGTTTAAAAGAGCTGTGATTAATACACAAAGGGGAGCAAAGTAATAGGCATGCCAAGAACAGATGCACCAAGTAAGCATGAAGATGGAAACCCTAACAAAGAAACCAAAAAAGATCACGGGAGGTTTAGGGAGAAAGAACTAGTGAATTCTTCATAGATTACACTCAGCTGAGCAAAGAATATTTGTACTTAGGATAGATCTATAGAATCCTCAAAAACTGAAAAGGAAAAAGGAAAATACACTGAGACAGAAGGAAAGAACAAAAAATCCAAGCATTGTAGGGCAACTTCAAAACGTGCAACATACAGGGCTGGTGTTCAGGCATAGCTAGCATCCCTAATGGGCCCCACTTTGTGTTCCAGCAACTCCACTTCTGGCCCAGCTCCTTGCTTGTGGCCTGGGAAAACAGTGGAAGCAAAGTAAGAACAGAAAGCAGTAAGGTGTTGAGGGAAAAGAAAATCCTGAAGAACTATCTTTTTAAAGTAAAACAGAAATAAATACTTCCCCAGGCAAATAGAAATGGAAGGAATTTATTGCCAATTGATCTACCTGTAAGAAATTTTAAAGAAGTTTTGCAGAGAGAATGAAAAAAAATAGAATAGTAACCTGGATCTATATAAAAAAGAGCACCAAAAAGGGGAAAAGGAAAGGTAAAATGAAAGTTTTTGTTGTTTCTATTCTTAATTGGACTAACAGATAACAACTTGTTCAAAATAATAATAGGGGCTAGTGTTAATGGTGCAGCAGGTTAAGCTGCATATTGGACATGGCCATTGGGATGCCCATTGGAATACTAGCTGCTTCTGATCCAGCTTCCTGTTAATGAACCTGGGAAATCAGCAGATGATAACTCAAGTAGTTGGGCCTGTGCAACCCATATAAGAGACTCAGGTGGAGTCCCATGCTCTTGCTTTGATCTGGCCTAGCATTGGCCATTGTGGCCATTTGGAGAATGAACCGTGTGTTGAATAAAATTTTGGGCACTATCTTCTCAACAGCATGCCATCACTTCTTGTCTTTTGCCCATTTTGGAGGGGAGTTTGTAATATTTTGAACTTTTCCATTATTATTACATCTATTATTGTAATGCATAATCAGTGAGCTTTGCTGTTACTATTGTAGTTGATTTGTACCACTGTGAACCCATGTCCATCTAAGATGCCAATCTTCATTGCCAAATGTTGCTTGTGTCCTGATTGCTCCACTGACAATCCATTCTTCCCATCTCTTTCTTCTTGGGCCTCCCCATTCCCTAAGACACAACAGTATTGCATTTAGGCCAATGAATAGTCCTAAAATGTCCTCCAAGTGATCAAATGAAAATAAAATTACATTTTTCTGACTTTAAATCTAAAGCTGGAAATGATTAAGTTTAGTGAGGAAGGTATGTCAAAAGCCAAGACAGGCCAAAAGCTAAACCTATTGTACCTAACAGTTAGCCAAGTTATAAATGCAAAGAAAAGTTCTTAAAGGAAATTTAAAGTTCTGTTCCAGTAAACACATGGATGATAAGAAAGTGAAACTGCCTTGATGTTGATATGGAGAAAGTTTTAAGTGGCCTGGATAAAAGATCAATGCAGCCTCATTATTTTCTCCAGCCAAAGCCTAAGTTAGAGCCAGAGCCCAAGTCTGTTCAATTCTATGAAGGCTGAGAGAGAATGAGGAAGCTTCAGAAAGAGTTGTAAGCTAGAATAATTTGTTTCATGAAGTTTAAGGAAAGAAGTGTTCTTTATAACATGAAAGTAAAAGGTGAGGCAGCATATGGTGAAATAGAAGCTGCCATAAGTTATCCAGATCTAGCTAAGATCATGGAGGAAGATGACTACACCAAACAGCATCTTATCAACTACACAAAATAGCCTAATACTGGGGCTGTGAAGTAGCGGATAAAGCCACCACCTGCAGTGCTGGCATCCCATGTGGACACCAGCTTAAGTCTTGGCTGCTCCTCTTCTGATCCAGCTCTCTGCTATGGCCCAAGTCCTTGGGCCTCTGCACCCTCATGGGAGACCTGGAAGAAGCTCCTGACTCCTGGCTTTGGATGGGCCCAGCTCTGGCCGTAGTGTGCATTTGGGGAGTGAAGCAGTGGATGGAAAACTCTCTCTGCCTCTGCTTCTCTATAGTTCTGCCTTTCAAATAAATCTTTTTAAAAATAGTCTAATATTGGTAGGAGAGGCCATCTAGGACTTTCATAGCTACAGAAGAGAAGCCAACTTCTGCCTTAAAGTTTCAAAGGACACGTTGAATCTCTGTTAGAGGCTAATGCAGTTGGAGAGTTTACATTGAAACCAGTGTTCACTTATTCTACAAAGCCTAGGGCCCTTAAGGATTATACTACGTATATCCTGTCTGTGTTCTCTAAATAGAACAACAAAGTGTTAATGGAAACAGAACTTTTTGCAATGTGATTTACTGAGTATTATAAGCCCACTGTTGAAATCTATTGCTTAGAAGGAAAGAGTCCTTTCAAAGCATTGCTATGTATTGACAAGACACTTATTCACACCAGAGCTCTGATTGGGATATACAATGAGATTAATGTTTTCCCATCCCTACTAACATGATATCCATTCTGCAGCCCATAGATCAAGGAGTGATTTTGTAAGGTCATAGACTCTAAAGAAAATAACTCATCTGATGGATCTGGGCAAAGCCAATTGAAAAGCTTCTGGGATGGAGTCACTATTCTAGAGGCCATTAGGAACATTTATGGGAGTGGAGCAAGGTGGTCACTAAGTAAGATAGTCACCAGTGACCATCTCCCTGCAGAGACACCAACTTGAGCAGTTGTTGGTGAAACTTGGTTGACCTTCACAAGAAGTAAAGAAGCCAGATGGGATTTCACTATACTAATAAGAAAATACACATTGCAGAAGACAGGAAGGACATCGCCCTCACCACTTCTCTTCCAGCTCCCCACATTGCAGAAGACAGGAAGGACATCGCCCTCACCACTTCTCTTCCAGCTCCCAGTTGCACAGAATGGAGAAAAATGCCTCCCCTAGAGGAAGGGAGAGTGAAAAAAGTCCAAATCCTAGACCTAGACTCAGTACCAGGTCTGCTACAGTGAAATATAGATCTGGAGGGAGCTCCGCTGTCCCTGTCTCAGGCCAGTACTGCAGACTGAGACCTTGGACTCTCCTTTGTCAGGCAATCTAGTGACCATTTCTACCACCACCACCCCCATTACCTCCAACAGTGACCAAAGCTCCAGCTTGCAAGGAGACAGGTGGGAAAGCAGATATAAGTCATTGCCTTGAAGCTCAGGGTCACTTGAGCTCAGCCCCACTTGAAGCTGTGGGGCACTCCACCACAAGACACAACCCAAAGGCCTCTATCCCCAGGCAGTGCTCACAGATGTGATCTCTAGATCTGCTCCTGTGTCTGGCAGCAATCTGAGCTCCCGTGGGACAGCCTTATTTTTCCCTGTTTTATAAACAACCTGATGTGTACCCTGAAGATTACACAGGGTCCAGTGGCTGAGACAGAGATGAAACAAGCTTAGTGTAGGCTTGCTGGCCAAGGGACTGCCTCTACCAACTCTTGCTCAACCTCAGGCAAATAGCAAGTTGTAAGATTTCAACCACAGGGGAGATAGGCAAAAAAACTGTACAGAGCTCTGCCCTGAAGCACAGTGCCAATGCCACTGGATGGGTCCCTGCACCAGCTATGACCAGAATCTCCAAGCCTCAGGCAGCACTCATACATAGACCCTCTAAACCCACTCTGGCATAAAGGGAGGACCTGTCACCTTGGTGTGATGGATAAACATTTCAACCTACATCAGCCCAGCCTCACAAGGGCTTGGAGGGCACCTGCAAGACAGTGCAGAGCCCTGTGTGCAACTCAGCTGAGTGTTAACCTGAGCAATCAAAGGACTGCCTTTGCCACCTTTCCTGCAACTATGGGTAGACAGCAAGGAGCAAGACTTGGGAGCAGGGCATCAAAGTGAACACAGGAAATGCTTTAGTGCTGGTAAAGTCATCACTGGGAAGCTATACATAGTCCATGCCCCCAGCCAGTGACTGCAGGCTGAGCATCTGCATCTGCTCCAGTTCCATGTGCAGACCAGTGGCCCCAGTTAACTGGGCACATATCCAAGACAGCATCATCTTAGATTGGTGGCAAGTCCATCTCAGCAGCAGGCAGACCACAGGGAAATGGGGGTTTGCCCCTACTCTATGCCTGTGTTAGTCACAGCAGGTGGTGGGTTCTGGGTGTCATATAGCACAGATGGCCATAGAAATGCTGATTTTATTCCTCCCCTAACCTCAGGAAGCAGAATACAGAGAGGCTCATTGTCTTCTTGGGAGAATAAAAGATAGATAGGAGCCAAGACATTGCATAGAATACTGGGGTAGCACTACAAGGTTTGCCCACCCCTGCTGGACTTTGGTTTGGTGATACTGAAAGCCTGATACCACTCCTGCCAATCGAAGGTACCCAAGGATACTTCTGGAACTCTAGGCCAGCATCGTCATGTCTCTAGGAACAGCGCACAGTGCTCTCATGGCCCAGGACCCTGCCCTGTGGATCACTAATGAGACACACACATCCATGCTGGGACTAAGAGGAGTGCTCCATATGCCCACTGCTATTGCTATTGATTAATGCAGAAAAACACAAAAGGAGACTTTACTATAGCATCCAGTTGGAACTAGAGCCAAAATAGTCTACAAAATGGACACTCAAAAATGCTTCTTCAGGACAAACCCTTTTACCATGATAGTCATTGATGAAAAGTGATAGAAACAACTCGTCTATCAAATATGCAGATATCATTGCAAGAACACAGAGTATGAAAAAGTAAGGCAAAATGATACTCTCAAAGGAATACAATCATGCTTTAATAATACACTCCAAAGGAAAGGATACTGACAAAATGTCTAATATAGAATTTTAAGGGGCCAGCTTTGTGGTATCATAGGTAAAGCTGCCGCCTGCACCACCATCACGTATGGATCCCAGTTCATGTCCACTTCCAATCCAGCTCCCTACTAATGGCCTAAGAAAAGCAATGGAAGATGGCAGAAGGTTTGGGCCCCTGTTATCCACTTGGGAGACCTGGAGGAAGCTCCTGGCTCCTGACTTTGGCCTGGCCCAGTCCTGGCCATTGCAGCCATCTGGGGAGTGAACCAGCAGATGAAGGATCTCTCTCTCTGTCTCTGTTTCTCCCTGTCTCTCTGAACTCTACTTTCAAAACAAATCAATAAATGGTTTAAAAAATTTGAAAAGAACTTTAAAAAATGATCCTAAGGAAGTTGAAAGAGAGAAAAAGAGAATATAGATGACCAAATGAAATCACAAAAACAATGCATGATAAGGATGAGAAATTCAGCTTAAAAAAGAACCACAAAGAAATCTTGGAATTGAGGAACTCTGTGAGTCAAATAAAAATTATAGCTAATCTTAACCAACCAGAACAAGCAGAAGCGGGGATGTCAGAACTTGAAGATATTCCAGCAAAACAGAAAAAGATGTAGAAGGAAAGAATAAAGAGAGCCTCTTGAGAATGTTGGGACACCATTAAACAAATAAACAGTAAGATTCTGAATATCCTTGAGAGTAAGGATAGAAGCAAAGCCATGGAAAAATCTAGACAATGAAATAATAACTGAAAATGTCCCTAATCCTGGGAAAAATATGGACACCGAAGTCCAGGAGGTCCATATGACTCCAAATATACATGATAAAAAAAGATCCACAAGAGACACAGCATGGTTACTCAAAAGTACAGCACAGGGGCAGCCCTGTGGTGTAGAAGGTAAAGCCACCGCCTGCATTGCCAGCATCCCATATGGGTGCCAGTTCTAGTCCTGGCTGTTCCACTTCTGATCTAGCTCTTTACTATTGGCCAGGAAAAGCAGTAAAAGACGGCCCAAGTCCTTGGGCCCCTGCACCTACATGGGAGACCCAGAGGAAACTCTTGTCACCTGGCTCCAGATTGGCCCAGCTCCAGCTGTTGCAGCCACTTGGGGAGTGAACCAGCAGATGGAAGACCTCTCTCTCTCTTGCTGCCTCTGTCTCTCTGTAACTCTGCCTTTCAAATAAATAAATACATCTTTATTGAAAAATGTACAACACAATGAACTGTCAAATCTGCTAGACAGAAGTGTCACATCACACTTAAAGTGGCCCCCATTCAACCATCAGCAGCTTTCTCAGTAGAAATCTCGCAGGCTAGGAGGACATAGAATGAAATCTGCCAAGTTTGGAAACACTCTGTGAACACGCCCAGTGTATATGTGAGTACATGTACCTCCTAGGCTACAAGTAAGTGTGCACATCATCGCTAGAGGCTATGAGGTAGATTGGTATGGGATCAGAGCATTCAAAGTACAGAAACTGTTGTTTGAACGGTTCTACCTCCCATCCCTTTCCACCATTTAGGGGACCTTGTGGGTTATTAGAGAAATGTAGATCTAAATAGTTACCTTGGGTGAGCGTTTGGCTGCTAAAGAACTGATTGGAATATTTGCATCCCACTTCAGAGTACCTGAGGTTGCTGTCTGGCTCCAGCTCCTAACTCTAGCTTCCTGCTAATACAGACCTTTGTGCATGTGTTGGGGGAGGAGGGAGGTAACAGGTGTTGGCTCTAGCAGTTGGGCCCCTGCCACCCACAGGGGAGAGCTGGATTGAGTTCCTGGCTTTCGGCTTTGGCCTCTGGGGTCATTGCAGACATTGGAAAAGTGAACCAGAGGATGGGTGTTCTCTCTCTATCTCACTGCTTCTCAAATAAACATATAAATAAATATTGCATTTTAATGGAAAAGCTTCAGAATCTTAAGTTTGTTGTTCATATTGTTCATCTCACCTAAGTTCATGATGGTTTTCTTGTTAAACAATTATATATTTACTTATTTAATTTGAGAGGCAAAGGGAGAGAGGGAGAGAGAGAGAAAGAGACCCCATCTACCAGTTCATTCCTGAATGGCTGCACCTGAGCCAGGCCAAAGCTAGGAGACAGGATCCAGAAGCCAGGAGCTCAGTCCAGGTCTCCAGTGTGAGTGGCGGGAACCCATATCCTGGATTCACCACCTGCAGCTTCCCAGGGCAAGCATTAGCAGGAAGTTGGATGTGGAAGTAGAGCAGAGACTTGAACCGAAGTACTCTGATGCAGGATGTGGACACTCCAACCTGTGTCCTGACCACTAGTCTCGGATGCTGACCAAAGTTCTTATTCCTTTCCTTTCTTTGTTTTATTTCATATTAAGGATTATTCTAAACTTCATCAATTCTCAGTAGTCACCTAGCATGACAGGGTTGGCATGACAAACTGAGCAGGACGCATGATAGACGCTGTGGACAACTCCCCTGAGAAACATCCTTTACCCTTGGGTGAACAAATTCCTCCAAGAATTGTTCCGCATGGCAATTATTTTCTGGGGGAAAAACTGTCTCTTACAAGGAAAAAGACCCCAATGGGATTCTCTATTCTCTTCCTTTGCTTTTGAGCTATGAGATCCAAAATGGGCAGATGGACCATGAAACGGACACCCCAAGTGATGTGTGTGTTAAGATGTGGAGGGAGTCTCTGGAGCACATTGAAACCTGCAGAAGTAGGGAAGAAAACAGCTGGTGTTTTACAGCCAGATCAGTCTGACCCCAAAATATACACATAACTACTTAATATTTGTCACATCTATTTCATCCCTCCTAAAGGTAAGACCCCTTCAGGTCTGCGGCCCTCACCACCTCCTATTGCGTTTCTCCCCTAGTGTGTTTCTTTTCCGTGCCTTCTGTGCCTCCATGCAGCTGGAAGGGCATTACCTGCAAAACCAAGGGTCTCAGGCTTTGGAAATATTTTAATCACTAATCAGGTAGCGGAAATGTAGGCTGCCAGACCCCACCTGCAGAGCCCCTGAGCCCACTGTTCCCAGGAGAACCCAATTTGGCTAAATTAGAAGGAACTTCTTGGGGTCAGCACTGTGGCCTAGCAAGTAAAGCCGCAGCCTGCAGTGCCAGCATACCATATGGGCACCAGTTCAAGTCCTGGCTGGTCCATTTCCAATTGAGCTCTCTGCTATGGCTTGGGAAAGCAGTAGAAGATGGTCCAAGTCCTTGGGTCCCTGCACCCACATGGGAGACTTGGAAGAAGCTCCTGGCTCCTGGCTTCGGATCGGCGCAGCTCCAGCCATTGTGGCCAATTGGGGAGTGAACCATCGGATGGAAGACCTCTCTCTCTCTCTCTCTCTCTCTCTCTCTCTCTCTCTGCCTCTCCTCTCTCTGTGTAACTCTGACTTTCAAATAAAAATAAGTAAATATTTTTTAAAAAGAAGGAACTTGTTGAATAGTAATTGTGATGGTTAATTTTGTGCGTGGACTTCACTGGGTGGAAGCACCCAGCTATTTGGCCAGATGGGATTTTGGGTGAGATGCACAGGTAAATTGGGGGATTTTGAGTAAAGTAGCAGCCCTCCAGAGTGCAGCTGGGCCTCATCCAGTCAGCTGACACCTGATGACAACAAAAGGCCAATCTCCTGAGCAAGAGGGATTCTCCAGCAGTCACCCCAAGACTTGCATTGCAAGAGGATGCCGTTCCAGGTCTCCAGCCCCATGGGGCCTTGAAACATCAGCTCATCGAGCCTTCAGCCTGGTGGGCTGCAGATTTTGGACTGGTCCAGCCTCATAAAAGGCACGAATTGATTCTGTAAAATCAGTCAACCTCCCTCACCTCTGTAATATGAGTAGTTCTAGAAATTTCTGGAAAAGGAATAAAAAGATAGGTTTATCTTGGTGTAAAAAAGTTTGAAATCAATGCATTTTTCATGATATGTATTTTCCATGAACATTTTATAAACCTGCAGATATGTATATATTCTCTCCCTCCCTCCCTCTCTCTCTCTCTGTGTGTATATATATATATGTATATATATACACACATATATGTGTGTATATGTAAATACCTACATATACACATACAGACATTCTGTTAATTTGGTTGTTCTGGAAAACACTAATATAGTAATGGGGGAAAAGTATATACATACATATATATTATATATACATATATATACACACATACATATAGATGCTTGTTATATATGATAGCTAGCACACTTATGGAGAGCTACCACACATGTAGATCTATACATTTATAGAAAGGTACTTCACACAGTTAATGGAAAATGCACATTATCTATTAATTTCATTTTCCCATTAGTTTTCCAAAGTCCCTTTTCCTACACTGTCTCTTGCCTATATCCCCACGTAGATGAAGCCGTGCTTAAATTCCCTTGGGAACACACAGCAGTTAAGGATCCAGTTTGATCCTAGCCGGAATTAATTGTGATTTTGGTAACTCTTAGATGTGTGGAATAGTTGGTTACCAGCAAAGATTTTTTTTTCACCCAATGGTTATCAAAATTAAACACCTCCATTGGCCAGACACTGCTCCAGAGTGCGTCGTCACTATGGGTTTTCTGTTCTTTTTGGGTTCAGCCCAGTTGCAGAGGAAGATGTCATAAAAGTGCTCTCCATGGTAAGACACTGGGTTTGACTGCAGCTACTGCCTCCTCCCACTCTCCATAAAAAGTTTATGGAGCACAGACCATAAAGAATACAACCGAGGACAGAGACTCGCAGCACAGGGCTGATGTAATGTGTGCTCTGCAAACACTCGTCCTCTACGCCATTTGTGGCAAAGCCCAGCAAGGCATTGCAGACATCTGTTTTTGCGGTCACAAAACCCAAAAACGTCTACAGACTTCAAATAGCTGCAGAGCTGTAACAGAATCTGCCATCTTGGAAACTCGCACTCGTCAAGATGCCGAATCTTAAAGAAACCTCTCCCACGCATTCTGTTTGTGTTACTGCTCCATCGTGCGTGAGTCGGGCACTGAGTATGTTTACTGTCTCTAAGGATACTTCATAGAGTTAAAATAATATTGTAAATGGAACGAGATTGCATATTTATTGCCTTTTCACATTTTCAAGTTTGATAAAAACCAGGGCCAAAGCCTTTGAAGACAGTCCAGACAGGCAAGAATCCTGCAACAAAAGGGCTTGGCAGGCGCTCGGCTTCTGCAGGTGGGTAAGTTCCTGGCTGCTCTGTGGCTGGACCACAAATTGCCTAGCAGGCAGGGCACGCAAGTGATCGCTCACAAAAGGCACTAAAAAAGGCGCCTGGAAGGTGACCCCCGACCAAGAACCTAATTTGTTCCTGCTCAGTGATCCCTCAGAGGTCAGACTGGTTTTTTTTTTTTTTTTGTCCCTATAGGCAAATGTTACAGATTTCATCCACTTTTCTTAAAAGTCACTCCAGACCACAGAATTACCAAAAAGAAAAACAAATGATAAAAAATAACACAAATCTATGCCTTGAGAACCTTAAGTAAGTAAACCAGTAGAATATAAAAGCCGTTTTGCAAATTTCCCTGACGATGGATTAGCCAACAGGAGTGGAAATGGCAAACCTTAAAGGACCGAGTGAGGGCAGAGGGAAGTGAGTTTGCCTTCAGTATCAGAAAACCTTGAGGGAGACAGACATTTTTCTTTACACCAGAATCAATATGAGCTGCATTATGAATTCAATTATTTAAGAAGTTGACAGCCTTTGAATTGATAAGTGCCACAAAGAGGCCTGTCCTTAATTCACATGATCTGAGACTTGCATGCTGTGTGTGTGTGTGTGACTGTTTCAAAGTTAAAAATCAAGCTACAGCAGTAGGCATTTACTGTGGCAGTTAAGACACCATGTGGGATGTCTGAGTTTGTGTCTCAGCCCTGCTTCCAGTTCCAGCTTCCTGCTAGTGTACACCCTGGGAGGCACCAGTGATAGTCCAAATACTTGGGTCCCTGCCACCCACATGGGAGACCTGGGTTAAATTCCAAGCTCCTGGCATTAGTATGGTCAAGCCCTGGCTGGTGTAGGCATTTGGACAACAAAGCACTGGACAGAAGATCTCTCTCTTTCTCTCTCTCTCTCTCTCTCTGCCTTTTGAGCAAATGAAAATAATAAAGAAATAAAAGTTATAAAAATAAAGCCACAGGCATAGCCTGCCCGGTTCTGCCTGTGGTCCTCACACCCTTTCTGTACTCACCTGTCATGGCTGAGACTCAAGGGGATTGCTTTTCCCTAAGCTGTGTGGCTCCTTATATACCTGAGCAGCAGCCTGGATCTGTTGGTCGAAGGTAAGGCGGCAGATACGAGCCCAGTGTCCCCATGTGCATTGGCTGCTGTTGGTGTTGCCAGAACCCAGAGTACGGCTGACCCTGTTGAACCTCCCAGGGATGCTGGGGCTGCAGGGTTGTCTCACTGTCCCTGCCTTTCCAACTCAAGTTTTCTAGGCACTTCTTGTCACTTCCAGAAGCTGCCAAACCCCTGGAAAGAGCAATGGAACTTAGTGAGGTGGGGAATCCAGGCTGACCCAATACCCATCTTGGGTGACTGGAGGCTGCAGGCTTAACACAAGCTGCTCCTTCCCTATGGTCTCAGGACAGGGGTTGCTGGGTCCTCCCCTCCTCTACCTACCACCACCCCTCCCGCACACACACACACACACACACACACAGCCCTGCATCCTCCATCCAGAACACTGGGATTTGTTTCCCAAACAATCCTTCAGAATAATCCTGATTTGTCACCCAACAAGTTATAGAACTTTCCAACATCTTCCTGAAAACATCAAAAAAGGGGGAAAAAAAAGTGTCTCTGTGTTTTGATGCTTGAGATACACGTGCTGCCCCCCTGGACTGGCTCCAGGAGATTCACTTTGCTCATGGTTCAGCATCATCTTTGTCAATGTCCCTGCCAAAATAGAGACTATCCATTCAGCCACATCTGCAGAAGAATCTCCCAGTTGCACAGGTGCCATCTTAATTGTAGTTGTGTCGGCCGGCGCCACGGCTCACTAAGCTAATCCTCCACCTTGTGGCGCCAGCACACCGGGTTCTAGTCCCGGTCGGGGCGCCAGATTCTGTCCTGGTTGCCCCTCTTCCAGGCCAGTTCTCTGCTGTGGCCAGGGAGTGCAGTGGAGGATGGCCCAAGTACTTGGGCCCTGCACCCCATGGGAGACCAGGAGAAGCACCTGGCTCCTGCCATCGGATCAGCGTGGTGCGCCGGCCGTAGTGCGCCGGCCGCGGCGGCCATTGGAGGGTGAACCAACGGCAAAGGAAGACCTTTCTCTCTGTCTCTCTCTCTCACTGTCCACTCTTCCTGTCAAAAATAAATAAATAAATAAATAAATACAATTGTGGTTGTGTCATTTTCATGCTACTGTATTTGCATTTGAAAGCTTTCAAGTCCCGAATGGCTGGGTATCTTTTTAAAACTTTTATCTTGTTGAGGTCAGAATACTTGGCGTGAAACCACTATTAACAAACACCCTTAACAAGCTTTCACGTCTTCCATAGTCTTGATGACTAAAGTGCAACAATCTTGAGACAAAGCTCAAACATTCTAATACCCCATGGGAGGAGATTGGGTTTCAGCAAGAATGGAACATGCCACTCTGATCCCCTCCAACCAGTAGACATTTGCTTCTCTCCATCCCACCCTGTTCTCTTGGGACAGTCAGCAGGGAGATCCTATCTTGGCCCTGGTTCCCGGGATGGGAAGATGACCAAAGATTGGCCAATCTGGGTGGCATGATTGGTTCATGACCAACTAAGCCAGTTGGTGTCCAGAGATTCAGATGGAGATGCTTAGAAAAGCACGCTCTCCTTCTCTGGAATAAAGAGGGTGTAACACCAGGACTGCTGCTTCCCATCCTCCTGCCTTCTGGAGCAAGCCTCTCTGAAACAGAAGCCTGATGGAAGTAGGAAGAGATGGAGAGATAGGTTTCTGCTAACCACAATGTTTGCCATCTCTGAATTCAGCTGCACCCAGACACAAGACCAATAAACCCTCTGATTTGCTTTAAACTGGTTTGTGTGGCTTACAACACAGAATTTCATTCTGAAAGGAGGAATTCCATCTGATCCCAGGCAGATCCACCAGACATTCTATGTGCACATCATTTTTAAACTAAACCTGTTTCTTTTTTACCCTGTGTCCAATAACACCAGCCAAGAACAGAGCACGAACCTGATATTCTGCTTCTTTAAGTGCCACACTTTCTTCTGAATATTCTTTTTTTTAAAGATTTATTTATTTATTTAAAAGTCAGAGTTACACAGAGAAAGGAGAGGCAGAGAGAGAGAGAGAGAGCGAGCGAGCAGTCTTCCATCTGCTGGTTCACGTCCCAAGTGGCTGTAACAGCCAGAGCTTCACCAATCCGAAGCCAGGAGACAGGAGCTTCTTTCGGGTCTCCCACACGGGTGCAGGGGCCCAAACACTGGGCCATCTTCCCATGCTTTCCCAGGCCATGGCAGAAAGCTGGATCAGAAGTGGAGCAGCCGGGACTCAAACTGGAGCCCATATGGGATGCCGGCACTGTAGGCAGCAGCTTTACCCACTACGCCACAGCACTGGCCCCTCTCCTGAATATTCTTAAACCCATTCCATCCTCTCCTGTGCTCTTTCATTCTTGCTGTATTTTGCAGAATCTCAGTAACTTTTGACTAAACTGTGGCGATAACCCTTTGTCTAACTGTTCTCTCCCTTCAATTTTGCCCGCCTCCAAACTGTATGTCTGTTGTGCAAGAACAAAACTTCTGAAATGGACATTTAAACATGTGACACTCTACACTGGTAGTTTCAACCACTCTTGCCACCTAAAAGATAAAGTTACAGTTCCATACCAGGACTAATTATCTCCTCTGTGACTTGTTCTCAAGCTCAAACATTTCTAACCATGTCTCCTGCCATCACCCTGCCAACATCGCATGGTGCATCTATTCTAGCCAACTTCCATTCCTTGGACACTACTTTGTTTGCCCATAGTATTTTGTTTTCCTTTATCTGGAATGTCCTTTCCAATATTTGCCTCCAATAGAAAACTTACGTACCTTTCAAGACTCAGTTCAGGGTTCTTTATTCCCTGGAATCCCTGTTCCACTTCCTAAGCTTAGTATTTCACTTGTGTCCATTGTTCTGAAGTTCATTTAGAGAACCAGTGAGCTGTGATCAGAAAGGAATAACTGTGCCTTGAAGAGGAAACGTGTCCTGAGATCTGCCCAAGAACTTTGCTGCAAGAGACAGTGTTTGATACCCAATGTTCTGGAAGGCAAGGCAGATCCAAAAGTTCAGATGTCCTGATAGGGTACTATTTGACTAGCTCACTATGTCCTCAGGTCACACACTTGTGGATCCACAGAATCCACCTTCAGTGTGCCCAGGGTTTCCCTGAACTCTTAGAGGCCATTCCATGATGTTCATAATGTGTCCACAGTCACCAGTGCTTCTCTCCCAGGGCCTTTTTGTAGCTCTCTCTCTCTCTGCATCTCTGGTTCTCGTCTGCATTTATCAAGTCCATTGGCTTGCTTGCTCTTTGCTGGGTCTCCCCAATTCACACTCCTATGCAGGGTGTACTTATTGTAACCAACCCTTTGGAAGCTACCCTCCTACCACATCTTAACACTGAGCAGAGCCTCCCTTTAAGTCTGGTTAGCAAAAACTATGGAAGTTGGCTTCCATGAGCAAGCACAGTTTTAAAGACACAACAGTAATTGTGAAATCCAACCAGTTTTTTTTTTTTTTTTTTGCAGTTACTTGGCCTTCTTTGTTAAGTCTTACGTTTTTAGTCTCTAAATGCAGTTCCTGTTTATTTCTTTCAAGTGCCTGCTCAGAACACAAAATTTGTTCATTTTGGACCAGAGAGAAGTGGAAGCCAAAGAGAGTGTGACTCATTCATTTCCAATGAGTATTTCAGTCCATCTCAACATCCTGGCTCACGGAGGGCTTTCCAAGGCAAGCAGGCCTGGGTTACGGTGGTTTATCATTAACTTCCAGGTCACATGATGCTAAAACCAGGAATTTTTAGAGTCATAGGTGTGCTGAGAAGCCCTCAATGCCCAGAAGAGACATGCCAAATATATTCTGTGCATTCTGGTAAATACATCAAGGTAATAATTACTTCCACATTTCCCCTTTTAAACATACTGTTTTTTTTTTTTTTTTAACTCAGGACCAGAGTTTGCCCCTCTATACATCCAATGCATTTCAGATTTCTGTGCAATTTAAAGAAAAAATATTGCTGAGGTGAGCCAAATTTATATATGAGCTCTTTGTGTAAGCAATTTCATAGCTACAAAGGCTGTGTCCCCATGCTTATATACAGTTTGTTTCCTCATAATGGCTCTCTGCCATCAACAGCAATACCTTTCTTACAGTGCCCCAGATCCCAATATGAAAAGTTTACTTATTTTTTTATTATTTTTAAAGAAAGAGTTCTTATGTATATTTCTAAGATGGGGGACTGGTTTACATTTTCAATACCACAATCTGCACGTAGTAAAAGAGGTGATATGGTAGGGGAAAGTGGAGAATCACATTGCCCATGGAAAAAATGGAGTCATTTTCTTGTTTTGGAAGCAAAGCAGAGCATATGTGATTCTTTTTTGGACAAAAAAAGGATTATGACATGCCTTTGTGAGACAAAGAAAATAAGTAAAATATTTATAAACCAAGGCGAAATTGTAATACTACTTGTGAATAGAAATTACCTCTGATGTATTCACTTCCTTCCTTCTGCATAAAATAATGCAATGTATATTTGGTTTTGTAATACTGGAAAATCTTCCTTATGGTTATCTGGAAGATCACCAGTTATACTGTGCACTGTTGAGTATGGAGAATGTCATTCCCAGGTATTTTTTTTTAAACTTTTATTTAGTAAATATAAGTTTCCAAAGTACAGTTTATGGATTACAATGGTTTCCCCCCCCCCATAATTTCCCTCCCACTCTTACCCCTCCCATCTCCCACTTCCTCTCCCATTCCATTCACATCAAGATTCATTTTCAATTATCTTTATATACAGAAGATCGATTTAGTATATATTAAGTAAAGATTTCATCAGTTTGCACCAACACAGAAACACAAAGTGTAGAATACTGTTTCAGTACTAGTTATAGCATTACTTCACATTGGACAACACATTAAGGACAGATCCCACATGAGAAGTAAGTGCACAGTGACTCCTGTTGTTGACTTAACAATTTGACACTCTTGTTTATGGTGTCAGTAATCTCCCAGGTATTTTTTTTTTTTTAACATTTGGGGATGAATTTAGTACTTCTGGTCTCACAGGTCTTTTGTATAGAGCTAATTTTCTTGATGAACAGACTACTCCCACCAATTATATTGTATTTAAGATTATTTGGGACTTGATTTTGAGGGTGAAATCCTCTCTGTTCATTTTTTTTTTTATTTTCCTAAAGCAGCCAACTGTTTTTAGGTAGGTGGGGAAGTCACTAGGCCTCACCGTTTCTTACTATCATCTGTGCTTTCTTTTCAAACACTTCTTTAAAATAACTCAAACGTTTGTCTATTGTTTTGGAAGCAGTAAACTTAAGAGCATTCTGTGAATCAAATATGTGTCTGTTCAGAGACAATCAAAAAAAAAAGCAATTGAAAATTCAAGTACAATGTTGTTATGTTTTATTGTAAAGAGTACTTAAAAAGCCAGGTACTGTGGTGCCAGATACACGGCTGTAACGGTTAATTTCTTGGCATCCTGACAAAAGGTAAATCCTGTATCTGGAGTAGCCTGATGGGATAAAAACGTCCTGGCTTTGATTTTACTGCCTCAGACTACACAAAATTGTCTGTTCAACCTTTACCTGGCCAGGCCTGTGAGTTATTATGTGTCCAGGGCCATCCGTGGAGGTTTTGTGGAGGAAGTTATCCAGGAACTCAGAAAATACAATTTTTATTGTTTCCTCAGATTGTTTGCATAAGCTTTAAATTAAGAATGACTTTTGAATGCCTTAACAATGAGGAAAATCCAAACCTAGACTTACAGGGGCTAGTCTCTGAACAAGAAGTCTAGAATTCAGGAGAATGTCATGCAAATGTCATGGTTACCTTTGCTTGTGGCTTTTGAATGTGCAATTCAGAAGTCTCAGTAAATATAGTCCATCATACACATTTCCTTATTTATCCTTGTGTATTGTAATTAACAGATTCATGGTTGATGAGTGGCTAATGTCTTTGCATCTTTAGTATAAGAAGTGATGCAACTGGGTAAATCTAAAGAATTTAAACACTTTGCCATTAAAACGAGACAATGCCACGTGGTAGTAGGTAAAGATCACCACATGTGTGAAACTACTTATGCCTGGTATTCAATGGACGCTAGCTCCCTCTTCTCTCCTGAGTAGCTGATGGACTATTCTCGACAAATTACTGGAATTTATAACTTCCTGTGTAATTTTCTGTAGTTAATCATCAAAATAATAATGTAAAGAAGGTTGCACCCAAACCAGTGAAGAGAAGAAGAGAGGTAGATACCAAGGGGCAAACATCTACTGATGCATCTGAGAAGGTCATGGCGCCTCAGGTGGGTGGATCTTTCCAGTTGTTTCTGGCTCCACAGATCTTCTTTGGGAGAGTAAAGACAAGTGGCTAAAAATTTTGGCTTTGACAACATATGGAGAGCATGCAAATGCCAGGATTTACACGGTAGCCATGCACACATGGGAAAACTGTTTGTCTGCCACAAGTCTTCATTTTCCCTAGAAAATATGAATCAACTTTAAACTAGATTATAAGGTTGATGAAATGAATGCAACTCAAGTTTTATCTTACACTCTGGCATATGATGAGATTTATTAAATCATTCTTCCCCTGTCCGTACTGAAGTTGAAGGTAGGAAGTGGCAGGTAAAGTACACTTACTAATGGCGTACTAATACAGATTTGTTTTTTCTCTGATACTTTATTTTTTCATGTCAATGCAGTATTAATACAAAGAGAATACATTCAATGTAGCTCATAGCTACAATTTTGAGCATATAATGATATTTCTTTCCTCATTCCCTCTCCCTTCCTTCCTTCCTTCCTTTCCTTCTTTCTCTTTCTTTCTTTCTTTGTCTTTCTTTTTTCCTTCTTTTCTTCCTTCCTTCCTTTCTTCTTTCCCCCCTACCTCCTCTCTCCCTCCCTCCCTCCCTCATTTCCCTCCATTCCTTCTTTTATTTTTAGTTTTTGAGAAGCTGGTGAGATTTAATGTGGGTCCATCCTTATCTTCTGATCCCTGTTAGGGAGTCATTCATCTCATTTCTCACTTCTACTCAACTATATGTTGCCCTATGGAGTGGAAAGCTGAGAATGTGAACAACCATTGGCCCCATAGCTTCCTACACTGTTAAAACTGCACAGTTTAAGTTCTGGGCAGATGAGGATGAAGCCCCCAGTGTTCCAAGTGAGATCATAACTGTCTAGCCAGTTTCTCTTGATTACAATTAATAATGGAGAAAATTGAAATGGAAAGTGCAATTAGTTTATATGAATTTAAAAAATTTCCATGTAGAAGAGGAAAATTTTGCTTATGCTTTCTAAAAGAGGAAAATACATTACCTTTAGTCTTTTGCTCATAATTTTAGGAGCATTGCAAGTGAAAGATAATTAGATGCACATATTTTTACTGAGCTGTTTCCTTTGGAAAAGATTATGTATCTTTCAGAAGACTGAGACCAACATAATATAATATAGTGTCTTTTACTATCAAAAATTATCCACAATATTGTCTCAAGCAATTAATGCAACATATCAAAAGTAAAGATGGGAACATGGTGTTATAGCATGAGTTCAAAAGAGTGGGGTGCAGCAAGTTAACCATCTGCTTGCAACACTAGCATCCCTTATTGGAATGCCAGTTTGCGTCACGGCTGCTCTGCTTCTGATCCACCCTGACTTCAGCCTGCCTGGCCCTGAAAGTTGCAGGCATTTTGGGTGTGCCTTTAAAGTTAGTGAAAATAAATAAATAAACCTTAAGACAAGACAAGAGTGGCCAGCACTGTGGCATAGCAGGTAAAGCCACCACCTGTAGTGCTGGCATCCCATATGGGCACTGGTTCGAGTCCCAGCTGCTACACTTCCTATCCAGCTCTCTGCTATGGCCTGGGAAAGCAGTAGAAGATGGCTCAAGTCCTTGGGCCTCTGCATCCATGTGGGAGACCTGGAAGAAGCTCCTGGTTCCTGGCTTTGAATTGGCCCAGCTCTGGCCATTGCAGCCAATTGGAGAGTGAACCAGCGGATGGAGGACCTCTCTCTCTCTCTCTCTCTCTCTCTCTCTCCTTCCCTCTCCTTCTCTCTCTGTGTAACTCTGACTTTCAAACAAATAAATGAATCTTAAAAAAAACGACAAGAAAGGAAAACCAGCTAGGAGGAGTTCAAAGCAACAGATGAGAAAATAATCTGAAGTCGAAACTGAGCTTAGGAGAGTTAGCTACAGCAATCTGAGAGGAAGCGGGGAAAGGGGCCAGAAGTGGTGGTATCTGTAACATGGGACATGTGTAGGAAGGTAGGAAAGAGGTGGAGCTGCTGAAAGTCTCCATGACTACTTGTTACGAAGACACATCTACCCAAATTCTCATTCTCAATCAAGCAATTTATGCACTCAGTCAGGGGCAGGATTTATGGATGGGTGATAGGATGTGGTTGTTTACTCTTTCTTTTTCCAGTGAAATTTCTACAGATTTGGTTTCATGCATGAGTATTGCTTTTGTATCATACTTTTAAATTTGAAGGACAGCTCTACAAATAAATACGTATTAGGTGTATGATAAACACCATAAAATAGATACAATAACGAGAAGGAAAACTCCAGAAGCATATAGTTCTCCACTGCTTAGTGCAACAGGGACAACACAATCTTCTGACTTCTTCAGGGGATAGCTCACTGACCATCAAAAGCCCCCATAAAATATTTGCTCTCTTTTCTTCCCATCTTATTTCTTATATTTGTCCTTTCAACCAGTGCCACCAAACTAATATGGCATGAGGACACAATGACACTGGTTATAAAAAGAAATTCTTCTTCATGTGCAGAGATGCTGCTACTGAGGCCTGTCAGCAGCACACGCACTTAGAGTTATGTCCTTGTGAGCCTGGATGGTGATGTTGAGTCACCCACGCTCTGTCACCTGATCCTTCTTTTGATCAGCAGCAAACATTTGGGAGACAGCTGGCTGGAATCATGGTTGGATACAGCATGAGCCTAACGTGCATTTTCGGTTTTATGTGTGAAACTGAAGGGGTAAATATCACAACCTTGATGTCATTAACCCTGCATTCTACATGGCCACGAAACGCCATGGCAATGCATATATCTGAGTGGAAACCGAATTCGCCGTGGTCTTTTGGACTGATTTTAGATCTCGTTTTGTTGAGAAGTCTGCAGTGGAATTTCTGTCTGCACTGTGTGCCAACAAGGTGGAGAGTCTAGAACATGGGTGGCCTACAGAAAGAAACTTGGGTTCCAGGCTTAACTGGGTTAGCCTCTGTTGGGGTAATAATCCTCCTGAGCCTCAATCTGGGAATTTGCAAAACAAGACATTGGGCTAGTTCTTGTTTTCCAGATTTACTCAGCAATTAAAAGTTCGCAGAATACTACAGTGTGGAGCAATTCTCCTTCTCCAAGCAGTGCTATCCCTCAGGGTTGGAGTCTCTGCATCTATTTGATCAGGTTCTTCAGGTGACTGACGCAAGAAGGAAGCTTAGATAACACTGGAGTTGGATTAGTTCCCCAGTCTTGAAAAGCGAATGAAGTGGTAGTCATCACATCCTTATTAACACACCCCGCTGCTAATGATGTGGTCTGATATGTGACTGTTAGAACAATAATAAAAGTCTAAGACATTGATACTTTCAAGAGCACTCAAGTTTGCTCTCATTCTGAAACTCAATGGCTGGATAGAAATTCACTTGTATACACTGTGCCCTGGAACGCACAGGTAGAACACACATAAAGCCTTGTGGAATAAGCTGAACAAGTCTGTTGTACTTTTCCACCTTGCAGTCATCTCTATGATTAGAATTCTTTTGCCACACATGGTTGTAAGATACTGGGCGAGCATGGTGGAAAGTTTGTAGATATCACAGAAATTTAGGCTTGATATAATTGCAGCTGTGAGGATGGATGAGCGTGGACTCAATTAAAGGATTCAATGAAACATAATAGGATAGTATCTTGTAACAGACACACACACACACACACACACACACACACATTTAGAGCTCTTTGCTTCTGCACAAACATCCACACGTGCAAACACACTTGTACTCGCACAAATAAGAACACACGCACACCCTCCTCGAACACACGCTGTGTCACGCTCTCAACTCTGGATTGAGTTTTTAGTTGATTAAACACATGAAACTGAAACTATCCAAATAAACTATTTGGCAGTTATTGAAAGTCTTTGAAGTAAGCCAGAATACCCCTACAGTCAATGTTTCCGTACTGAATCAGTCCCTGTCCCAGCGATACCATGTTTATTTTTTATGTTGGAACATAGATCTTTGTACCAGCTTTGTGAGGTTAAATAAGAGGGAATACAGCAGGGTTGGAAGACCCTCTCCTTGCTGAAGGTTTATGCTCTAATTCTTTTTACAGTCCACTTATAATGAGATTGGACAGTTACTTTATAACAATCATTTTAGCTTTCTATTTCCCCAAAACGACAAAACATTTTCTTGCTCCAGGAGCTAGCAATGCTTCCTAATCTTTGGTGATTCTCTCATTCCTTTTGCCTTCCCAGAGCCACATGGGCCTGGAGCTCATCTGTGGCAGCAATGGAGTGGGAGGAATCAGAAGGAAAATTCTAAAGATAATCTTTTTTTAAGTTTCCTCAGAAAAGCTTGTTTATTTTTTCAGAGCTCTTTGTTGCTCAGAAGCCAAAACAAAAAACAAAAAAAAAACAACAAAAAAAAAAAAAACAAAAAAAAAACAACCTTGAAATTCCAGCACAAGAAATGACAAAATTAACATATCCAAAAGAAACTCCTAACGTTCTACCACCACCATACACAGCTGAGACTGCGCCCTTCCTCCTAGAGTCTCCGTTTTGGACAACAGCATCACAATGACCAAGTGACAAAGTCGGAAACCCAAGAGTCACCACCACCCACTGCAATGTCTTCCCACCTCAGATCCTTATCTCTCATTGTCCTGCTCACTCCCACTCCCGAGTCCTCTGAGAAGGCTCTCATTGGCTCCCGCCCATTCCTCTCCCCATCATTAGTTTTGCTGCCTAAAGCCCAGACTCTGCAGCCAACACTCCTACTTCTGATCTTGTCTTTGAGGAGTATTTGAGTAAGAAAAAGCAGAAGTGCTCTTCTGAGGTATGTCACCTCCTTTACTTCCTGGCCAGTCTGATGTCTCAGATTCAGGCGCTATCATTTCCTTCCCTGATTGAGCCTTTTGCTGTCTCTGTTTTCACATGGATCATCTCCCTGGAGCTGGCTTCCTTTATCTCCCACACCTGTCATGTAGCCTGTGCACTTTCTGCTCCTCTCTCCCAGAGCACTGCCTTCGTACTCTGGTAGTACAGTGTGGTACATTATCCTCATGCATAATGTAGCAGGAAGAACAGGGCCTTCCCAAAGGTATATCCATATCATAATTTTCTGCAACCCATGGGGCTGTCCCTGTGGCACAGCAGGTTAATGCCCTGGCCTGAAGTACTGGCATCCCATATGGGTGCTGGTTGGAGACCTGGCTGCTCCACTTCTTTTTTTTTTATTTATTTTTTTTATTTTTATTTTTTTTTATTTTTTTTTTGACAGGCAGAGTGGACAGTGAGAGAGAGACAGAGAGAAAGGTCTTCCTTTGCCGTTGGTTCACCCTCCAATGGCCGCGGCGGCCGGCGCGCTGCGGCCGGCGCACCGCGCTGATCCGATGGCAGGAGCCAGGAGCCAGGTGCTTTTCCTGGTCTCCCATGGGGTGCAGGGCCCAAGCACCTGGGCCATCCTCCACTGCACTCCCTGGCCACAGCAGAGGGCTGGCCTGGAAGAGGGGCAACCGGGACAGAATCCGGCGCCCCAACCGGGACTAGAACCCGGTGTGCCGGCGCCGCTAGGCGGAGGATTAGCCTATTGAGCCGCGGTGCCGGCCCCTGCTCCACTTCTGATCCAGCTCTCTGCTATGGCCTGGGAAAGCAGTGGAAGATGGCCCAAGTCCTTGGACTCCTGCATCTGTGTGGGAGACCTGGAAGAAGCTCCTGGCTTCCTGGCTTCTGATTGGCGCAGCTCTGGCCATTGCAGCCAATTGGGGAGTGCGCCATTGGATGGAAGACCTCTCTCTCTCTCTCTCTCTCTCTCTCTCTCTCTCTGCGGCCAATTGGGGAGTGGGCCATTGGATGGAAGACCTCTCTCTCTCTCTCTCTGCCTCTCATCTCTCTGTGTAACTCTGACTTTCAAATAAACATATAAATCTTCAAAAAAATTCCCTGCACCCCTGACTGTGGCCTTACTTAAGAAAACGGCCTTTGTCCATATAAACACATATAAGGATCTCATGGTAAGGTCACCCTGGATTATCTGGCTTTCATACCAATCCACGTGCCCTTCTAAGAGACACCCAGGGAGAACAAGAGACCACATGAAGATGGAGCTCGAGATGAGATTGACCACACCCCAAGGCCTTTGGGTATGGACTTCTGGCCGCCAGAACTCTGAGAGAAGAAATTCCTTTTGTTTAAATACAAAAAGCTTGTGGGGATTCATTACAACAACCCTGGGAGAAGAATATAAGTATCATTTATACATCTGTGTGCTCACTGAAATCTGGAAATCCTGGGAGGGGGAAAAGGGATGGAAAATCATATTTTTAAGTTAATAAGACGTTTTTGAGCATTTTAGGTTTACAGAGAAACTGAGCCGCAAGGACAGACCGTTTTCACAGCCCCTTCTCCTTCCCTATTGTCAGCATCTTGCCGTAGGGATGGACACTTGTTATAATTAATGATCCAGTATTTATTTGTTGTTATCAACTGAACAATGGTTTCCCTTGAGGATCACTCCTTGTGTTGCATGTTCTATGGGTTTTGACGTGTGTAATGACCTGGGCCATTACAGAGTAGACCCGCTCAGTTGGAGAACTCCCTGGGGCTCCACTTGTTCTTCCCTTCTTGCTCCCAAGCCCTGGCAACATGCTCCAGTGTTGAAACAAAATAATTGTCATTGAGCAATACACTATTTTTTAAAGATTTATTTATTTTACTTAAAAGGCAGAGCTACAGAGAGGCAGGGGTGGAGGACAGGGGGATCTTCTATCCATTGGTTCACTCCCCAGATAGCAATAGGTGGAGCTGGGCCAGTCTGAAGCCAGGAGTCTCTTCTAGGTCCCCCACAGGGATGCAGGGGCCCAAGGACTTGGGCCATCTTCTACTGCCTTCCCAGGCCATAGCAGAGAGCTGGATGGGAAGTAGAGCAGCCAGGTCTCCAACTGGCGCTCATATGGGATGCCAGCACTGCAGGCAGCAGCTTTACCTCCAATGCCACAGCTCCAACCCCAGCAATACCTTTTTAAGGTTCCTTTGTTTCTTTGGGGACTTTATTACTCATTTGTTTCATTCTTGCCTAGTAGTGCATTAATAGAGTAAGAGATTATAGGTTCTAGTTTGTTGTTGTAGCTTTAGCATCTTGCTCAGGGCATGACACCTACTGCACACTCATTGAGAAAGTAGATATGGGAGCAGGTACATGGTAGGCAGATGAATGGTTGAATGAAGAGTATATGGCTTTAAGTGACAGACTGAATGCAAAACAAAAGCATAAACGCCTACAAAATCACCAAACTGTGTCATTTTCTTTCTGTCATTGAAATCACCCAGTAGGAGTTATTCAGGAATTCTGGGTTTCATCTTGCTTTGAACTGGTGTGTGTTTGATTCCAACAGCAAGCAGAAACTAAGCATGAACTGGTGATAGTAGGATACCCAAATCACTCCTTGTCATGTGAGGAAAAGTAGCCTGTGGAATTCTTATTTGTAGACCAAATATGCTTTGAATATCATCCCTAGACACTTTTGTCATTGATTTTTTTTAATAGTTGAAAGATAACCAGTGCACATCTCAGTGTCTCCTTCATGGCCAGATTTGAGGCTGTTTGTTGTCCCGGCTCTGTCCTGTAGCCGGAAAGATGGGTTACAGTTATTTGATTGTTACAGTTTTCTTCCCTTCCTTTTTTCCTTTTAGAACACAGTATGTTTCAGGAGCACTGATAGGAGGGAATGAAAGGATATAAAAATATATAAAAAAGAAGATAACTTGTTTTGAGAGGTCTTGTGGGGAGAAGTCCCGATATAACTGTTGACACTGAGTAACAGAGAGATGTGTGTTTGTCTTATTATCTTCCCTACATTTATATGTGCTGGAATTTTCCATTGTTTAACAAACCCTCTCAGGGCCAGCATTGTGGCACAACAGGTTAAGCTCTTTCTTGTGACACCAGCATCCCACATCAGAGCAACGGTGATTTGATCCCCGGTGGCTCCACTTCCAATCCAGCTCCCTACAAATGTGCCTGGGAAACAGCAGAAAATGGCCCAAATACTTGGACTCCTGCTACACACGGGAGTTCCAGGCTTCTCACTTTTATCTGACCCAACCCCAATTGTTGTAGCCATTTGAGGTAATGAAACAGCGGTTGGGAGATCTTTCTCTGTCTCTACCACTTTGTCACTCTTTCAAATAAATAAAATCAATCTTTAAAAATGTTTAAAACCCATTTACTTTGAGAATTATAAGAGAATTTCAAAGTATTTTTCAAAGCCATCTTGTAAACGTGAATGTATTTTATGTTCTCACTTATTTTATTTATTTCAAAGATGAGAGAGAAGAGAGAAACAGATCTCCCACCTGCTGGCTCACTCCCCAGAAGCCTGCAACAGCCAGGGTTGGGCTAGACAGAAACCAGGAGCTCAACCCAGCTCTCCCACAGGGGTGGCAGAGACCAAACCACTGGAGCTGCTTCCTGCTGCTTTCCAGTGTGCACATCCGCAGGAGCTGAGGCAAAGAGCAGAGCCAAGACTCAAACTCAGCCACGCTAATACGGGTTCCGGGTGCTGC
Organism: Oryctolagus cuniculus; assembly: GCF_051225735.1. NCBI lineage: Eukaryota > Metazoa > Chordata > Mammalia > Lagomorpha > Leporidae > Oryctolagus > Oryctolagus cuniculus. Next base: position 43,860,806 of record NC_142882.1, read on the forward strand.
AAGTGACAGCTTAGCTACCCTGTCAATGTCCTCATTCTGAATGGAAGTGTAAAACCACTTTTATCTCAAACCAGAGTGTTTGAGACCACTAAAAACTTTTAAGTATTTAAGATTCCGTATTCATTTAAGAATCTGAACACAAGTAATAGTATGTGTATACATGTATTTGTGTGAGTGCTCATATTGACTTATCTATAACTTAACATATCTTTAGAAAACTAGGTATTCCAAAATTCTGAATTATTTCAAAGTAAACATGTTTTAGATAATATTAGGAAAAATGCTAGAAAAACAATACAAGAAACTTTTCACAGAATAAATCACTTCTCCTAAAAGCAACAGGTGTTACACTATACTATTGAAATCTTTTAGGTTTCTTTTAATTTCTAAAAGCAAAATATAGAAAATTCCTTTACTATGAAGAAAGTTGCAAAACAGAGATGTTTGGCTACCCTCATAAAGTTGCCAGCATGCACCGTGAACTTAGGTGTAATTTGTGAAGACTTTAGGGAAAATACAGGAAACAAATCTCTCGTGCAACTCAGAATAAATAATTTCATTTTTCTCCAATCCAATTCTTGGCACATTAAACATAGAGAGGCTTGCTCTCCTTGCACATTTATGGCCATCCTTAAATAAACTACAAATCGTGTTACCATCTGGAAATGGACAGAAGCAGATTAATCATTTCCTTTTCAAATAATAAAAAAGTTCCCTTCAGAATGCCCCCAAAATATCAGGCAGGAAACAAAAATGCTGTGCTCTTGTTTACGGCCACCAGTGGCTCACAGCACATGAAAGGCTGCAACCGAAATTTGCTTTGCTCAAGCTGGTATTCCCTGCTTCCCTCGCTGAACGATAAATGTACTTACACTTCTGGAAGTAACTCCATTCAAGAAAAGAACAAAAGAACATCCGAACTTCGGGTTCTGAGAAAACACAGACAGCCCAGACACAGCATCGTGGTCCCCCCAAGGCCCTACCCAGCCCCCTCCCACACCTCTCCCTGGAGCCTTCCCCTCTGCATTCTTCTCTTCCCCTGTTGTTTATGATAGAAATTTCTGGCACATTGTTATCATCTTTGGTAAAGTAAATTGTTGAAACCTCAGTTGCCGCCAGCTTGCTGGTGAACTTGGAAAAGAGCTGAAATCCCTTTGAAATAACCTTTAGGATTTGGTTGATATTTCTTTTCTGCCTGTAGCAGTTGTTTGGTTTTGTTGCTTTTCAACTTCTTTGATTTTTCGCTGCATACTTTGACATTTGACTAATAGGAATATGTTTGCTTCTTTTCTTAGTCATTATTATGTCAAGTGATTCATTTCTTCTCTGCCTTTTTTTTGTAGCCTCAGGCATTCTTAGTGGTGCCTCTAAATTTATCATGCAGCTGTTTTAAAAAATCCCCACCATTATCCAAACATGTGTGCATTTACAGTGTTATGAAACATGCCTATTTTTAAATGTTTAATTAAGACCTTAATGTACGTGGCATACATGACAGTATCTGGGAACCTATCACCTTTCCCATCAGCCAGAGCAGGCTACAGAAGAGTGCTACAGTACAAGAATGTTCTAATGGCTCAGACTATGGCCACTACCACCTTTTACTGGTGTTACAGTAATTTGACCCTGTCCCCCCACCTCCTACTCATCTATTCTGTTTGTATTCATGTATTTAGTTAATAAACATTTGCTAACTACTAGTTACTTGTTAGGCCCTGGTTAAACATTGAAACCATAAATTGAATATGACACAAATACTATGTGTCAGGTGCTCATACATCCTGAGTCACCACCTTCTTCAAGAGGAAGAGAGGCCAGTAGTTAAAGACTTTAAAAAAAATGGGAATAAAAACATCTTTCCATTACACAACCATAATTGAAAAAAACTTTAAAAGACACAGCTTTGAATCAAAAATAACTTTTGTAAACATTTTAGATTAGGAGCACACATTTTGATTTAAACACAAGACAAAATGAAACACCCCTTCAGGATAAAATGCAACAATGCTTCATGACAAACTCCCTCAAAACAGATACAGGAGGAATTTTCCTCAACAAAATAAAGGCCACAAATGAAAAACCCATAGTTGATACCATGCTTACCGATGGAAAACTGAAAGTTTTCCCTCTAAGATCAGGAACAAGAAAAAGATCCTCACTCTGAGCACTTTTATTCAGTGTGGTACTATAAATCTTAGAGTAATTAAGCAAATTAATTAATTCAAGATCTCCAAATTCAAAAGAAACAAAAATGCCTCTGTTTTTAGATGATATTCTTTTATAGGTGGAAAGTTCCAGAGATTCCACACATAAGTAGTTAAGGAACTCAGTAAAGTTGTAAAGTAAAGAAAATCAACATAAAAAACCAAATGCCTTTCTGCACAACAAAAAATACTTAAAAAGATAAATCAAGAAAATAATCCCATTTACAACAGCTTCAAAAAAATTAGGAATAACTTAATCAAGAAGCAAAGACCTGAACACTGAAAACCACAAAGCATCAAAGAATGAAATTAAGACACAAACAAATATAAAGACAATCCATGTTCACGAATTGAAAGAGTTGATCTTGTGGCAACTTTAACAAAGAACAAAGCTGGAGACATCATACATCCAGATTTCAAAATACATTACAAAGCTACAGTAATCAGAATACCATGGTGTAGGCTTAAGATACACATATGGAATAAGAGAACAAAATAAGCAGTGCAGAAATAAACCAATGCAGAATGATAAGCTCGTTGAGAAGGGAGTCAAGAACACACAAAGAGAGAAACAAGAGTCTCTTCAATGGATGGTGTTGGGAAAACACCATCCCAGCACCATGTTGGGATATCCACATGCGAGAGAGTAGAACTGGTCTCTTATCTTACACCACACGTAATATCAACTCAGAAGAGATTAAACATTTCAACAAGACCTGGAGTTGCAAAACATCGAGAAGAAAGCAGAGATGAAAATGTTCATGCTATAGTGCTTCACAAGGATTTCTTGGATATGACACCAAAAGCACTATGAACAAATGGGACTGTATCAAACTCAAAACCATCTGGACAGCCAAGGAAGCAATCAGCAGAGTGAAAATTCAGGCAACCCATTTAGAAACTGTATATCTTTTATGGTGTTAATATCCAAAATATTTAAGGAACTGCTATAAATCAATATTTTTTAAAAGATTATTTATTTATTTATTTATTTATTTGACAGATAGAGTTACAGACAGTGAGAGAGAGAAACAGAGAGAAAGGTCTTCCTTCCGTTGGTTCACTCCCCAAATGGCAGCAACGGCCAGAGCTGCGCTGTTCTGAAGCCAGGAGCTAGGAGCCTCCTCCTGGTCTCCCATGCTGGTGCAGGGGCCCAAGCACTTGGGCCATCCTCCACTGCTTTCCCAGGCCAAAGCAGAGAGCTGGACTGGAAGAGGAGCAGCCGGGACTAGAACTGGCACCCATATGGGATGCCGGCGCCGCAGGTGGAGGATGAACCTAATGCGCTCCGGCACCGGCCTCTACAACTCAATATTAAAACAGGAAACATATAAATGTTCCCCTCCCTGCCAATTGTGCGAGAGATTGGAATAGACGCATCTCTGAAGAAGACATACAAATGGCTAGCAAGTGTATGGCAAGATGTTCAACACCATTAATCATCAGGGAACTGTAAACCAGAACCATACTGAGGTACCATCTCACAACTATTAGGATGGCCAATTACCAAAACAACAAAAGACACAAATGTTGGCAAAGATATGGAGAAAAAGAAACTCCATACACCACCAGTAGGAATGCAAAATGATGAGTTGACTTGGAAAACAATATGCTGATTCTTCAAAAAATAATAAAAAAATAGGACTAACATATGACCCAGCAATGCCACTTTTTGCTGTGTATCTGAGAGAACTGAAGTCAGAACTTTGAAGAGATAGGTGCACACTGATGTTGATTGCAGCATTATTCACAATAGCCAAGACATAGACACAAAGTAAATATCCATCTCTGGTTGATTGAATATTCGTATTTACAGTATACATGTATAAAAAACATTCTGTCTTAAAAAGAAGGAAGTCTTGCCATATGTGACAACATGGCTAGCCTGGAGAGTACCAAGAAAATGAAATAAGCCTTCCAAGAAGTACAAATAAAAGTGATTCCACTAAAAGAGGTGTCATGGAAAGTCAAACTTGTAGAAGCAGAAAGTTGAATGGTGAAATGGTGATTGAAGGGGTTGGAGAGTGGGAAACATGGGGGTTGGTATCCTACAGGTATAAAGTTGCAGTTATAAAAGATGAACACATCCTAGATATCTGCTAAACAATACTTTTCCTATGTTTAACCATACAATACTGCATTGTGCACTTAAAAATTTAAAAGCACATATCCATTGCTAAGTGTTCTTACACAATAAAAAAGCAAACAAAAAATAAAAGGGGAAAGAGAATTTTTGGAGGTGATGAATATTTTTATTACACTGACTCTAGTAATAGCTTCAAAATGTATGCACTTGTCAAAATTCATCAGGTTGTATACTTTTAAAATGTGCAGTTTCTTGTATATCAACTATACCACAATGCATCTATTAGAAAAGAAAAAAGGAAACACAAAGCTTTCTAGAACCCACTCACATTGAAGGATGAGGGTTTCTAGCAAAATTCTTGTACCTCTCTACAGACAGGTACCATGCATCAATAGGGTCTGACACTCATCAAGGGAAGAGACAGAGGAATAGGGTGGTGAGTGAAGGAGCATTAAGGAACTTAAGGAGAGGAGAAATTCTAAAGGATTTTTTTTTTAGAAATTGGGTCCTCTACCCTACCTGATAATATTTTTCATGCCTCTTACTTAGATTATTTTATTTTCTTACCCTATATTCTACTCATATTTAATCCCATTCTTTCCCTTGGTCTTAAGTACAGTTTATAGTTTAGCAACTCCCAAATACATTTTCCTGGCTAATCTTCTGAGTCTCATACCCATATATACCCAACTGTCTTGCAGATTCCAATTTTTTCAGAATCTGTTTCCATTGGATACAGCCTAAAATAATGTCAAGATTCAGTCTAGAAGGCTGGTGCTGTGGCATAGTAGGCTAAGCCTCCACCTGTGGCTCTACCATCCTGTATAGGCACCCATTCATGTCCTGGCTGTCCTCTCTTATAATCCAGCTCTCTGCTTATGGCCTGGGAAAGCAGTGGAAGATGGCCCATGTACTTAGGCCATTGCATTCGCATAGGAGACCCAGAAGAAGCTCCTGGCTCCTAGTTTCAGATCAGCCCAACTCTGACTACTGCAGTCATTTGGAGAGTGAACCTGCAGATGGAAGACCTGTCTGTCTGTTTCTTCCTCTTGCTGTATGTTACTCTACCTCGCAAATAAATAAATAAATAAATAAATAAATTGGTCTATGAGGCTAATTGTAAAATGGGATCACTAAGCTGGAATGCTCAGTGTGCAGGTGATGATAGGAGGGACATGGGTAGCCTGTGTCATACTGTGACTCCAACACTCAGTAGTGATGAACTGGGATGGCACCCCAGTAGGGGAAGACAGTGTCTGTGCAGTATCACACAGGGGAGGATGAATGATCAGTTGCTTTAGGGGCTATGGAAATAAATGGATCTTGATGAACTCCTTGAAGGGTAAAGATCCTTGTATTACCTGCAAATGCCCACTGGACAGCATGAACCCAAGAACAGGAGCCAAAGTAGAGATCATGATCCATTGTTAAACTCTGCTGGTCACTTTCAGTGGTCATCTCAGTGCTAAGACAAGGGTGGCATCAATAGAGTTGCCACAGTGGGGTGGAGGGGATTGGAGACCATGCACAGACATTCAATCTCTGAGACTGTTCGAGACACTGTTCTTGTTGAATGTCAGACTAGTGAGCAACAAACACCAAGGCTAAGCCTCTGACATGATGCTGGTGTTCACAAAGAACAGCCAACCACTTGGTAGAAGGTTGACTGTGCCAGACTTCTCCCATTAGCAGACTTCTCCCATTAGCCAGGATCAACAAGTCCAACTTGTATTTTGATTACACATTTGCCTTTTCTGCTGAAAGACCTTGGCTAGCCTGTCTATCTGATGACATACAGAGTGAAGCATTATCTGTTGACACAATATCCTGAAACACAAAACATGAAACAAAGTCCCAACCAAATCAAGGTATGGCAATGGGCCCACAACCACGGCACTGATTATTCCTAAAATATATATAACCATCCAGTAGTTTCTGACCTGTGGGTTGGTAGAATGATTCTTTAATCACATGTCTGATTTTTCTTTGACAATCTTGTAGTAGTTTACACAATAGAATTTTTTTTTCTGGTTCTGGAAGCTAGACGTCCAGAATCAAGGTTTTAGTAAGTTCTTTTTCTCCTGAGGTCTCCCTCCTTATCTTGCAGATTGCTGCCCCATCACACAGCTGTCCCTCTGAGCACAAATGTCCCTGATATCTCTCTTTGTGTCCAAATGGCCTCTCATGTGGACACAAGAGTGGGCACAAATGCATTAAATGAATGTACTCACTGTAATGTAATCTCATCTTAAAGACCCTGTTTCCTAACAGAGTCACATTTTGAAATACTGGGTATCCAGAAATCAACTTATGAATTTGAAGGGAAGGCCACAATTCATCCAAATTAGATAAGGAGAGGGAGCATCCTCCAGGGCACAAAATAGCCTGAATCAATGAATATGATGGTGTAGCCTCAAAGAATCAAACACAGAAGACAGGAACCCAAAAGGTGGAAGTGGGAAAAGCCCTCCCCACCATCATTCCCAATCACCCATGAGGGGAATTTACTCTTCCTCTTCTGTCTTGGACACAAGTAGAGCCCCATTAAGCTTTAAACTGGAGAAGTGCCCTCAGGAAGTTTAGTCTCCACGTGTCAAGAACACATCAGGGAAACTGGAGTCACTTTCCTGGCAGTCACCTGGCAAGAGACACATCATGACCAGGAGGAGTGAGGCTCTTGCCGTGATGGGGAGGCATCCTGTGCTCAGGGCACAGGGCTCAGGGCACTCATGGGGCCATCCCAAGGGCTTCATGACACGTGGCAGTCCTAATGAGGAAGTACTCCGCTGTCTGCGAAAAACAAGCAAACCAGAGATTCAGAGTTTTCAACCACCAGGCAAAATACCTAGCAAGCAAAGGAGATGACTGAGAAGGAGAAAATCTGGAATTCGTAGTGGAGGAGAATGGTGTATATGAGTTACTGCTTAGAGACCCCATGCGCTGGTAGGGGCCACAGTCCATTCTACTAACTCTTTTTTTTTTTTTTTTTTTTTTGACAGGCAGAGTTAGACAGAGAGAGAGAGAGACAGAGAGAAAGGTCTTTTTTACGTTGGTTCACCCCCAAATGGCTGCTACCCCCCAAATGGCATGCTGTGGCCGGCGTGCTGCGCCAATCCGAAGCCAGGAGCCAGGTGCTTCCTCCTGGTCTCCCATGCGGGTGCAGGGCCCAAGGACCTGGGCCATCCTTCACTGCATTCCTGGGCCACAGCAGAGAGCTGAACTGGAAGAGGAGCAACCGGGACAGAATCTGGCACCCCAACTGGGACTAGAACCCGGGGTGCTGGCACCACAGGCAGAGGATTAGCCAAGTGAGCCGCTACTAACTCTTTTAAGCTTCCCAGGAAAGAAAACCAATCAGAGTTCCCAAGAAGCTGTTCCCACATGGAGAAAACTTTCTAGAAGCTGCTAGTTGCTCTGTATGATTGGACTGTCGAATCTAACCCCATCTGTGGTGCTGCATTGACTGAGACAGTCTCTTCAGGGCTGCTGTCACCCCCAGCTGATAGGAAGACGGGGGTTGAGAATTCACTGCCACTGAACTCATCATGTGAATTTCCCTTAGCTCCCAGATGGAAGCCTTTGGGCTGTGACTGAGTAATGCAAATCTCAGGTACCTTCCCTCAGTCTGGGACAGCACTTAGAGTCATCCCAACAACCAGGCTTGTGTAGGCTCTGCTAAGACTGCAGATGCTAGCACTTCATCATAGTCCATATCTGTGTTGCTATAACAAATGCCTGAGACGGGTTGGTTAACACAACAGGAATTTCTTTCTCACAGCTCTGGAGCTGGGCACCCAAGATCAAGGCACTTCACTCATTAGTGGTGTGGGGAGAGGCTGGCTGCTTCCAAGATGAAACATTTTCTCTGCACCTTCTAGAGGGAAGGACCTTGTGTTCTCCTGTGGTAGAAGATAGGAAGGAAAGCTGGTCACACCCTGGAAAAGTGTCTTTGGTGAAGACTTTCATGCCATTCACAGGGAAGGAGTTTGCATGACCTAATCATGTCTTCGAGGAGTTTCAGCACCTGAGTTGTGGAGGAGACACATTCAGACCATATCATACATTGTGGCTCAACTTTCTCTCTCTCTCTCAACCTCTCAACCCTTCCCATTGCCTCCCAAGGGTTCCGAGAGCACCCGCACTAACACTTCCTGGTGAAATTTCCAATCTCAGAGTCTGCCCCAGAGTAGCCAATTAAAATGATCTTACACTAGTGTCTCCTTAGCACCACGTGTTCCAGTTTTCCATCAGAACAAGTGATATCACTGGCAGCTGCACACTTGAAAGAGACTTGAGTTATTTTACGTCACAACTACTAACATAATCAAGGGAAAGACCCAGACCAAGTTTGCTCACCCTGGCCTTCCCCTGTGTATGGCACATAAATGGTACACAGTAAATAAGGCTTACTCTTCCTTCTGCTGTTATTCAATCTAGATGACTCGATCTATTTTTTCATCCTTCTCTTAGTAATGTTCTCACCTTTCTCTCTAATCAATTCTTCTTCCCCAGTAGAGAAAAATTCCCAAGCATGGATAAATAGCTCTGCCTACTTCCTCCAGGATAACGAATTATTCAGGAGAAAATCTCACCAGCTCCCAGATCATGCCATGGTCTGTGGCCTCCACTTGTTCCTCAATACTGTTCTCTGACCTTCTTACATTTCCCTAACCAGCTGCTTTCTCTTTTCCACAAAAGGTTAATTTGATTTTCTCTGAACTTCGTAAGCACCCCCATTTCTGTGTCATTCCAGAGGGGTTTCTGAAAACCTGCTGCCCTAGAAGCAACTGCCAAAGGTGGTCGGTGCCAAGACACTGAAGAGAGAGGCAGGCCAATCCAGCATGACGCGAGGCGTAACTTATTAGGGATTTATGGACAGAGGCCTGTCTTGGGTGGCCCCAAGACGAGAAGATTCCTGTTCCTCAAGACTGCAGAAAAAGGGTTTGTTTGCTAAGCTAGGCAAAGGTGGCCCATGGCTAACGCGAATGCACCTGGGCTTTCTCAAGAAATATTAACATTCCAGGCATCAAATAAGAGACATTCCAGGCATCAGTGCCTGGCATGGAACACTTGGCAGATTATCTTAACAACTTTGCTTATCCCATAGGATTTGGAATGACTGTCAGGTTCACCTGGAGGGCAGGAGAGCAGCTTTGACCAAGATGGCAGCAGTCGTGTCAAGCTGGACCCCTATGAGAGGACTGCCGAGGCTGTGCCTGCTTCCTCACTGAGTCCTTTACGTCTAAACTCACTGGCTCGTTTTTACCTGCTGGGAGCAGCCATTCTTCCAGAATCATTGCATTTACTATTTCCTGCTCTTTGCCTTCTGCTTCTCCCCCTAGACGACTTCCCCTGGTTCTGTTGACTCTGTCACCCTGCTGCATTTGCTCACACCATGACCATCAATGGTCTCCTGGTTTAAAGGGCCAGCAGAGTCTTCTCCATCACCAGATTACAGGGCCTTTCCCAAGAATATGTAATAGGTATGCACTCCCTAGAGCTGTCCTCTTTCTTGATTTTTGTGACACCTGCTAGCTTTGGATTTGTCTCATCATTGTTAAAAACTTGTTGTTGGGCAGTTTTGTTGAGTCCTGTGTTCTGTCACTACCAAAGTTATTGAAACTTTCTGATTAAGTTCCTGGCTTTCTTCTCTTGATATTTTGTAATGATCAAAGTGTAAACCCATTCAGTTACTTGGCCTCATTGATTCTGTTTATAACCTTGGTGAAAATCTATTTTAGTATGAAATTCTGTTCTATCTTGTGCTCTTCTCAATGAAATCCTATGTTTCTAAATCCCAGTTTATCTTCTCCAGTCCTCTTCTACTCTTCTTATGTAATCACTCTGTTCACTCAGCATCAGGAGCTGGGAACTTGGAAATAATGCTTGATCTTCCCTACCATTTCCCTGCACTTCATCCCACAACCATCAGATAGAGCTTCTGAAATGGGACCAAATTATGTCAGCCCCTTACTTAAATGCCTTCCATGATCTTCACTGTCCCAATAGAAAGTCCCTTTTTTATTCAAATAATCTCATGAAAAATTTAATGAACTGAACTCCACTTTCATCAAAAATATTCTACTTCAAGTATCCTTCCATGTATCTCTAGAATGGCAGTATAATTCAAAGGAGTGGAGCTGTATAAATTAGAATTCATTATTTTACTCTCTGTGTAAAGTGTATTTCCTGTATGGAGCAAGAGACTTAAGTTTGTCCTCAACTCATTTCCTTTTAATCCTTTCATCTTCTATTATCCATTAGAGAATTAATAGGCATTAGAACTGCAGAATTCTACACTAATGCCGCACTAGTAGAAACCACTCCACAAATTTGTGTATCTCTCTATATAAATGTGTTATATTATGCATTTATGTACATTTATATAAAAATACAAATAATAGTGGCTCATTTTATGCATTAAATTTTTACAGAACAATTGCTATGCAAGGCATATGATTATATAATTGTCACATGATTATATAATTGTCACATGAATAAAAAATAGAAAAGCTCTACTTCATAAAACAAACTCACTAAAATCATTATGAAAAGTAAGTATATTTCAAAGAATTGAACTATAAATTGTGAGCTTATCATTAGAAGATAATGTTCTCATGAATACAAAATGACAAGAGAGAGTAACAGTGTGCCATGTTCCTCTAAAAGTCAATCACATCACATAGAGAGTCCATGTAAGCAAATATTTTCTAAAATATGCAAAAAGAAAATGAGGAGTGTTGCCATCAATCTTTTGTGCCTATGGAATTGGAAAAATAAAATGAAGTTGGCAAAAATAAAGCTCAACCAAAGGCTTTCAGACTTTCTTATTTAAACCTTCTGGCAGAGACTGGAAACTCAACAAGTTCACTTATCAAAGACTGCAGTCAATATAGCAAAGCTTAGGAAAGATTGGAAGGAACAAGCTGCTCCACAGACCCTGAAGGTTATTAGAGTTTGATAGAGTCAGAGCCAGCCACCCCATATGGTTGCTGAAAAATTCACTCATCAGGGAGGGCCATAAAATTGCAGTATATTTCTGCAGGCATAAAGCCCCTACCTTTTAAGGATCAAAAATAACCAGGGACAGAGGATTTGCCAGGAAGAAAAGTCAAGCAAGATTCAAAGTCTTCCCAACTGCCTGTATGATGTTGTATTGCATGTAGCTACATAGCAGACGGGAAACACATGGTACAGACCAGAGCTAGAGAGATGTCCAGCCTGCTTGCGAGATGTCCTTAGGAACAACAGACTCAGCTCTTCCCCCATCTCTGACACGGCCTGGGCAGTGGCTTTTTCCTATAGGCTGTGTCCAGATTTAACTACTACCATGCATTTCCTTCTAGTCCACAAACTTTTCAGGATGAAGCAGATACTACTTTTTAAATTAAACCACAGCATTTAGGTATCAAAACATATAGATTTCTAAATCAAAATGAGTCTAACTGAATCACTGTGACAAATTCTCTCTCGCATATTACAAATACCCCAGTCCCAAAGATAATACATAATACAGAACATTGGAAGGTGATGTCCAGGTTGTTTTTTTTAATAATTCATTTTCCAACATCTATTGAGCAAGTGAGAATGGTATCCTAAGGGTGGAAGTTACTGCTGGACCCATGCAGGGCTTGGAAAAAGGGATTCCGCTGGGTCATCTGCCTCAGTGCCCAGCGCTAGGCCTCTAGCAGTGCCCAGAAGCAATTTTCCTCCAAAGTCTGCCTACCCCTTCACTGGTTTATAAAGAAGCAGAAGTGAGTTTTACACCATGCATTGCAACTGATCAAATCCCACTTTATCTTTTATGCCCTGCAAGTCATTTAATTTTTAGTCAAAGGAGGATTTTTTTCTCTCTTCTTGGATAAAACTTAGGACCCATAATTTTCTGTCCATTCTTATGACTTTGACAACTTAACTGTGGGGAGCAACTCGGACTAGACTAAGTTACTGGAATTAAGACTTATTCTATGCATCTGCTCTCCCACAATATGGCGCTGAGAAGGGAGAAACAGCTTCTACACAGCTGCCTCCAGTTCAACCAATAAACAGCAGGACCTGCTCCTGATTGCAGGAGAGCAGCATACTCGGCGTGTGGGTAGCAGAGTTGGGATTGGTGGAAGAGGACTATAAAGGAGGAGACACCATGCACCAGGAACATCTAAGGGGAACATCTGAAGGAACACCTGTGCAGCCCCCGAGAGAGCCGGCCGGCGGTGTGCCGCTCCCCTGCGGAAGTGGGGAAAGTGGCCAGGGGGAACCGCCCTTCGACGGAGGTGGAAGGGACAGTACCCAACCCGGGAAGAACCAGCAGCAAACCCGGGAAGGGCCGAGCAGACAAAAGAACAGCGCAGGGTCCTGTGTCGTTCCTCCACGAAGAGGGGGAGCGACACTTAACGTCACTTATTTTAACAGCATGATCTGAATAAGATTTAATGAGAGCTTTGAACTTGATGAAACATAAAATCCATCCTCTATTCCAGATCAGCCTTAGTCTAGAGCCTACCAAAGGGAGCTGGTGCACGGGAGTCGGATATTTTAAGTTGGTTGCACTCACTGGCCTTGGTATAGGATGGACCCTAACTCAGTCTCTTGTGAGATGGTTGCATAGGCTCTTCAGGGATCCCCACTGCTGGAAAGTTCTCTCCTGAAGCCCCAGGATATCTGCTACTCTAGGCAGATACTTTGGATTTTTCTTTCAGAGTCTAGTGCTAAACCTTAGCAGGCTGCCTCAATTGGCTCTCCTCGGGCCCCTATCACCTTTGTTGGCATGATTCAGACCACCTCCTGCCAGCTCACTTGCAGAACATACTCTCCTGTCCTTCTCTCTGGGAAACTTGAGGAGTGCAGGGCGTGTGCAGTGCTGCAGTATTTGGCAACTCAGTCCTCACAGAGTCCTCTTGTCCTTCTCATCCTAGTGCTCTCAAGGTGACCTGTGACTGCAGGAGCACGTGTGTGTGGGCTTTCCAGATTGTACTGTGAAAGCCTTGCACACCAGCCTCAGAAATGCAGGTGCTTTTGTCGGAAAGCCACCCGGTTGGTTATAAAGCTCATAACGTCAAAGATACAGTCCTCAGAAATTGTCTCTCTGAAAATGTCAATCCCTTGTATATTTTTCATTGGCTGAGTGATCTTGGAATGGTAAAACTGGAATTGAAGACATTTTACATGGACACATACTGCATATAAAGATGCATCTCCTATCCACTTTCGAACCTCATTCTCTCTTCTTGGGGTAATCAACCATGAATCTCATTCTAACATCCTATAAGCTGTAGCATGACCTGCAAACATCACAGTATTTCCAGGCTTGGGAAAGGTGCCAAGGCTCCCTCTAGTCTGGCTGCTGCATGCACAATTTTTCCTCAATTTAAATTTTAAGCCCTAGATTTGTGGGATGGAAAAAGATGGCAGAAGATTGGGAACCCACAGAGGTCACCTTTCCATAGAAAGATCAATTTGAACAGCTACTCATGCATGACTCCACCTTCCCAAGAGCCAAGAAAAACAGGTAGAGACACTACCTCATTTCAGCACAATAACAAGAAAACATACATTGAAGCAGGCAGAAGGGAAAGCTTGCCCTTATTATCCCTCCCCCAATCCAAGCAGCGTGGGCTGAGAGGTCTCTCACTTGCAGGAGAGAAAAGTGCGGGCCTTGAACTTGGAGACCTGAGCTCAGCACCAGGTCAGCCATGGTGAAACTCAGTTCTGGGCAGAATTCCATGGCCTCTGTTCTTTTTTTTTTTTTTTTTAAGATTTTATTTATTTATTTGAGAGTTATAGTTACAGACAGTGAGAGGGAGAAACAGAGATAAAGTTCTTCCATGTGTTGGTTCACTCCCCAAATGGCCACAACGGCTGGAGCTGCGCCAATCTGAAGCCAGGAGCAAGGTGCTTCTTCCCTGCTTCCCATGTGGGTGCAGGGGCCCAAGGACTTGGGCCATCTTCTACTGCTTTCCCAGGCCACAGCAGAGAGCTGGACTGGAAGAGGAGCAGCCGGGACTAGAACCGGCACCCATATGGGATGCTGGTGCCACAGGCAGAGGATTAACTTACTGCGCCATGGTGCTGGCACCAGTGGCCTTTGTTCTTTAGCCAGCCATCACCTGTGGTTGGCTTCCATGGTCTTGGGACAAGAGTCCACAACAGACATCAGATTATGGCACCACAGGCCTTCAATTTTTTTTCTTGTATTGATTGATCTTTGTGGGCTGGAGTGTGTAGTCCAACTCATTGGTGGGTGTTGGTGGACACAGAATTGCCTACCCTACCCTTTCTCCAACCCCAGGCAGCAGAACGCAAATAGAAACGTCTATTTGAGAGAATAGACATGTGTTGTTGCTTAGGAGCCTGGCACTGGTCCCTCCACAATGATGCCCAATGCCAGACCCAACCATGTGGTGCCTAGGCCAGGGACTGTGGATGAGACATCTGGGCTCATTCTGCCCCTTGCCAGAGCTTGTGGGGATGGGCTATCCTTTTCAGGCACTCCCTCACTCCATCCAGAGCAACACACCAACCGCAAATTCACAGCAATCGTAGGCTGGGGGAACCCTCTAGTGCTGAAAAAATGAAAACTCACCCATTGTAGTTTTGCAGAACACCTAGACTTAGGGCAACATCTACCACAGGCACAGTGAAAATAAGCAGCATTTGTGGAAGCATAGGCAAAACAAAGCCAGGTTACAATGACTGAACTAAATACCAAATCCTTCATTGTATAGTCATTATCATACACCAAAAACATCAGGAACAGTCAGTGGGGGTGAGTATTTGGTCTAGAGGTTAAAATGTCTGTGTCTCATATCAGAGTGTTTGGGTTTGACTTGTGTGTATGTGTGTGTGTCCCTGCCTCTTGATTTTTTTTAAAAAAATTAGAATTTTCAGGGACCTATGAACTCACCTAATAGACAAATTAAAGTACCAGAAGCTAACTAGAAAAAGAGCTGATACACACAAACTTGATACATCTGAACTCTTGTTAGAGAACATGAAACTCAATGAACTCCTAGAAAATATAAACAATTCAGCACTTTATCAGAACAATTTAACAGAGATACTGAAACATTTTATTAAGAAGTCAAACAAATCACTGAATTGAAAAGCACACCAAATAAAATTAAAAATGTGATCGAAGGTATTGATTGCAGAATATAACAAGCAGATTATTCAGTTAGCTTGAAGACAATCCATGTGAAATTAACATAGTTGAAGGATTAAAAATAATGAAGAGGAATGAGACAAGCTTACAGAAACTTTGTGACAGCTTTACAAGAGTGATCATTTAGACCACTTGGGTTCAAGAAGGACTTGAGAATGCCAAATGTATAGAAAATCATTCAGAGAGATAATAATAGAAAACTTCCCAAATGTGGAGAAAGATGTGACTGTTCAGGCACACATACATCAGAGGCCACCTTACTCAAGTCAGCTATGTCTACCCCAATACTGATTATAATCAAGCTCTCAAAAGTAAAAAACAGGAGAATTTGCAAAGCTGCAAGCAAAAAGAAACAAATAAAACCTAGAGATAGGCCAATCTTCCTTACAACATCCTTCTCCGTAGAAGCTGGCTTAGCCAGAAGGGAGTGGGATGAAATATTCACAGTGGTGAAGGAAAAAGAAAAACTTGCCAACCAAAGTAGCGCCTCCAGCAAAGCTATCCTCTAGAAATGAAGGAGCCATAAAGGCATTTCCAGACTAACAAAAACCGAGCGAGTTTATCATCCCCAGGCCTGGCCTGCAAGAAATGCTGAAGGGAGCTCTTCAAACTGAGAGAGAAAATAAAGTAATAAGAGAACATGAAGTGCTTTGTGCTAGGGCAGCATTTAACTTTCATATCAAAACCACTAGCAGCTGTAGTTTTCTACATTGGTTTACCACTAGGGATTCATTTGATGCCTTTTGTTCTCGAGTAATCAACAGCACCCTCTCTCACTCCCAGAGGTGTCCAGGTAGGAAAACAAATTGTCCCCTCACGTTGCACACCACTGTCTTTGCTTTTGGCTCAGTCGTAATCCAACCTCTGTCAGGGATTTTTTTTCCCCTCTTCTTTTTCCAAAGGAACCAAAGCTGGTGCTGTGCAGTCTCCATAGAGATGCCAGATAGTGAGGTAAGACAACAGCTTGGAAGTCAACCTTTCTAATTTAAAAACTTCTCTTATCTAAGATAATAGGGGGTTTTCCTGAAGTGAAATGGACACTATGAGAAATGGTGACTTGATCAGCATAGCCCTGACTGCTAATGGACAACTTAATACATTATCCCTCATAGTATTTTTTTTTGTCTGTTCTACTTAATATGACTGGTTTAATTCTGTAATTATCACACAGTTATTCTTAAGTGTTGAAAATTAACTGAAATGTGATCCCTGTTAAACATAAAAGTGGGAATAAGAGAGGGAAGAGATGTATAATTTGGGGCATGCTCGGGCTGACTTGCCCCAATTGGTAGAGTTGGAAACATACTAGGGGATTCCAATTCAATCCCATCAAGGTGGCATGTGCCAATGCCATCTCACTATTCCAAGTGATCAATTTCAGTTCACAATTGATCATAATGAAAGGACTAAGAGTCAAAGGGAGCACATAAACAAGTCTAGTATCTGCTAACACTAACCGATAGAATAAATAAAGGGGAGAGTGATCCAACATGGGAAGTGAGATACTCAGCAGACTCATAGAATGGCGGATGTCCTAAATAGCACTCTGGCCTCAGAATCAGCCCTAAAGGCATTCCAATCTGGCTGAAAAGCCCATGAGAGTATTTCAGGCATGGAAAGCCAAGACACTCTGGCAAAAAGATCTCTGTGAGTGAGATCCCAGTGGAAAGAACAGGTCTTCAAAGAGGGAGGTGCCTTTCTCTGAAGGGAGGAGAGAACCTCCACTTTGACTATGACCTTGTCTAAACAAGATAAGAGTCGGAGAACTCAAGGGGCTTCCATAGCCTTGGAAACTCATGACTGGTGCATAGGGAGATTACTGATGCCATAAACAGGAGTGTCAATTTGTAAAGTCAACAACAGGAGTCACTGTGCACTTACTCCTCATGTAGGATCTCTGTCCTTAATGTGCTGTACACTGAGGCTTAATGCTATAACGAGTACTCAAACAGTATACTTCACTTTGTGTTTCTATGTGGGTGCAAACTGTTGAAATCTTTACTTAATGTACACTAAACTGATCTTCTGTTAAAAAAAAAAAAAAAAGAAGCTATCAATTCCCAACTTGACTCTCACTGGGATTAAACATGACAATAGGTCTGATCTGATTTCATCATCATTTAAAAAAAAATCATCTATTATTTTTCACTTTATGTTTCTGTGTGGGAACAAACTGTTGAAATCCTTACTTAAGGTATACTAAGCTGATCTTCTGTATACTAAGATAATCGAAAATGAATCTTGATGTGAATGGATGGGGAGAGGGAGTGGGAAAGGGGAGGGTGGTGGGTGGGAGGGACGGTATGGGGGGGAAAGCCATTGTAACCCATGAGACGTACTTTGGAAATTTATATTCATTAAATAAAAGATAAAAAAAAAAAAGTAAAAAAAAAAAAAAAGATAATAGGGGGTTTATTTAATTTGCTTCCTTCTTAGTAGGTTAAAAAAGAATTTAAATTTTTGGTGATTTTAGCTTTCTTTTACTCTGTCTAGCAGAGCTTCTTTCTTATTTTTCATTTTTTAATTTTTTTTATTTTTTGACAGGCAGAGTGGACAGTGAGAGAGAGAGACAGAGAGAAAGGTCTTCCTTTGCCATTGGTTCACCCTCCAATGGCCACCGCGGCCGGCATGCTGCGGCCGGCGCACCGCGCTGATCTGATGGCAGGAGCCAGGAGCCAGGTGCTTCTCCTGGTCTCCCATGGGGTGCAGGGCCCAAGCACCTGGGCCATCCTCCACTGCACTCCCTGGCCACAGCAGAGAGCTGGCCTGGAAGAGGGGCAACCGGGACAGAATCCGGTGCCCCGACCAGGACTAGAACCCGGTGTGCCGGCGCCACTAGGTGGAGGATTAGCCCATTGAGCTGTGGCACCAGCCTAGCAGAGCTTCTAAATGCTCAAATCCCCTTAATAAATGTTTACAATGATAAAACAAATGAAACATTAGGAGGTATAAAACCAATGACAGTAACTGTACAGATGAATTCAGAATACTCTAATATTATAAACCTGGAGCATAAAATAATTTATAACTTCAATATGAATACTAAAAGCACAGCAATTAAAAATAAAATTACATTAATTTGCTAAGAGATAATATTAGAAAATGGAAACTGGGACATTGAAAATTCAAAATGTGGAGAGGAATGTAGTACATGCATATAACTGTTTGCTAGTATTTTTCTCTCTTTTTATGCTTATTTACCTATTTTTATCAATGTTAACTTGATATCATTTCAGAAACTAAAAAAGTAACACAATGGCAGAAGTAAGGTGTTACCTATCAATAATTATCCTAAATGTAAATGGATTAAATTCTCCAATTAAAAGACAGTGATTGAATGGATTAACAAACCAAGAACCAACTACATACTCCTTACAAGAACCTCACTTTGCATCCAGGGACATAAATAGGCTGACAGTTAAGAGTTGGAAAAAGATACTTGATGCAAATGAAATTCGAAAGAATGCAGGAGTGGCTATACTTACATTAAATAAAACAGACTGTAAATCAAAAGCAGTAAAAACAAAAAAGAAGATCATTGATCAATGATAAAGAGGTCAGTAGAGGAAATATTTGTAGACATACATATATCAAACATCAGAGTACATGTGTGCACACACACACACATGCATATATATATAGAGAGAGAGGGAGAGAAAGAGAAAGGGGGGGCAAATATTGAGACATAAAAGAAGAGAAATACTCGAATACAATAACAGTAAGAATTTTAACATCCCAGTTTCAGCAATAGATAAATCATCTAGACAGAAAAACAACACAAAAATGGCAGAGCTAAACTGCATGCTAGACCAGATGTATCTAACAGACATCTGCAGATTTTCCACCCAACAGCTCTAGAACACCCCTTCTTCTCAATGGCACATGAACCATTCTCCAAGACAGAGCATAGCACAGGTCAAAAAACATGTCTCAACAAACATAGACGGGAGCTGCATTCAGTACTCTTTCTCGTCAGAGTGCAATAAAACTGGAATTCAATAACAAGAACTTTGGAAAATGCACATGTGGAGATTAAACAAGCTAACCCTTAATGACAAATAGATCAAGAAATAAATGAAGATGAGAATATTGAAAATTCTTGAAATAAATAAAAATGGAAAGACAAAGGTACTAACAGAGATGTGTATAGCAACCAACGTGTCCATCAAAAACACAGAACTATTTCAACGAGTCCTTTGTTCAATTAAAAATGTAGAAAAATAAGAACAGACCAAACACAAACTTAGTAGAAGAAGGTAAAATGGAAGCTCACAACTGTCTTCTCTCCTCTTGTCCCACAGAGTCTTCATCGTTGTTGTTTTTGCTTCTTTGCTGATAATTTCCTCACTGAAAATTTCTGTCAGAGCCTTGGAAATGTAGTCCTTCCTTTGTTCTTTTCATATCCCAGAGCAGTGGGAGTTAGTGTGGCTTTACCCCTTATATCCATCTTACCACCTTAAGAAAGAAGAAAACATGAGCATGCCAGATGGACAAACGTCAACGCAGAGACACAAGAGACATGAAGAAGCAAAGTAACATCATGCCTCCAAAATAATACGATGACCCTCCAGAATTAGATCCTGAACTTGAGGAAATCTATGAAATGACAGTTATAGGATTCAAAATAATGCTTGTAAGGAAACCAATGAGATGCAAGAGAATACAGATAGATGAAAGAAATGAGGAGCTCAAAAAGTGACACGAATGAAAATATTACTAAGGAAAGAGAACTCATTAAAAAGAACCAAATAGAACTATTTGAGATGAAATCTAGTGAAATAAAAAATGTGACTGAGAGCTTTAACAGCAGAATAGACCAAGTGGAAGAAAAGAATTCCTGATCTCTAGTACAAGAATATTAAAAAAAACCCAATCAGACAGAAACAAAGATAAAATAATTTGCAAAATGAAGAAGTCTACATGAAATATGGGATACCATTAGACTATCAAATATTAGTACTATAGATATTCCAGAAGGAGAGGAAAAGGAAAAAGGCATTGGGAACCTGGTAAATGAAATAATAGTTGAAAATTTCCCAGGTCTTGAAAGAGACATAGAAATCCAGATATAAGTGCAAAGAATCCTAAGAAGACTCAACCATAAAAGGTCTTCTCAAAGGTGTAATGTTGTCAAATTATCAAAAGTTAAAACAAGGAAAGATTCCTAAAGACAGTAAAGAAAAAGTGTCAAGTTACGCATAAAGGAATACGAATTAGATTAATATCAGATTCCTCAGTGGAAAACCTATAGTTCAGAAGAGAGTAGGATGTTATATTTAAGGACTTAAAAGAAGAAACTTCCAACCAAGAATATTATTCCAGCAAAGCTACCCTGTGAAAGTGAAGGAGAAATAAAATATTTTGCGGATAGGGGCCAGCGCCGTGGCTCACTTGGTTAATCCTCCGCCTGCGGCACCAGCATCCCATATGGGCGCCGGTTCTAGTCCCAGTTGCTCCTCTTCTGGTCCAGCTCTCTGCTGTGGTCCGGAAAGGCAGTGGAGGATGGCCCAAGTGCTTGGGCACCTGCACCTGCATGGGAGACCAGGAGGAAGCACCTGGCTCCTGGCTTCAGATTGGCGTAGTTCTGGCTGTAGCAGCCATTGTGGGGGGGGGGGAGGGGGTGTGAACTAGCAGAAGGAAGATCTCTCTGTCTCTCTCTCTCTCACTGTCTATAACTCTACTTGTCAATTAAATAAAAAAAAAGAAAATATTTTGCGGATAATCAACCTTATAAGAAATTCTGAAGAGTGCCCCTTATTAGAAGTAAGTATGAAACACATGTCATCACCAAATTCACTGAGAGCAGATAGAGTCATTATCCAATCAACAAAATGACAGATCTTAATTCTTATATAACAATACTAACGTTGACTATAAATGGATTAAATTCACCAACCAAAAGGCTTAGGCTGGCTGAATGGATAAATGAAACACAGATCCCACTATATGCTGCCTGCATGAAACTCACTTCACAAAGATACACACAGACTGAAAGTGAATGATTAGAAAAAGATACACTAGGCAGATGAAACCAAAAGCTGGTAGGTGTAGCTATCCTGTTATCAGTTAAAACAGACTTTAAATCAACAACTATAAAAAGAGATAAAGAATGGCATTATATTTTGGTAAAAAATTTTATTCATTAAGAAGACATAATAATCATAAATATATATATGCACCCAACACAAGATCATTCAGATACATATAGCAAATACTGTTAGACCAAAAGAGAGAGATAGACTCCAATACAATAATAGTGGGTGACTTCAGCACCTCACTGTCATTAATAGATCATCCAGACAGAAAATCAATAAAGATACTTTTGAGTCAAAACATACTATCAAACAAATGGACGTAACAAACATTTACAGGACATTTCACCCAACAGCTACAGAATACACCCTCTTCTCATTAGTACAAGGAACATTTTCTAGGATAGACCACATATTAGGCCATAAATCAATTCTTAGAAAATTTAAAAGATTAAAATCCTACAATGTATCCTTTCAGACCATAAAAGAACAAAACTAGAAATCAACAACAAGAACAATAGAACACTCATAAAAACTTGGAAATTAAAGAACAAGATACTGAATTATCAATGTATCATTGAAGAAATTCAAAAGGAAATAAAAAACTTTCTTTAAATAAATGAAAATGCAACATGTCAAAACATGTGTGATATAGCAAAACTAGTATTAAGAGGGAACTTTATGGCATTAAATACTTATATTTAAAAAAGGCAAATGTCTCAAATTAAAAATCTAATGATGCATCTTGAAGATTTAGTAAAACAAGAACAAACCAAACCCCAAATCAGCAGGAAGTGTGAAATAATAAAGATCACAGCATAAATACATGAAAAGAAACTTAAAAAATACAACCTAATGCAACCTACAGATTCAGTGCAATCCTGATGAAAAATACCAATGATATTCTTTACAAAACTAGAAAAAGCAATCCTAAAATTCATATGGAATCACAAAAGATCCAAAATAGCCACAGTGATCCTGAGCAAGAAAAATCAAGCTGAGGCATCACAATAACGGAATTTAAAGCCTGCTACAAAGCTATAGTAACTAAAACAGCATGGTGCTGGAATAAAATCTGATACAAAAATCAGTGGAATACAATAGAAAGCCCAGAAATTAATTCACATACATACAGCCAACTAATTTTTGACATACAAAGGGGAGTAAGGATTGTCTTTTCAACAAATGGTGCTGACAAAACTGGATTTATGTATTTAGAATAATGAAATTTGATCCATATCTTTCACCATATACAAAAATCAACTCAAGATTGATGAAAGACTTAAATTGAAGACCTGAAACTAGGAGAAGTTGCTGGAAGAAAATGTAGGGGAAACACCCAAATAAATTGGTGTAGTGGAGAGTAACTTCTTGGACAAGACCCTCAAAGCACAGACAACAAAAGCAAAACTAAATAAATGGGATCATATAGAGTCCAGAGGCTTTGTACAGCAAAGGATATGATCAATAGAGTGAAGAGACATCCAACAGAATGGGAAAACATATTTGCAAACCACCTATCTGACAAAGGATTAATATCCCTAATACATCTGCATCTTAAAAAACTCAACAGCAAAAAAACTAACCAATTCAGTTGAGAAATGAGCAAAAGACATCAACAGACAGTTCACAAAAGAAGAAATACAAATGGATAACAAACATGAAAAAAAAAATGTTCAACACCACTAGCCATCAGGGAAATGCAAATCAAAACCACAAAGAGATATCACCTCACTCCTGTCAGAATGGCTAAAATCCAAAACACAGAGTGACAAATGCTGGCAAGGATGTGGACAAAGGGGAACACTTTTACTCTGTTTGTGGGAATGTCGTTAGTGCAGCCACTGTGAAAAACCATGTGGAAATTTCTTTGAAAACTAGAAATAGACTTGCCATATGACCCAGCAATCCCACTACTGGGTATATACCCAAAAGACTTGAACACAATGTATCAAAGAGATACCCCCACTACCATGTTCACAGCAGCACTGCTCACAATGGCCAAAATTTGGAACCAACCAGAGTGTCTATCTTCAGTCGAATGGATAAAGAAAATGTGGTATAAATATACAATGGAATATTATTCAGCTATAAGAAGAATAAAATTCGATCATCTTCAGCCAAAATGGATGCAACTGGAGGCCATCATGTTGAGTGAAATAAGCCAGACCCAGAAAGACAAATACTGCATGCTCTCCCTTATATGCACTAATTAAAATTCAAAAAACAAACAAAAAAAAAAAGAAAAAGGTAAGAAATATCTGTGTGTATCAGTACTACTGAAAATATAGTTTTATACCTTTGTGAAACCAATGGTTATGAATTTTATACTACTAGTTTTTTTTTGTTTGTTTTTGTTTTTAACTTTTATTTAATGAATATAAATTTCCAAAGTACAGCTTATGGATTACAATGGCTTCCCCCCCCATAACTTCCCTCCCATCTGCAACTCTCCCCTTTCCCGCTCCCTCTCCCCTTCCATTCACATCAAGATTCATTTTCAATTCTCTTTATATACAGAAGATCAGCTTAACATATATAAACTAAAGATTTCAACAGTTTGCACCCACATAGAAACACAAAGTGAAAAATACTGTTTGAGTACTAGTTATAGCATTAAATCACAATGTACAGCACATTAAGGACAGAGATCCTACATGAGAAGTAAGTGCACAGTGACTCCTGTTGTTGACTTAACAAATTGACACTCTTGTTTATGGCATCAGTAATCACCCTAGGCTCTTGTCATGAGTTGCCAGGGCTATAGAAACCTTTGAGTTCACCAACTCTGATCATATTTAGACAAGGTCATAGTCAAAGTGGAAGTTCTTTCCTCCCTTCAGAGAAAGGTACCTCCTTCTTTGATGACCTGCTCTTTCCACTGGGATCTCACTCGTGGAGATCTTTCATTTAGTGGTTTTTTTTTTTTTTTTTTTTTTTGCCAGAGTGTCTTGGCTTTCCATGCCTGAAATACTCTCATGGGCTTTTCAGCCAGATCCGAATGCCTTAAGGGCTGATTCTGAGGCCAGAGTGCCGTTTAGGATTTCCCTATTCTATGAGTCTGCTGTATATACTACTAGTTTTAATGATTTGTGATTACTTTACAGTGTATTGTATATGGGCTAAATGGTTGCTTTTCCATTCAATTATTGTTTATGGTTGTTGCCCATATTTCCACTTAAACTAGGATCTTTTTGTTTTGTACTTGATAAACTTCTTAATCTGTGAGTTATTAAGCCTTTTTACCATAAAGTAAATTTAAAATATGTTATCTCAAAAACTAAAACAAGAAAGAAAGGGAGAAGGAAGGAAGAAGAGAAAGAGGGAAGAAGGAATAACATTATCTTCTTAGAATTGTATCTGCAAAGCACATTGAATCTGTTAAAGACTATTTAAAAATTTTTACAAATTAAAATGTGAAAAAATTAGAAGGAAATAAATAATAAACATCAGAGCACATATAAATGAAATAGAGATTAAATAACAATACAAAAGATGAATGAAACAAAGAGTTGGTTCAACATTACTAATACTTTGTGACTTACCATTTATAAGCTAAGCAAGGGGCCAGCACTGTGGTGCAACAGGTTCAACACCACCATAAAGGAATCAAACAAATAAACAAGTTTTTTCAAAAGTAAGCTAAACAAAATTGACAAACCATTACCTAGAGTAACCAAATATATCGATAAATAAATAAGCAACTCAAAATCAGAAACAAAAGAAAAAGACATCAAAACTGATTCTAGTAATATAAAGGATCATTAAAGATTAGATTAAACAACCACACACTAAATTTCATAGCCTAAAAGAAATAGACATATTCTTGGACACATACATTTTCCCAATATTGAAGCATGAAGAAATGGAATACTTCTACAGACCAATAGTGAGAAACAAGATTGAGTCACTAATAAAATGCCTCCTTTCAAAGAAAAGGCTCGAATGTGTCACTGTTGAAATTCCCAAACTCTTAAAAAAACTAATGTGAATTCTTATTAAATTATTTCAAAAAATTGAAGAGAAAGGAATTTTTCCATTTGCACTACAAACCCATAATACGCTGAGACCAAAGACAGATAAGGACACAACAAGGTTACAGGTCAACATCACTGATGAACATAGACGCAAAAATCCATGGAAAAACACCAAACTGAATCAACAGTACACTAAGAAGATTGCTCACCATGCTCAAGTTGGATTCGTCTCAGGATACAAAAAGGGTTCAACATACACAAGGCCGGCGCCACAGCGAATCCTAGGCTGATCCTCCACCTGCGGCGCCAGCACACAGGGTTATAGTCCCCGGTGGGGCGCCGGATTCTGCCCTGGTTGCTCCTTTTCCAGGCCAGCTCTCTGCTGTGGCCCAGGAGTGCAGTGGAGGATGGCCCAAGTGCTTGGGCCCTGCACCCACATGGGAGACCAGGGGGAAGCACCTGGCTCCTGGCTTCGGATCAGCGCAGAGCGCCGGCTGCAACACACTGGCCGTAGTGGCCATTTGGGGGGTGAACCAACAGAAAAAGGAAGACTTTTCTCTCTGTCTCTCTCTCTCTCTCACTGTCTAACTCTGCCTGTCCAAAACAAACAAACAAACAAAACCACAAAACAGCAAACATGATACTGATATATGACATCAGTAAAATGAAGGACAAAAAAAAAATCATTTCAATAGATGCCAAAAAAAGCACTTGTTGGAATTTCACATTTTTTCATGGTAGGAACTCTGAACAAATTGGGTGTGTAAGGAACACACCTCCACATTTAAAAGGTCATATATGTGAGTATACTTCAAAAAGTTCGTGAAACATGTGTGTTGTGAAAAACCCTATGCATAGATTTCAAAATTACTTTTACAGTAAAGTATACTTACCTTTAATTCTATTTCTGTCATGAACTTTTTGAAGTCCCCTCAAACAATCCACAGTGAATATAATACTGAGTGGGGGAGAAGTTGAAATGATAAATACAGTGAAAAGTTAAACTATGGAATGGAAGGAAATATTTGCAAACTATACATCTGACAAGGTTAAGATTCCAAATACATAAGATACTCCTCAACAGCAAAACCCCAAATAATACATTTTTAAATGGTTGATAGACCAGGGCCAATGCTGTGGCATAATAGGCTAAGCCTCCCCCTGCAGCGCCGGCATCTCATGTGGGCACCAATTTGTGTCCTGGCTGCTTCTCTTCTGATACAGCTCTCTGCTATGGCCTGGGAATACAGCGGAAGATGGCCCAAGTGCTTGGGCCGCTGCACCCCGTGGGAGACCTTTACGAAGTTCCCGATTGCTTGCTTTGGATCTTCTCAATTCCAGCCATTGTGGCCATTTGGGGAGTGGACCAGCACATAGAAGACCTTTCTCTCTGTCTTTCCGTCTCACTGTCCGAATCTCTACCTCTGAAATAAATAAAATATTTAAAAAAAAAAAATGGTCAATAGACCTAAATAGGCCTAGACATTTCTCAAAAACATATAAATAGCCAGAACTTATGTGAAAAAAAAAAACACATAACATCACTATCATTGGGGCAACACAAAGCAAAACCACAGTTGTGTATAATTTTGTTCCAATTAGACTGGCTATTATTTTTAAAAAGACAAGAGATAACAAGTTCTGGTGAGGATGTGGAAAAAAGGGAACCCTTGCCTAATGTTGGCACAAGTTTAAATCAGAACACCCTTCATGGAAAACTTTGGAGGTTACTCAAAAATTAAAAACAGAACCACCACATAATGCATCAATCCCATTATGGATACATATGGATAGTGGGTACATATCCAGAGGAATATGAAAATACATATGCACTCCCATGGTTTTGACAGCACTCTTCACAATAGCCAAGAAATGGAAACAATCTGATGTCCATCAATGAATGAATGGATAGAGAAAATATGGTACCTATACACAATAGAATACCACTCAGTCATGAAAAGGAGGAAATCTTATCATTTATAACAACATGGATCTAACTGGAGGTCGTTATGTTAAGTGAAATATTACAGGTGTGGGAATACAAATGCACTGCAAGACCTCACTCGTATGTGGAATCTAAAATAGCTGATAGCGCAGAATTGAGAGCAGAATAGTGGTTAGTCTGCAGACTGCACAGGGTGGGGAACTTTGATGTATGTGTACTAAGTTACAATTAAGGAAAAGAAGTAAGTTCTGGTATTCCAGTGCATAGCAAAGTGACTAAAGATAAGGATATCTACTGCATAATTCAAAAAAGCTAGAAGACACGAGTTTGAAAATTTTAACTGCAGAGAAATAATAAACATTGGAGAGAGAAATACACTTACCACGATTTGCAAATTACACAGTGTTTACATATATCAAAACATCAATGATACCCCATAAATATGTGCAGCATTCATTTGTCAAACAATAAATACATTTTACATCCTTCATTCTCAGATTGAAGTGGGTAAAATAAGATTCCAAGAACATATTATTTTTTTTTCTCACAAACTGAACCCACTATATGAATAGTGAAACAAAAAATGACAACAGCTTCTTATGATTTACACAGATCAGATACTGCTGGAAATTGTGCATATTCTATATGTTAATATACAGTATATTTGTATTGCATATATCTATACATACACATACAAGAGTGCTTGTGCTGCACTATTCAAATCCCAAATGCATCTAAAAACCCTGACAGTACCTGCAAAGAATGATAAATCTGTAGCCCTACTGAAACATTCCTTGAACATCCAAATGTAATCCCAGGGAAATTTTGAAGGTTTTCCTGAGGTTGGATATAACAAAATCAGTAATGTTGATTACCATCTGGTGGCTGTTTCCAGAGACAAAACCATTCATCTCTTGAGTTTCTCCCTCATTTTTCTTGTGACATCAAATGAGTGTTCCTATATCTTTCCCTGGTGCAGAAGTATATATAATGCAATGGAGAAGTATGAAAGAAGAGCTTCCTCACCACTGCTGAGCCATTTGTTTTTTAATTAACAAATGGGGAAGAAAAGAACCATCCTGGAGTTTTGCCTGAAGTCCCAGAGCTGAAGCTTGATACCTTCATTTTAGCAGGAGTTTGAAAATGAGCCGAGCATTGGAATAGAGAAGCATATAAAAAATGACGGTCCTGTCAGCTATTTGACACTTCAGATAAAATAATACAGATTTGAAAACTGGCGAGCTTAAAAGCTGACATGGAAAAGGAACTCTGCTACACATGAGGATATTGCTTTGCTGTCTAGCACGTGAATTATTAACTGATCACAGAATTTGCAGAGAAAGAAAGATTTCAGCTGCCAAATGAATAACCACCAATGCTACATACCTTCCCAGCAGATATGATGAATACTGAAAGTTCATCCTGGTCAATTCAAAATCATTCCTTGTTGTTTTAGACTTTTATAGAATCTCCCTCTGTGTGTATATACATTGTACATACATATGTCTGTATGTGGGTATCTATGGGTGAGAGTGATTGGTTTTGTTGATGAGGTTTATTTATTAAAGAGGTAATTCTGTTGATGAATAAACACTGGTACCATTGCAGAACATATGTGACACTTTCTGACTACAGTTAATATATATAAGTAGTTTTCTCTTACCACAACTGGAATGTGTTTGGGGCATACAAAATGATACATTTTAAAAATGTGCTTTAAACATATAGGATGCCAATAACTCATTTAAAGAAGAGAAACAAACAGGACACCGATTCATGTTTTTTAAATGCCAGGAGGAGCTGAGTCTGTTTTCTCCAGATAATGCAGCACTCAGCTGAACATAAATGCTGGGGAATGTGAGAACGATCCTCTCATGTTTGAAACGACCACAAGGAATGTGTCTGTAGGTGTCAGAGAAAAATGAGCAAAAGATAGACAGAGATCATGTTTGGATCAAAGATACAACAGGATATCTTGGAAGGAAGTGTATTCTCTGCCACCTGAGGTGGTCAGGAAGGAGGTGTTAACCATGTCTAAGATGGAATTTGACTTGGCTCATTTTTCTGGTTCATGAATCCTGTCCCATCACTGGCTACCACCTTAAACTCATATGGAACATATTCAACTAGGTTGAAGAGATGAATGTATATGGATACCATTGGCTCCCTGCACCGAGTAAGCCACATATTATCTCCTACTGTTGGCCCCTGGCCACGTGGAACAAGTAACTCAGAGTTAAAAAGTCCTTTTGTATTTTAGATCTTTCAAAATGATCAGCCCCCACCTTGGGTTCTAAAACTACCCTAAAGGATCCTAAAGGTCCTTTTGTATTTTAGATCTTTCAAAATGATCAGCCCCCACCTTGGGTTCTAAAACTACCCTAAAGGATTCCTTTGTTTAGTTAATCCTACTTTCCCTTTTTATTTTCAGTCATGAAACTATCTTTTTATAGATTTCATAACTTTGAAATCCAAGTGATACATTGGCAGTTCAAAAATATCACTTTCCTTTTTCAACATCTATACTATTGTGATTTATTATCTCCTTTTATTTGTTTCTCTGTCTCAACATTTTTAAAGTAGCAGGTAGGAGAGGAGCCCATTCATTTAGCTAAATTGTATAGTAACATCGGAAATGAAGAATACTAATGAGTCTCTTGTGCATCACATAATGGAATCAGTGAAATAAATACCCTGGCTTCATCAAATCTTATTATGTTAATTATAAATGTCTCTGATTTTTTCTGAACACAGCCAAGTACACAGTAGCCATATTATTATTATTTTTTTTTTTGACAGACAGAGTGGACAGTGAGAGAGAGAGACAGAGAGAAAGGTCTTCCTTTGCCATTGGTTCACCCTCCAATGGCCGCCACGGCTGGCGCGCTGCGGCTGGCGCATGGCGCTGATCCGATGGCAGGAGCCAGGTACTTATCCTGGTCTCCCATGGGGTGCAGGGCCCAAGTACTTGAGCCATCCTCCACTGCCTTCCCTGGCCACAGCAGAGAGCTGGCCTGGAAGAGGGGCAACCGGGACAGAATCCGGCACCCCGACCAGGACTAGAACCCGGTGTGCCAGAGTCGCAAGGCAGAGGATTAGCCTAGTGAGCTGCGGCGCCGGCCACAGTAGCCATATTAAAGAAGTGTTTTGCATAGAAATCATGAAGCATGTAATCTTGGACACATTTTTTTTCAGTATTCTCTAATCACTAAATGGAGGCTAGAATTAGTTCATCTTTAAATTTGGAACTCTATTCTACATGTATGGAGCCATCACACATTTTTCCATGTGGTGTCAAATTTATTTCCACAAAGGAGAAGTGATGACAGAATTTTTTTAACCAAAAGGTTCCAAAAAATATGTATTAAAACAACAGTAGATTTCCCATTAAGCAAAGAATTCAGTACCTCATTTTTCAGCCAGTTGAAGGAGCGCCGAGAATGTACTGGCTTTAGAAAAAAATGCCTTTCCAGCCAAAACTCTGCAGAGAAGTTCAATAAGAATAATTTCCATTCAGAAATTCCACCGTTCATGTGCCAGGTGTCAGGACTGTCAAGCCCTTGGACTGTTTAGTCTTATCAAATCTAATAAAACAATCATACAGAACCACTAGGAAACATTTTGTTGCTCTTTTCCTCAAGCAGAACTTTTAAGTTCAATTCAGTTTACTGAAACTCAGTTTTGCTGTCTTGAACATCTTGTTTAGATTTCTAAAGAAGGTTTTTCTTGAAAGTATATCAGTATAAGGCACTATTCAAATATACACATCAAACAAGAGTGATATTCATGTGGTTCGATATTGAATATAAACCAGGAGACATGAAGTACAAATGGCATCCTTTCTGGGGAAAAAAAAGTCATTGCTAGAAATCTTTTTAGGCTTGTCTTATGAATAGTTCACAGGCAGTCAGATGATGCTAGCTGGGTGTTTGTGTCCAACTCTTGGAATTCAGCAGAGAAACAGGGTTTGCAGAGAGCAAACCTTGCAGAATGATTCCGTTGTGTGCTTTGATGGCTTAGCTTGTAGATGGTTGAGTTGTTTTCCTTATTTCTTGTAGTTTGTAGTTGCACAATAGGAATGCAGTGCAGAAATCCAATATTTGACGTATCACCTACAATTTGTTTAAATCAGTCTTTTCATGGCATTTAACTAAAGTCTGTTTTAAGTTCTCCATTAAGAAATGATGAATAAGAAAGCAGTTTGTTCTCTTAGGGGGCTACCATGATTGTTAAGTCTGGCAGTAGCATAGAGTAAAGCATGACATAGGTTGCATTTTTGTAAACCTTTCTAGGTTATATTTCTCCTGATTTAAGAAAGAGCACTATAAATCACTTTACAGACATGTCCTTAAGGGTTGTTGATGATCATAGCAATTCCTGGGCTTGAGATTTCCAGCCATTTAAGGAGAGAAGCAGCCATACTGATTCAGGGCCAGACTCTGGCTTGTGTAGTTTTTGCATATTGTCTTATCTAAGAGTCCTATCCCCATAAAGGGGAGGTCAAAATCAGGACTTATTTGCAATTCACTTGGTCCATTAGACCTTTTCTGAACGTAAATTAAATTGCTGTTCTATGTTTACATATGCAGTCTTGGGTCAACATTAAATCCTTGACCTCTATTACAATTATAGTACGTGGGTGCATAGTTTATTCTATCATGTCTGAGTCCTCCTCCTTCCATAACTGACCCAATACTTCAGTTCCTCCCAGCCTTTTTGGTGTGGTTTGTTCTAATTGTTTCCCCAGAGCCTACAGTCAGTTCCTCATACTTGCCACAGTGACCAGATTGCTAACTAGAAGATATCCAGTTGGCGATCTATTCTAGCCTCATTGATAGCAACCATCCTTTAGAACTACAATATAGAATAGAAAAAGGCATAAACCTGTATATTCTCATAGCAATGTAATGCTTTAGAACATCAACTGTTACATTAACTACACTGCTTTTAGGAGCAATTGAGGTAATATGGAAGTACAACATGTCGTTTTGTCCACTGAGTGTGTAAGACTCTTAAGCCCCAGGAAACCCTTCCATCAATGCATGTCACGCACACTAAGCAAGCTCTAGACAAAAACCCTTTGTACCACCTTGAAACAGCAGATCTAATGCCACGTTCTAATCCTTCCCAGTCTGAGTCCACAGCTTGACTCTAGCATCTGACAGAGTATAAATATAAAGACTTTATAATAAAGTATATAAAGTACATAATATATAGTATAAGACTTTATGTATAAAGTATATACAATATATAGTATTAGTATGAGTATTCTGTGTTGGAGTATAAGTATAGTATATATGTGTATATATATGTACAATATATAGTATAATATATTGTATAATACTTTATACAATATAAAGTATAAGACTTTATGCATAAAGTCTGAGCATCATGTACCTGGATTCAAGTCCCAGCTCCAGTTCCAATTCCAACTTCCTGGAAATGTACACCCTGGGATGCAGCAGGTGATGGCTCAAGAAGTTGAGTACCTGCCACCTACATGGGAGACAAGGATTGAGTTCACTACTCCTGCTGTTGGACTGGCCCAGACCTGGTAGTCACAGGCATTTGGGGAGTAAACTAGCAGATGAACAACAGTGTGTCTGTATGTTTATGTGTGTGTTTGTGTGAATTGTGTCTGCCTTTCAAATAATGAAGAGTTTGTACATTTTTGAAGCAAAACGGAGAAAAAAGAAAGTATGTCTCTTACTACTTCTGAAAGACATCAAATACATAGAATGAATCAAGCTGACTTAATGATAGTACCATGGAGCCACATTTGACATAGAAAAAAAATGTGTAGGCACAAATCATTATGCTTAGGTAAAAACATATAACATGTATCATCTTCTACAAGATTATCTTACTACACTTAAATTACAGGTTTTTTCCATGTAGTTTACCTTAACAGTTCAGTTAATGTCCCCGCGCCTGAGGCTGTATGGACATGCCCAGGTTCAAGCACCAAATCTAAAATTTCCTCTCCTGCAGTCAAGAAAAGAAGGAAATATGCAGAACAAAATTCATATTACATTGATTCTTTCTAATCACATATGAAGTTAAATTTACACAAAAATTCACAAATTTGGTAATTGAAATTTCACCCAGTTGGTATCATTTAAAATCATCATGAGATCCAATATGGAATGAGTTCTAACCAAATGTGCAGGTTATTTATTTATTTTATTAAATAGGCGGATTTAGACAGTGAGAGAGAGAGACAGAAAGGTCTTCCTTCCATTGGTTCACCCCCCAAGTGGCCGATACAGCCGGTGCGCTGCGCTGATCTGAAGCCAGGAGCCAGGTGCTTCCTCCTGGTCTCCCATGTGGGTGCAGGGCCCAAGCACCTGGCCAATCCTCCACTGCCTTCCCAGGCTACAGCAGAGAGCTGGACTGGAAGAGGAGCAACCGGGACTAGAACCGGCACCCATATGGGATGCCGGCGCCACAGGTGGAGGATTAACCAAGTGAGCTGCAGTGCCGGCCAAATGTGCAGGTTATTTTCTATTCCACTGCACAACTAAGGACTGAAACCAAAATGGGAATTATCAATGAGAATGAATCATTTAAGTATTATAGTAGGAAGCCATTGATCTGCCAAGAGAAACCACTTGTATTTTTCAAAGATTGCCTTCAGCCCACCTCAGAAAAGAGCAGTGTATCCTCCCACTCACCCAGCAAAATGATCACAGAGCAGATCCAACAGTGGTTCAGGCTTTGGCTCCAACCTGGTAATATTGCCGGCATTTGGGAAGTGAACCAGCTCATGGGAGCTCTTCTTGTTTGTCTGTCTCTCCAATAAATAAAAGCTTTATTTGGTACTTTAGAAAGTACGTTTGGTATGTGCCAAACACTCATGAATTGATCTCTATAAATAGTTTCTAAATGGTGTGTTTTTTATAGTTGCACAGTTCAAGTAGCATATAGAACTCATAATCTATTGTTCATCCTGAAGAAATATTCTTGAATTTTAATGATGACCATGTATTAGATTTTATAGTTGTTGTAAAACTCTTTATATCTATACATGCAATCAGAGACAGACACAAAATGTCACTAGAAATATAAACCATTTTTGAAAAAGTACATTATTAATACATGTGTGATTGAATGGTTTCTACCAGAACACAAAGGGAAGTGGTTGATACGGTGACTTTATTTGCTACAAATTTTCTTGAAATCTCAGTCACACCCACACTCTCTCCTGTGATCTAGAATCTCCAGCTTTTCACTGAATAATTGTAGCTGAAGTTATCAGCAAGTGACTAAGAAAGTAATCACCTTCAAAACTGTGTGTCATTAGCAAGATTGCTGTCTCTGTGGTTATTTCATTCATACCTCTACTCATCTTTCCTTTATCCTATATTTCTTCAGCCTATGTTCTGTATATCTCTAGCTACTCATCTCTCTCTCCTGAGATTTCCAAATAGAAAATGCTTTCAAGCATTATATACAGTGGGGATCACAGTTTCTTGTCACAAAAAGGTGTGTTGTGAGGGTCAATATATAACCACTCGAAATAATGTCTTTCTGATCCCTGGTCACGGTCAGAGAGCGAGGTGGCATGTAATTCAGTCACACACATCACAGGAATAGGCAAAGGATGTATACTGATACTCAACTGCAAACGAGAATAACTGCTGAGTCTGAGTATGCGACTGGTATCAATCCCTTCCTCTCTTTCAGCTAGCATCCCAGTAAATTATACTACATAGACAATTGCTAAATGCCTCAATGCTTTAAAAATAAACTCTGCAAAAAATATCAGAAGTGTACTTCATGGAACCCCGCAATAGTGGCAGGAAAATAGTTTTAGCAAGCTGAAAACTACATTTTATGAATAGTTCACCAAAAAATAGCTTGATAATCCCAGAAGCAGTACTGAATTACTTTGAAGTGGTTGAAATTGGCTTTCTCTTTTATTTCTAATTTTCCACGTCAACTATATAGAGGATAGACTCAAACTGAAAGATTCAGAATCATTTCACAAAGACATTGTATATAACACATATATATGAGTGTGTATATGCATAAGTATGTATTCACATATATATACAACTGGAGAACATTGTGTATTTCTCTATTCTGCTTTGAGTTTCAATTTAAAACCTATATTTTTAATTAAAAGAGTATAAGTGGCATATTTGTTAAAGTAAAAGGAAATAAGCTTCATTTTCTGCATGTGCAGTCTCCTTAACAGTAACACACAATCTTTAAGCTAGCTTCTCTTCTATAAATTATCATTCCAGATGGAATTCCATTGTTTCAGAATTCATGCCACTTGCCTTCTTTTAGGAAAAGATTGTATTTAATAGGAAGTCTGGGCAATGTTTTTCTGCAAGAAAAAGTGAGCATGCAACTTGAGGAACAATATTAGGTTTTGCAATTGAATTGTTCTCTATGAATTACTTCCTAAAATCTGATGTAAGCAAGGAACTCTTCCAAGTCTGTAAGAAGCGCTTTGCAGCAGGAAGCATCTCAACAATTCACTGAAAATATTTGTCCCTCTTCTCTCCGGAAGTGAGAGTCAGGGGTGATGATTATGTTCTGAAAGAAGCTCATCATACGTGCCCCGTGATACTCAGCACACACACCCCCATCAGGGTGTGCCTGGGGTGGGAAATGCTGGGGCACTCATCACGACATATACAGTTTGAGAAGAGTTATCACTGGGAGCAGGAAAAACCTCTGAATTTTTTGTTGTCTTGGAGACTAGCTTAGGGTATCCCACAGACAGGAAGCTGTTCACCATCAACACGAACGACCATATCTGAGTAAAACCAAGGAGCTGGCCTCTCTCCCCCCTCTCTCTCTGTCCTCCCCTTACTTAGAAAGAACCTGGAGACACCACTGTATCCTTTACTTTGCCAGGTGACAAGCCTTAAGTATTGCCTGTATTGTGTCAAAGGCTATTTGGAAAATTGACAGGAAAAGCAATCACACAACCAACATCAGACAAGAGACCTTTCATTGTTGTCCAGGTTATCAGTAGCCTGTTGTACTCATCTTCAGCCAACGACTCTGTCTCTCTGGGTACTTTTCTATAGAGGTAAAATGAAAAAGAGGAGCTTGGTGTGTGGGTGTCGCTCAGGTTCTACGTTCTAAAATCAAAACTACTAACAATACCAAATAATGGAGAGCATGCCAAGCCACTGGGAGTTTCGTCCATGGTGCATGGGATTTCAAAAATGTCTCTGTCACTCTGGAAAACAGACAAGCTCAAAATGTACCTAGCAGAAGCCCAGCAACCCCACTCCTAAGTTTCTACCCCAAAGAAACAAAAACTGATATTCACACAAAAACTTATATGAAAGTATTTGTATCAGCTTTGTTTATAACTGTTAGGAATTGGACACAACCTAGATATCCTTCAACCAAGGAAGGAATAAATCGTGGTACATTCCTCCAATGGAATGTTAGCAATAAATTGGGCAAACTACTAATCCACATAGCAGCAGGGATGGATCTTGCCTATATTCTGCTGAGTGAAAGAAGCTACATGCAAAAGGTTGTGTGCTATATGGCTTCATTTACATGACACTGAGAAAGGCAAACCTGAGTGGTGAAAACAGGAAAGTACGACAGGGGCTGAGGTGAGAAGGATGAAGATGTCCACAAGTGTGTAGCTTGAGGGCAATTTTGAATGACAGAACTGTTGCAATGAGCTAATGACTAGGTATTTGTTGGCAACCAATTGAATCACACATAATGTGCTTTATTGATATAAATTTTTGATCAATTTATTTTTCACCTATTTGAGAGGAGAGAAAGCACTCCGATCTATTGTTCAGCCTCCAAATACCTGCAGTGGCCAAGGTGCAGCCAGGCCAAAGCCAGGAGGCAGAAATTCCATCTGGTCTCACACGTGGGTGACAGGTACCCAACCACTTGAACCATCTGCTGCTGCCTCCCAGAATGCACATAGCTGAAAACTGAAATCCAGAGGAAAGCCAGGACTTGAACCCAGACACTCAGGTATAGGGTGCTGGTGCCCCAACAGCATCTTATCCACTAGGCCAAATGCCACACCATACTGAGTATAAATTTCAAAATAAATCAGCTGGCGTGTGTAAGAGAACCAAGGAGGAAAGCAATGGCTGTATAAGTGGTAGTGTTTTACAGAAATCACCTGTGTATGGATTAGGAATTTTGAAGCTATTCCAACTGTCTAGTAGGGCTGAACAAATAAGTAAATACCCTGTAGTTAATGAGAGGTCTCACACTAGCAAAGAGAGTTGTAAAAAGAACAAAGATAGGCTGGTGCTGCGGCTCACTAGGTTAATCCTCTGCCTGCAGTGCCGGCACACCGGGTTCTAGTCCCGGTTGGGGTGCTGGATTCTGTCCCGGTTACCCCTCTTCCAGTCCAGCTCTCTGCTGTGGCCCGGGAGTGCAGTGGATGATCCAAGTGCTTGGGCCCTGCACTCACATGGGAGACCAGGAGAAGCACCTGGCTCCTGGCTTCGGATCAGCACAGTGCACCGGCTGCAGCGGCCATTGGAGGGCGAACCAATAGAAAAGGAAGACCTTTCTCTCTGTCTCTCTCTCTCTCTCACTGTCCACTCTGCCAGTCAAAAATAAAAAAAAATTAAAAAAAAAGAAGAAAGATAAGGTTAGAACAAACCCTGCAGTGACAAATTAGAGAGGATATCAATATTGACTCATTTTGAAATACATAGATATATGTATTTGTACATATAGTACATATATAGTGTATATATAGCACATATGGTATATATATATGTGCATATATATGTATACACACACATATATATACATACATATGTATATGCATATACCATATGTACAGATAGAAAAATGGCTATCCTGGGTTTGTATGCATACCTATATTTCCTGGCTTTATCCACTTAATCAAGCTAAAATCAATAAGACACATATAGCAAATTGGCACACTTAGTGCCCAAACACTGATGTCTAAATTCCATTCCCCAATAAATGGAATCAGAACTCCTGGGATAACCTGTTGATTCCAGGACTGAAGCAGGAAAGTACAAGATGATCCTGGAGCATCTTCTAATGCCAGTAAGTTAGGACCTAGGGGAAGAAGGGAGAGGTACAAAGCATGGAGACAAGTTGAACAACAGAGGAGCCAAGCTGAAAGATATCCAAATGACCAAAGTTGAAATAGTATGAAAAAATAATTAGTAACTGTAGTATTTGGGGTTAAAACTCTAAAGATAAAAATCGATGTGTCCATAACACAAAAGAATGAAAACACAAATAAGTAAGGAGGAGTGTGTGATAACTCATATTTATAAAAGAAACCCATTTAATAAATGTAGAGGTACTGAGAAAAGATAGAAAATCCCCAGTAGAGCAGTGCAGTAAGAATTGTCCCAGGCAAGATCCACAGATAGATGCTAAAATGAGTAGACAAAGGTTTAAGAGGCAACAAGATATTGGCACAATATTTCACAGCATGCAGAAGGAAAAATAGTATTTACAGTAGAAAATCTTAGCATACAATGCTATTGCATGTGGCTAAGGTCAACATCTCCAGTAATACATATGGACTTCATGTGCTCTCTGCAGGATGCACTGAGACAAGCACATCCCTTCTGTGTCATTCTTCTCCTTAACTAATAGCCTCCATCCAAACATGAGAAAATGCTAAACAAATCCAAGTTGAAGAATCTTCTACAAAACAGCTAGCAGTTTTCTTCAAATACACCAAGGTCAAATCTGAAGATGGTCAAAAACTAAAGCAATATGACAACTGAAATCAATGTAGGATCCTAGATTGGACCTGCAATAGAAAAAGATATTAATGAGAGAATGGGCACAATTTGAATAAGGCTTGTTTTTGTTAAAAATATTTTACCTGTGGCCAGCATGGTGGCCCAGTGGGTTAAATTATCACCGGCAATGCCAGCATCCCATATGAGCACTGATTTGAGACCCAGTTGCTCAATTTCTGTTCCAGCTCCCTGCTTCCCTGCTAACATGCCTAGGAAAGCAGCAGAGGATGGCTCAAGCAGCTGGGCCCCTGCCACTTTCATGGGAGACCTGGATGGCATTCCAGGCTTCTGGCTTTGGCCTGCCCAGCCCCAGCCCTTGAGCCTGTTAGGGAGTGGAGAGATGCAAGATATTTCTCTCTCTCTCTCTCTCTCTCTCTCTCTCTCTCTTTTTTTTTTTTTTTGACAGGCAGAGTGGACAGTGAGAGAGAGAGACAGAGAGAAAGGTCTTCCTTTGCCGTTGGTTCACCCTCCAATGGCCGCCGCGGCCGGCGCGCTGTGGACGGCGCACCGCGCTGATCCAATGGCAGGAGCCAGGAGCCAGGTGCTTTTCCTGGTCTCCCATGGGGTGCAGGGCCCAAGCACCTGGGCCATCCTCCACTGCACTCCCTGGCCACAGCAGAGAGCTGGCCTGGAAGAGGGGCAACCAGGACAGAATCCGGCGCCCCAACCGGGACTAGAACCCGGTGTGCCGGTGCCGCTAGGTGGAGGATTAGCCTAGTGAGCCGCGGCGCTGGCCTCTCTCTCTCTCTCATTCTCTCTCTCTCTCTCTCTCAGTAATTATGACTCTCAAAGAAACAAATCTTTAAAAATTATATTGTACCAAAGTAAATTACTTAGTTTTGATAATATTTTTATATTAACATAAGAGGAAGCTAGATAAAGAACAAGGAGCAGATTACAAGATGTTGGAATAGGGAGGAAGCTTACTGCTCTAGTCTAGGGAAAGATAGTTATAAAAAGTGGAGACAGTCCAAACTCAGGGAAGAGTTAGGGAGAAAACTTCAGTGGAAACTCCATGGAAGTCAGAGGGATGCTGTGGATCTACGTGGAAGGCATAGATGTTCAACACAAGCAGGGACACAATACAGGACCCCAGCAGCCGAGAGCTTCAGCACCAGCGTAGGAGAGTGAGGTTAAGACTAGACTGCAGCAGCCCAAGACACTGGCGATAAAGCTGCAGGGAGAGCCTGGCATGAGTCCAGCATAGAGTCCTGTGGGGGACAGGTTACCTGCCAACATAGAGGGAAAGGGGGGCATATTTCTCTCTCCCTGACAATGGCACTCTACAACTAGCTGAGAGAGGGCAGGCGCCATTTTGGACATACATAACAGCTGTGCCAGCTTGTGTTGAGCACCCAGCAAGCAGCGTAGAAGAGAAGCCTGAGTCTGGCTGGGAAGATTAACAGGATGCTAGGTGCCCACATAGGACTATGAGGTGCCCCCAGCCTCCCAGCACATCACAGGCTCTGAGGCTTAGGCTGCCTTGGTGGCTGGCTCTGGGAGCATCTCCACCTCTCTGTGGACAGGACAGACTGGCAGGGCAGAGAGGATCCTAGGCACCCCGTGACTGTGGAAGCCTTGCATGCTGGGACTGTGGAAACACTGCGTGAGAGGGTGCAGGGCATGGCTGGGTCTCTGGGGAGTCACTGTGGGTGGCTCTACACACTCAAGGTTCCGTGATTGCCTGAGGTGGGACACTGCTGTAGAATCCATGCCCCCATAGATTCTTTCTGTGGGCCTTGTGGCAGCATGGATGAATATCACAACCACTGGGGATAGTGTCTGGGCATTGGTCGCCTTGGAGGAGAGGAGGTGAGGGTGAGACTATGCCAAAAGAGCTGATTAAAAAAAAAAAAAAAAAGAGGAAAACTATCATTCCCAACTTGAGTGTCACTTTGGGCACTCCCCTTACCCTGCAGCACTGAACAGTGCCTGTGGGTACTCACTGAAAGAACAAACACTTTCAGCAATGGACAGATCAACCAGACAGAAAATCATCAAGGAAACAACAGCGTTAATTGACACTATAGACCAAATGGACCTAATGGGTATGAACAGAACTTTTCATCCTACAGTTGCAGAATACACATTCTTCTCATCAGTGCATGGAACTTTCTCTAGAATAGACCACATACTAGGCCATAAAGCAAGTCTCAGCAAATTTAATAAAATCAAAATCATACCATGCATCTTCTCTGACCACAATGGAATGAAGCAGGAAGTCAACAACTCAAGAATCTCTACAACATCTGTAAACCCATGGAGACTGAACAACATGCTCCTGAATGAACAGTGGGTCATAGAAGAAATCAAAAGAGAAATAAAAAAAAATCTGTAAATGAATGAAGACAACAATACAACATTTCAAAACTTATGGGATACAGCAAAAGCAATGTTAAGAGTGAAGTTTACAGCAATTGGTGCCATCAAGAAATTGGAAAGGTGCCAAATAAATGAGCTATCAGTTCATCTCAAGGGTCTAGAAAAACAGCAACAAGCCAAATCCAAAATTAGTAGGAGAAAAGAAATAATTAAGATTAGAGAAGAAATAAACAAAACTGAAGCAAAAATATAAAAGATCAGTGAAACAAAGAGCTGGTTGTTTGAAAAAAATTAAAAAATCAAACAATATTGGCCCAGCTAACCAAAAAAAAAAAAAAAAAAAAAAAGAGGGAGAAGACCCAAGCTAATAAAATCAGCAATGAAAAAGGAAGCTTAACAGCAGATACTACAGCAATAGAAAGAATAATCAGGAATGACTATGAAGAGCTGTATGCCAACGAATCAGGAACCTAGAAGAAAAGGATAGATTCCTGGACACATACAGCCTACCAAAATTGATCCATGAAGACACAGGAAACCTAAACAGACCAATAAACAAGACAGAGATTGAATCAGAAATAAAGACCTCCTGAACAGAAAAAGCCCAGGACTGGATGGCTTCACTGCAGAATTCTACCAGACATTCAAAGAAGAACTGATCACAATTCTTCTCAAGCTATTCAAAACAATTGAAAGGGGGGAAATCCTCCCAAATTCCTTCTATGAAGCCAGTATCATCTTAATTCCTAAACCAGAAAAACATGCAACAGAGATAGAGAGCTATAGACCAATTTCCCTCATGAACATAGATGCAAAAATCCTTAACAAAATACTAACCAATCGAATCCAACAACACATCACAAAGATCATTCACTCAGACCAAGTGGGATTTATTCATGGTATATGGGGATATTTCAGCATTCACAAATCAATAAATTTGATATATTACATTACAAAAACCATATGATTATCTCAACAGATGCAGAGAAAGCATTTGATAAAATATAACATCCTTTCATAATTAAAACCTTAAACAAATTGTGTATAGAAGGAATATTCTTCAACACAATCATAGCAATTTATGGCAAACCCACAGACAGCATGATATTGAATGGATAAAAGTTGGAAGCATTCCCACTATGACCCAGAACCAGATAAGGATATCCACTCTCACTTTTACTATTCAATATAGTCCTGGGAATTTTAGCCAGAGCCATTAGGCAAGAAAAACAAATCAAATAGATAAAAATGATGAAAGAGGAAAGAGGAAGTTAAACTATCCCTATTTGCAGATGACATGATTCTTTTTTTTTAATTATTTTTTGACAGGCGGAGTTAGACAGTGAGAGAGACAGAAAGGTCTTCCTTCTGTTGGTTCACCCCTGCAAATGGCCCCATGGCCAGCACGCTGCGCTGATCCAAAGCCAGGAGCCAGGTGCTTCCTCCTGGTCTCCATCGGGTGCAGGGCCTAAGCACTTGAGCCATCCTCCACTGCCTTCCCGGGCCACAGCAGAGAACTGGACAGGAAAAGGAGCAATTGGAACTAATACCTGGCACCCCAACCAGGACCAGAACCCGGGGTGCTGGTGCCGCAGGTGGAGGATTAGCCTAGTGAGCCATGGCATTGGCCAACATGATTTTATGTATAGAAGAGACTATTAGAATCCATAAAAGAGTTTTATAAAATGGCAAGATATAAAATTAACACAAAAATAGCCTTTGTATATACAGAAAAAGCCATGGCTGAGAAAGAACTTCTAAGATCAATCCCATTCACAATAGCTACAAAAAAATTAAATAAATTGGAATGTCAAAGATCTCTACAAAGAAAATTTAAAAACATTAAAGAAAGAAATAGAAGAAGACACAAAAAATGGAAAAATTTTCCATGTTCCTGGATTGGAAGAATCAACATCATCAAAATGTTCATACTAATGAAAATAATTTACAGATTCAATACAATACCAATAAAAATACCAAGGGCATTCTTCTTAGATCTAGAAAAAATGATGCTGTGATTCATAAGGAAACACAGGAGACCCTGAACCCTGAATAGCCAAATCAATGTTATACAACAAAAAATCTGGAGGCATCACAATACCAGATTTCAAGACATACTATAGAGCAGTTGTAATCAAAACAGCCTGGTACTGGTATAAAAACAGATAGACCAACAGAACAAAATCAAAACTCCAGAAATCAATCCACACATCTACAACCAACTTATCTTTGACAAAGAAGCTAAAATCGATCCCTGGAGCAAGGACAGTCTCTTCAACGATGGTGCTGGGAAAACTGGATCTCCACAAGCAGAAGTAGGAAACAAAATTCCATCCTCATACCTTACACAAAAATCCACTCAAAGTGTATCAAAGACATAAATCTTTGTCCTGATACCATCAAATTATTAGAGAACATCTGGGAAATTCTATAAGACATTGGCATAGGCAAAGACTTCTTGCAAAAGACACCCGAAGCACAGGTAATCAAAGCCAAAATTGACAAATGGGATTATATAAAGCTGAAAAACTGCACTGCAAAATGAACACAGCAAAGTGAAGAAACAACTGATAGAATGGGAGAAAATAATTGCTAAATCTGCACTGAAAAAGGGTTAATATCTGGAATCTAAAGAGCTCAAAAAACTCAACAACAACAAAACAAACAACCCAGGTAA
The DNA here is from genome assembly GCF_051225735.1 of Oryctolagus cuniculus. Taxonomy (NCBI): domain Eukaryota; kingdom Metazoa; phylum Chordata; class Mammalia; order Lagomorpha; family Leporidae; genus Oryctolagus; species Oryctolagus cuniculus. The sequence goes on from NC_142882.1 coordinate 43,904,966, forward strand.
GAAATGGGCAAAGGACTTGAACAGATATTTTTCAAAAGAGGAAATTCAAATAGCAACAGACACAGGAAAAAGTGCTCAGGGAAATGCAAATCAAAAACACCATGAGGTTTCACCTCACCCCAGTTAGAATAGTTTTCATACAGAAATCAACAAACAACAAATGATAGCAAGAATGTCCAGAAAGATGTACTCTAACCCACTGTTGGTGGGAATGTGAACTTGTACAGCCTCTGTAGAAGAAAGTATATAGATGCCTCAGAAATCTGAATGTAGACCTACCATATGACCCAGCCATCCTGCTCCTGGGAATTTACCCAAAGGAAATGAAATCAGCATATGAAAGTGTTATCTGTAGCCCCATGTTTATAGCAGCTCAATTCGCAATAGTTAAGATATGGAATCAACCCAGATATCCATCCGTCAACTGAAAACTGGATAAAGAAACTATGGTATATGTATACCATGGAATACTTCACAGTGGTAGAAAAGAGAGAGAGGGAGAGAGAGAGAGAGAGAGAAGAAATCCTGTTGTTTGCAACAAAATTAATATAACTGGAAAACATTATACTTAGTGAAATAAGCCAGTCCCCAAATGACAAATACCAAACGTTCTTCCTGATTTATGGTAACTAATAGAATACCTAAAAAGTAATCTACAGAAGAGAAACTGACACTTTGAGATGTGATGACTTTGAAAGCCCTTGTCTCTAAATGTTGAGGAACAGTTTGTTTGTTTGTTTGTTTGTTTCATACTATTTGTTGAATTCTTTACTTAGTGTAGGGTTGATCTTATGTGTATAAGGTTAATTGAAAATAGATCTTAGTTTAAAAAATAAGAATGGAAATAGGAGAGGGAGGAGGAAGGAGAGTGAGAATGAGGGTAGGAAGGAGGGTAGTGGGAAGAATCACTATGTTTCTAAATTTGTATATATGAAAGGCATGTACCTTAAATAAAAGTTTCCTAGGTTAAAAAATTCATTTTATCTATCTCAGAAAAGTTCCATTTTTGAAAACTTTACCTCAATTTCAACTGAAGATATTCAATTACAAACAAATACCCTTAATGTTAATTGCAAAAGACTAGAATTCTACTGAAACCATTATTGACTAAATGCTTTGTGAAAACAGTGACCTGTGAACACAGTATTGTTTATATTAGAAAATTATTTCTCTACCTCTGCCTCCTCTATACTCTGCCTTTCAAATAAATAAATAATTTTTAAAAGATTTATTTATTTATTTTGACAGAGTTACACAGAGAGAGGAGAGGCAGAGAGAGAGAGAGGTCTTCCATCTGCTGGTTCACTCCCCAGTTGGCCGCAATGGCCGGAATTGTGCCCATCCAAAACCAGGAGCCCATATGGGATGCCGGTGCTTCAGGCCAGGGTGTTAAACTGCTGTGCCACAGTGCTGGCCCCAGTAAATAAATCTTTACCTGGCTTGCAGTGCCAGCATCCCATACGGGTGCCGGTTCAAGTCCCGGCTGTTCCACTTCCCATCCAGCTCTCTGCTATGACCTGGGAAAGCAGTAGAAGATGGCCCAGAGCTTGGGCCCCTGCACCCATGTGGGAGACCCGGAAGAAGCTCCCTGTTTTAGATCGGCTCAGTTCCAGCCATTGAAGCCGTCTGGGGAGTGAACCAGCGGATGGAAGAACTCTCTCTCTCTCTACCTATGCCTCTCTGCCTCTCTGTAACTCTGCCTTTTAAATACATAAATAAATCTTTAAAAAAGAAAAAACATTATTTCAACTTTAAAAGGATGAATGGAAATCTCTGTATTGTTTCTGCCATTACTTTTAGGTGTAAAATGATCTCAATATTTAAAAACCAAATTCTGTGATCACCTAATCAATAGTTTATCAATTCTACAATGTTGATTTGAGAGTTTTTATTATTTAGGACATTTCCTAATTTTCGTTAGTGTTTTTTCTGTGGTCACAGGGACATATCTAAAACATCGTGGATGTAATTTTTTTCAACAGGTAAGATTGACTATGCTATTGTGTCAAACAGGCCCTAAAAATTCAGTAGCTTAAAAAAGGTAAAAACTGGCCGGCGCAGTGGCTCACTAGGCTAATCCTCCGCTTTGTGGCGCCGGCACACCGGGTTCTAGTCCCGGTCGGGGCGCTGGATTCTGTCCCAGTTGCACCTCTTCCAGGCCAGCTCTCTGCTGTGGCCAGGGAGTGCAGTGGAGGATGGCCCAAGTGCTTGGGCCCTGCACCCCATGGGAGACCAGGAGAAGCACCTGGCTCCTGCCTTCGGATCAGTGCGGTGCTCTGGCTGCGGTGGCCATTGGAGGGTGAACCAACAGCAAAAAAGGAAGACCTTTCTCTCTGTCTCTCTCTCTCGCTGTCCACTCTGCCTGTCAAAAAAAAAAAAAAAAAAGGTAAAAGCTTTCTTATTTTACCCAAAATGTTAGAGAGCAGGATTTTGCAGCTCTGACTGACCTACAACCTGATTCAGATACCTGAGTTTCTTTCATAATTTTTCTCCAAAATCCTCTAAAATATCTTCCTTATAGTTTGTCTCCATGCTTAAGTTGGAGCTGCTTATCAGGGCTGGGAAAATGAAGAAGGCACTGTCTGGCCTTTGTATAGTGTCTGGCAGTACACACATTACTTAACCCACATAGATTGAGGGATCTGGCAACATCCAAGTGGAAGGAAGTCTGGGATTCGGATCAGCTACAGGAAGCTTGATTACCATGAATAAGGAACACTTTAGGAGATTCTCAATTTAACATTTTATGTGCAGCATTGCTGAAATTCACACATAGAAAAGAGTCTTAAAGAAATATGAAGGTGATCATAAATACTAGTGACAATAGCTAACTCTGAGTAGTTGATTTTACTTCACAAAGGAATTTTGTGAAACATTGCATTTAATTCAGTAAAATAAATCAACATAATCCCAATTTATATATAAATAAATCAAAACAGAGAGATTACATCTCTAGTGCGATTGCTGATATGCAATTCTAGAATTTGTTACATGCCCTGGGCCTTTTTCTTTGTAGATTATTTATGGATCCTCTTAGTTTAAAAATCAAGCATGTTTTGAAAGTTGAAGAGTAAAAAAGAAAAAAAAAAGAAATCTCATACAAATATCATTAAAATCACATTGTTAGAAAGTTGTACTTTCTGTTCCCAGAGAAGTAGGGGCTGAGGAATGAGTCAGATTCTCCTTTTGAACTTGACTTGGCCATATTTGTTAAGTTTGTAATGACTGAATGTTTCGTTTAGACCAAAGAGCCACCAGTTCCAGGCCATGGTTGGAAGCCAGACCCAGACCTGGGAGTGTCCTATTATTCCAAGAGTCCATTTCTAAATATTTTATTTCCTTCATTTGTCTCCGGCTCTGGTTTTGTACCAGGCAGGTCTCACTGGACTCCAAGTTCAAACAAGAGCCTTTCAGTCTCAGAGTCTCTCATCTCTTCCCCAGTTTGTTTTGGCTGATCGTCTCCTGCTGTGGCCACACTATTTCTCTCCCTGACAGAGTTGACACCATATGGCAGGGCTATTTACAAAGGAGTGCTTGAAATGGTAGGGTCATTCATGGGGAACGTTGTTAAGGACAGCAATCCAGAATGAGCAACTCGAGAGTCCATAAATTTCAGTTTCTTCTCCCTTTCTGTGGAACAATAAAATAAAACTTGATATATCAAAAATTCAAAAGTAAACAGTCCAGTCTTTTTTTTCTTACCCATGTGAAATCAGTGCCCACATGGTAACAAGGCTTTCGAGAATGCTCATCTGAATTTGCATCAATGGATGGTAAATGAGAAGCTGAGATCCACCCTTACTCTATGATAGTCATAGCAAACCAGGACCTTTAGGCTAAATCTTAGGTCTCATTCTTTTTAATTTTTTATTTGAAAGGCAGAAAGAAAGAGTTCCCACCTGGTGGTCTACTCCCCAGATTCCCACAATGGGCAGGACCAGGCTAGGCTCAAGCCAGGAGACAGGGATTCAATCCAGATCTCCTATGTGTATGGTAGGCATCCAACCAGTTGATGCATCATCATTACTGAAGTTAGGAGCTGGAGCTAAGGCGTTATACCCAAGCACTCTGATATGAGACAGAGGCATCCTACATCTAGTTGTGTCAACACAACTAGACTAAATTCTCACCATCCAATTCTCTATGTGGACTTGTCTGCCTGTTGAACTGTTGGAGAGAGAAAGGGACTCAAAAATTCCCATGAGGGACCATGCTCTGCATAAGATGGCAAGAGAGAAAAATGACCACATGAGGAGCTTTCTCCAAATATCTCAAAGGAAGCCCTGCAACAGGGAAAGTCAGATTTTTAAGACAGTAGTTATTGGTATCAGATATAATATATCTGATATGTTATATAACATATACCGTATCTTCAACACAAGGAGAACAGGTGTAAAATAGGAGACTCACATAAACAATGTCTATCTAAGCAGTGAGCTAATTTTCACCTCTCAGAAGACCTCTGATGAGAGAGTGAAAGTTGGGAGTGTGAAGTTAAGTGAATAAGTGGTGAACCACATTGTCTGGGCCTGTAACTTGCAGCAAAGAGCCCTTCCAGCTTCCTTGCAATTTAAGTGAAATAATAATACTGCATGTCTCCTGGGTGGTAATTGAGTTTCTATGCAAAATACATGGATAATATGTTTTTTAATAAAGATTAATTTGAAAGTCAAAGAGAGAGATAGAGATATCTTCCATCCATTGGTTCACTCCCTAAATGGCTACAACGGCCAGGGCTAAGCCAGGCCAAAGCCAGGAGGCAGGAGCTTCTTCTGGGTCTCCCATGTGGGTTCAGGGGTTCAAGTACTTGGGTCATGTTCCATTGCTTTCTCTGGCACATAGCAGGGAGCTGGATTGGAAGTGGAACAACCGGGACTCAAACCAGAGCCCATATTGGATGCCAGTATCGCAGGTGATGGCTTTTCCTACTACTCCACAATACCGGCCCCCACATGGATGAATTGTTTAGTACATGTTAAGTGATTGACAAATACTCCTAACACCTTTTTAAAAACAAGAAATAGAGAAAAAAAACCTGGTGTAAAAGGAGAAAAAGAAGGGATGAAAGAGTCGTCTTGAAGGTTGTAACAGACGTTTACAATGCCAGTTTTCCTCTCTATTGTGTGTCTTTCATGTTCTCTTTATTAAATTGTGAAGTATTAGAGGACAGAGAATGTTCTAGTCATTTCATATGCCATCTAGGAGAATGCCAAGCTGAAGTCAAGGAACAGGAAGAGAGCACCATTTTATAACCAATGTGCCCTGGTTTATTGGTGGGTTGTGAATGGGTTACAGGTGACATTATAGTTAAAATCCGTTTTACAGGAGCAGAAAGTTAGCATAGCAGTAAATATGGCACTTGGAATGCCCACATCCCATCTCAGAGCGCCTGATTTTAAGTCCTGACTCTCCTTCTGATTCCAGTTTCCTGGTACTGAACACCCTCCCACCCACATGGGAGACCCAGATGTTGTTCCAGGACTTTGGCCTCAGATTGGTCCAACCCTGGTTTCTGTGGTCACTCAGTGAGTGAACCAGGGGATGGAAGATTTCACTGTGTGTGTGTGTGTGTGTATAACTTTCAAATAAAATAAAAAACAATTTTGTTTTGCTTTGGTTTGGGAATTTTTGTATTTTCTTTTTTTAATTTTAATTAATTTTAACAGATTCAATGTAATTTGTAGATACAAATCTAAGAATATAATCATATTCCCCTTCTCCCTCCCTCCTTCTTTCCCACCTTCCTCCTTCTACATTTCATTCTCTCTTTTGAAAAATAATTTTTAAAATTCAATTTTACAAATTTAGTATTTATTATGAGTTGATGTTAATTGCATGTAGCCATATTAAACACCAAAATTAACACCAAGCATCGCATTTATTTAGAAAGTTTAATTTTGAAATTGTTGAGGAAGTTGGGCCTTGTGCTTTTGCAATACTTATTACTGATAATCAAAACACAGGATGTATAGGAATTGTTCTCATTAGATCTCCTACAGACCCTCCCAAAGTCACTTCCAGATCATGGCAGTGTGCCATAGATGATGATGATTTTTATACATGATTTTTTATACATGTCCTGACAATAATGTATGTCAAGGCCCATTTTTACAATCTATTTATTTAGTAAACCAAATATTTCACTAAATCTCAATATATAAATTTCTATAAAACCAATTTATTCCAGTTGAAACAGTGATGAGTCTAGCTTAATATTCATATGAAGAAACATAGTTTAAAAATTATATGAAATTCATGCCATAGGGACAGGCATTTGGGTTAGCAATTAGATGCCCATGTTCCAGATCAGAGTAGCTGGGTTTGATACTTTCCTCCTGACTCCAGTTTCCTTCTAATGCAAACCCAGAAGGCAGCAATGATGGCTGAAGTAATTGTGTCCCTGCCACCCACCTGGGGAGCCTGGGTTGAGTTTTTGGTTCCCAGCTGGCGTTGGCCTAGCCTTAGTCATCACAGGCTTTGGTAAGTGAACCACATATAAGAGCTCTCTCTCTCTCCCAGTTCAATGGATTCTGTAAGAATAATGAAGATGTTGGGTTTGACTAGTCCCAAATGCAAAAAGGTCTTCTACGCTAAATTTCTAAGCTCCATTCCCTCATACCCTTCCACCCTTGAAATGAAATGAAAGAGAAAAAAAAAATGTTACATGACTGCAAGCTTCAACTATGCCAAGACATACTTGTTATGCTTTCTTACGAGGACTTTTCCCTCTGTAGACATCAGCAGTCATACAGGAGGTACAGTGGGGAAGATTTTGTAACTGAGGCTCCTTTGTCCAAGAACTACTTGAGGGGAGGGAAATTTTCTGTTACTCATTTGAAAGAAAATGTTCTCTTTTTAGATCTTATGCCCACCAGCTTGAAGGTACATATCCCCAAGAAACAGTCAAGTTGCTCTACTTTTCTTGAGTAGAAAACAGATTGACATTATGTGTGCATAGGATTGCATAGCAAGTTAGAGACAAGCACAGGACTATGGACTACAGAAAAAAGAACTTTGATGTTAACTCTTACATGCATTGCATACATTGCTTGGAAAGAGAAATCATCGTTAGCTGATGTTCAAACAAAAAAAATAGAATTCACTATGACAAAATGATCCAAGGGTCACATGTATATGGGCCCCTTGTGCTTCAGAACATGAGCTAAAGCACAGCCTGGTAGCTGATCTACCAGATGGTGGATCATCTTTGCTGAGATGACAAGATTTCTGGACCCTCACATAATAATGGGCTTCCATTATTCCAGCACACTTATACATACACATACAATACATAGATATATGTAGATATAAGTATGGATAGATGATAGATATATGCGTGTGTGTTTGTGTGTGTATGTGTATTGTAGAATTACATTTTTTAAAAAATCATTTATTTTTTACTTACTTCACAGGCAGAGAAAGAGAGAGAGAGAGAGAGAGAGAGAGAGAACACTCCCATCCACTGCTCAATCCCTGGGTGCCCATGATGGCCAGGGCTGAGATAAAGTGAAAGCAAAGAGGACACTCAATCCATATTAAACCCAGTACTGTAATGTGGGATTTATGTATCCCAATCAGCATGTTAGCTGCTAGGCTAAGCATCTATACACAAAAATATTTTTAATTATAACAGAAGTACAAAGTATTTGAAGATAAGTAAACAGGCCAGAGATAAGTGTTCTAGGTAATCCTCCTTGTCTGCAAAACCATGGGACTGGATCCCATGTTGGGATGTTAACTTATTTTTCTCCTTTCCCCTTCAAGCAGGTACTGAGCTCCATTCATTTCAAGAAGCGCATATAGCCAGCGAAGAAAGAAAGAATCAGCCACAAGTCTTGGTGAATATTTGTCCAAATTTTTAAGCTGTTAGGAACCTTTACAGGATTTTACAAGAAGGGCAAAAATTCTTTGGTTTCATGGGTATAAACTTTTGAGTGCACAGGAATAAAGATTATCTCCAGACTAGGAAAGTATGACTTCAGTCTGTGAAGAGGGAGAGATCAGGAGGTGGTTATAGATTTGAACACAGGGGGATGCACAATTTGTTCTCTGCAGCTCCTCTGGGAAGCTGACAAGATTCCAGACAAAAGTGGCCTGTGTTATGCAGGTCAGTCCACAGGGTTCCTGAACAATATTCAGAAAGGTCCTGTGTTAGATGAAGAGAACCAGAGAAGATGATAGATAGATAGATGATAAAGATAGATAGGTGATATAGATAAATGGTGGATTATAGATGATACAGATAAATAGGTGATAGATACAGATAGATGATAGATGATATTAGATGAATAGATAGATAATAGATAGGGATGATTGATAGAGATGATAGATGCTTATTAGATAATACATGAATAGAGATGGATAACATATGATATAGATGATTGGTAGAGATGATAGATGAGATGATAGAGATTGATATAGATGATAGAGATGATAGATGCTATAGAGATGACTGACAGAAATGACAAATGATTGAAATGATAGTTGATAGATTGATAGAGATGATAGATAGATAGATAGATAGATAATAGGCAGAGATTTATTATGGGAATTGGCACATGCAACTATGGAGGCTTAGAAGTCCCACCCTTTGCCACATGCAGGCTGGAGAACTGAAGAAGTCAGGGGTGTAAGTCAGTTTGAGCATGAAAGCCTGGGACCCTGGGGTTCAATGTCCAGAGGCAGGAAGAAACAGTGTCCGAGCTCCAGAGGAGATAGAAAATATTCACCTTTCCTCTACATTTTTGTTCGACCAAGGCCCCCAACAACCTGTTTCGAGTGAGGGTGGATCTTCCTCACTCTTCCTTCCTCATTGGTCCATCCTCGTAGGTCCATCCAATGTTGCTGTCTCCTGAAACCTACCGTAACAGCAGTGCAGATATTGTTTTTAAACGACACAAACGCACAGGGACAAGGAAATAGGAGTAGAGCAGTGGCGACAGAAGCCTGGAGCCTCGGTGTATATGAACATGTGACCTTGGCCAAATTGCACTGCAGAGTGCCAAAGTCCAGGCATTGAAGGCCAGAGGCACCCCTGTGGGTAAAAGTGGTGGCTGATTACCAAGGAGGGTTGAGAGCTGTTTGAGAACCAGGGTCCGCCTGGATCACTCTCACCCAGTGGACATCTAACGTGCTCTCTGGACACTTGAACACAAGGCACTCTGGAATGACAGACAGTAGGACAAGTGGAAGGCAGATGTGCTGTGACCAACCAAACAACCCAAACACAACAGAGACACAGAGCCATCTGCAAATCAAAGGACGAGACTTCCCAACTCAGTTGTCAGAATATTGTGGCCAGGACTTAACTTCTAGGCAGATTAGGGTTGGTTTTTTTTGTTTTTTTGTTTTTGTTTTCTTTTGTTTGATTGTTTGTTTTTTTCCCATGGGAAAACAAAACAGCCCAAGTGGAGAAGAATCAAGAAACTTCAATATACCAGGGATGGTGCCATGGCTCACTTGGTTAATCCTCCACCTGCGGTGCCAGCATCCCATGTGGGCACCAGGTTCTAGTCCCAGTTGCTCCTCTTCCAGTCCAGCTCTCTGCTGTGGCCTGGGAAGGCAGTGGAGGATGGCCCAAATGCTTGAGCCCCTGCACCCACATGGGAGACCAGGAGGAAGCACCTGGCTCCTGGCTTGGGATCAGTGCATGCGCCAGCCGTGGCGGCCATTTGGGGAGTGAACCAACGGAAGGAAGACCTTTCTCTCTGTCTCTCTGTCACTGTCTATAACTCTACCTATTAAATAAAAAAAAAAAAAGAAAAGAAACTTCAATATTGACAGAATCCCAGCAAATGAGCCAGACAATGGTCAAATCCCAGGTTCAAAGGGTTCACATTCAGATTTTCAGGATTGTCACTCCGAACCACAATAAGGAGGCAGGATTAGTAGGCATTTTAGGAAAAAATTTCATATGAAATATAAAGTGCACAAACAGAAAAAAGACTTGGCGAAAAAGGACATGATAAAAGTAGAAGCAAGGGGGGCCGGCGCCTTGGCTCACTTGGTTGATCCTCCATATGTGGTGCCAGCATCCCATCTGGGCACTGGGTTCTAGTCCCGGTTGCTCCTCTTCCAGTCCAGCTCTCTGCTGTGGCCCAGGAAGGCAGTGAAGGATGGCCCAAGTGCTTGGGCCTCTGCACCCATATGGGAGACCAGGAAGTAGCACCTGGCTCCTGGCTTCAGATCGGCGCAGTGCTGGCTGTGGCAGCCATTTGGAGAGTGAACCAATAGAGGGGAGACCTTTCTCTCTGTCTCTCACTGTCTGTAACTCTACCTCTCAAATAAAAAATAAATAAATAAAATAATAATAAAAAAGTAGAAGCAAGAAAGAATATATGGTTACTAATGGAAGGCAGATATTGAATCTTGATTCAAAAATATGAAGAAGTTTTTAAGAAAGAAACGTGCAGAAAAGTTTTTAACTCAAAGTACAAATAAAGCCCTGAAAGACATAAAAAGCTACATAAACTTTGGTTGGAGAAAATAAAAACATGGAAAATAAGAACTGACAGACAAGAGAACTAGAGATCAATGCAAGAATTACAACAGGGGCCAGCATTGTGGTGCAGCAGGTAAAGCAGCCATCTTCAGTGCTGGCATCCCATATGGACACCGGTTCCAGTCTCAGCTGCTCCACTTCCAATCCAGCTCTCTGCTATGGACTGGGAGAGAAAGAGATGATGGTGCAAGTCCTTGGGCCCCTGCATCCGTGTTGGAGACCCGGAGGAAGCTCCTAGCTCTTGGCTTCGGATCGGCTCAGCTCTCTCTCCTCTCTCTCTCTCTTTCTCCCTCTCGCTCTCCCTCTCTTTCTCTCTCTGTGTAACTCTGACTTTCAAATAAATAAGTAAATCTTAAAAAAAAAAAAAAGAGCTACAGCAAAAAATGGAATGAAGTCAGAGAGGACCAATTGAAGAAACAATCAGAAATGATATGATTTAAAAGTGATTTGGAATGAAAGGTGTTAAAGTTCTAAATTTAAAAGACCCATTTAGTGTCCAAGATAAAGCATTAAAAAGATACTACACCAATGCACATCACTGAGATTTCAAACTATGTGATAGAAGAAAGAGGAAATTCTATAATCTTACAGAAAACAGAGAATAGGGAGATGCATGTAAAATCAGAAGTAAAAATGTCTTCCTTTTGAACACCAATACCAAGAACCAAGACCATGAAGTCATGCCTCCAAAATTCTCAAAGAAATAGAAATCAGGGCCAGTGCTGTGGCTCAGTAGGTTAATGTTCAGCCTGTGGTGCAGACATCCCATATGGGCGCTGGTTCGAGTCCCTGCTGCTCCACTTCCGATCCAGCTCTCTGCTATGGCCTGGGAAAGCAGTAGAAGATGACCCAGATGCTTGGGTCCCTGCACCCATGTGGGAGACCAGAAGAAGCCCCTGGCTCTTGGCTTCAGATCAGCGCAGCTCCTGCTGTTAGGACCATTTGGGGAGAGAACCAGCAGATGGGAGTGCTTTCTCTCTGTCTGCCTCTCACTGTCTGTAACTCTACTTCTCAAATAAATAAATAAAATCTTTAAAAAAAGAAATAGCGATCAACCTAATATAATTCTACTACAGTCAAATTATCACTAAATTGTGAAGAATATAAAAAACAACATCAGTGAACAAATGTCTCAGAGTATTTGCCTACCATACTTCAAAATAGAACATAGACTATGACACACTTAAATGAACAAGTAAACAAAACAACAATAGAAAAATGAGTGTGTGGGAATTTGGGAAACATGAAATCTAACACTGAAGAGGTGGAGTAACAAGCAGGAAAATGACAGGAAATCTTATGAAGACATTTGAACTCCCAAATAAAAATAACCAAAATGTTGTGATTCATTTTGTGTTGTGTTAACTCATTTTAATAAAGGATTTTTTTCTCTGCTTGAGGGCATTGCATTTTTTTTGCTGGACTTCACAGAACTGTAGGGTAACTATTGTGCTATAGAAATAGGAAATATCAAGTAACCCAGAATTTCCTCATTCCATCTGTGTCTGTCTGTCTGTCAGTCTCACCCCACAACTCTGCAGGTAACCTATTGTCAATGTCTGTGTCCCACGCATCTATGCAGGCTATGACATGGCAATAATCCTGAGAGCTGTGTAGTGGACAGACACTGACCGGGTCACTGCAGTGCCATCACCCTCAGGGCTGTGTGTGGGACAGGAGGAGTAAAGCAAGATGCACAGATGTTTCCATCCTTTTTTTGTTCCCCTCAGGAAGCCAAATTCTACAAAATGATCTCAAATAAATAATTACCCATGCACACATTGATGTAGCAAGTCTGGATGCTTTCAAAGTTGCAAAACCTGAGAAACATTCCACAGGTACATCAAAAAGTAGGCGGTTGGCTTATCAGGCTGTTCATTCATATGAGAAGCTGTTTTAGGCTTTGGATATCATACTGCATTAATGTAAAGAATGACTGAGAATTTTTGTAAATAGTGTGTTAAGCTCAAAGTCTAAATGCAAAATTCCTTATGCAGTACAAGCCCAATTTTAAAATAATGCTTGAGGGTAGGTGTATGTGTGTTTATGTGTCTACAAATATTAAGAAATTTTAAGAAAAAAAAAAAACTGAAAATTATACCAAAATGTCAACTTTGTTTATTGCTGAGTGATGGGATGATTGGTGAAATTTCTTTCCTTTCCTATACTTTTTCTGTAAATTTTACTAATATTTTTATATGTAAATAGCAAACATTCCAAATAACAAGTGGAAATATCTTTCAAAGTCATTGGTGAGTGACAAAGGAGGAATGAGCGGTTCTCAGAGGCATTTGATTGCTATTAGAGACTTAATCTTCCTCCTGGCAGAAAAAGCCCAAAATAACCCATAAAACTTGTTCACACAACCGTGCTGACAATGATATTAATGCCTAGAACAACATAGCAGTTAACTAGGGGAAAACCATGCTGGGTTCAACTCAATGAGAACCAGAGTAGGGTAAAAGCCGATGGAAAAGGATGAAATGGACAGGGGATGTCAACGCTGAAGCCGAGCTGACAGCCTGGGTGGGCAGTTTGGGTGGGAAATGAACCTCTGCCGTGTTTGGGTTCATCGACCGACGTGGAACAAGGATTGGCAGAGCAGGCTGACTTGAGGCACACTGCTCCACCCCGTGAGTCCCACCCTGACACAGAATTAACCGTCTGAACCAAGGAAACCAGTACCCAGGCTTTCTCTGCTCAGGAAACAAATCTGATGAGCAGGAACCTGGGACCGCCATTGCAGCATAGCAGGTAAAGCCGCCACCTGTGATGCTGGCATCCCACATGGACGCCAGTTCAAGTCCTGGCTGCTCCACTTCTGATCCAGCTCCCTGCTAATGGCCTGGAAAAAAGCAGTGGGAGATGGCCCAAGTGCTTGGACCCCTGCCACCTATGTGGGAGACCTGGAAGAAGCTCCTGATTCCTGGCTTCAGACTGGCCCAGCCCTGGCCATTGCAGCTATCTGAGGAATGAACCAGAGGTTGAAAGATTTCTCTTTCTCTCTTCCTCTCTCTTCCTCTATCTCTGTAACTTTGACTTTTAGATAAATAAACAAATATTTCTTTAAAAATTAAAAATAAACAGCAGGAACCAGAGATGTGTGCCTCGAAAATCAGAGACCAAGAAATTGCATAATATCTGAAAAGTGACTCTGGTGAGATTCTCATAAGATTTTCTAACTCAACTAGTTTGAATTGGGCATTGCAGTTCTGAGGAACACTTATGAAAGAAGCCCAGGCCTCAGTTCTCTCCTAAAACCATGGGAATTGTGAAGTTATTTTTACCTGGCAGCAGACTTACTAAATTAGATAAACCATTTGTGACATTCTAGAAGACAGAGTTGATGTATATGAATTGCAAGATCGCTTCTCCTACTTGTAATATAAACACATACAAACATATATACTTATATGAATGTATATGTATATTTAGTGGCCTCTATTTCCTTCTTTTTAAGTTTTTATAAGTATTCAATCATTCAACAACTATTTTACATATACTGGGCTATTTAGTGTGCCCTAGACATTAAGGAGTATATAAAGTTATACAAGTCACATGTACTCTTCAAATTTAGTGGAGGGAGCATGATATTAATACGCAAATGCAATAAAGGGATATTTACTAGTCAGGATAGGTTAAGCTATGCTATAATAATTTTGGGTTTATTTTTTAAAGATTTATTTATTTATTTATTTATTTGAAAAGCAGAGTTACAGAGAGGCAGAGGCAGAGCTGGGAGGGTGGTCTTCTATCCACTGGTTCACTCCCCAAATGGCTGCAACAGCTCGAGCTGGGCCAATACAAAGCCAGGAGCCAGGAGCCAGGAGCTTCCTCCGGGTCTCCCACTCGGGTACAGGGGCCCAAAGACTTGGGCCATCTTCTATTGCTTTCCCAGGACATAGCAGAGAGCTAGATGGGAAGTGGAGCAGCCAGGACCTGAACCGGTGCCTATCTGGGATGCCAGCACTACAGGCAGTGGCTTTACTCACTACTGGCCCCTATGCTATAGTAATTTTTAAAAAATCTGAACTTCACATCATGAGTTTTATTGACCAACCACCAAAATCTAAGGGAGGTCAAGAGGCTATCCAGGGCAAAGTTCCACCTCAGTGAGCCAAGACCACAGGATACTTCCCAGTCATGGCCTCCAAGGCAGCACCAGTGTCCCATGCAAATGTCTGAAGGTCAAGCAGTTGACCATTAGCAGAGGTAGATCTGAGCTAGCAGATGGGAGAACAAAATTGTTACAGAGACCTGAGCAACGGGGCAGGGCAACTACAGTGACCACTGCAGGTGCAGTAAAACTCTCAGAGGTTAGAAGACACTGGCTTCCTTCTGCTTGCAAAGAGGACATCTTGCAGCAAGCACACGATGTTGAGTCTGCCATTTGATCTGGACTCTGCCCCGAATGTAGAAAAGAACCCTGACATAACTTGGTTATAATTAGGTTGAAATTGACAGTTGGCTCTTTTCAGTCCCTGCCATTTATGTGAGTGTAAGGGCAAGCACTGTGTGGAACAGCAGGTTAAGCTGCCATTGGTGATGCCAGCATCCCATATCAGAGTGCCAGTTTGAACCCCAGATGCTCTGTTTCTGATCCAGCTTCCTGCTAATGCACCCAGAAAGGCAGAAGAAGTTGGCCCAAATGTTTGGGCCCCTGCTACCCATGTGGGGGATCCAGGTAGAGTTGCTGGCTCCTGACTTCAGGCTTGCCCAGTCTCTCCCCCCCACTTTCACAAATAAATAAATCTTTAAAGATGCAAGTGTATTTCATATGTCAGATAAGTATTATACTATTATCCTTCATAAAAGAATGTGTACAAGAAGTTAGATATCAAGTAGTTTCAAAAAATAAGAAACCATATTAAACTCAGAGAAGGCTAATGACTTATTGTTTTATTTTTGTGTTTGATATGTAAGCTTCATTTATTTAAAATGTGTAATGTCTAATGTCATTGAAGGAATTCAGTTAGCATGTCAAAACATAATAAACTCTTAATAAATCACTTATTTTTATATTTGTCATACCCAAGAAACAAAAATCAGACAGTGATTTCTTAACTAGCATAAAATAATATCCATGTATGAAGTGGTTTACCTTTTAAGAAATTCTCTTCAAAAGTAATAAAATTGGAAGAAGAAAAAAAGATCATATTGTGATTCCACACATGTAAGAAGAAACCAAACTTGGCTTTCAGGCCCAAATCAACCAAAATTCTAATCCAAGTTAAGAAAATTCTGAAAATTTCCCATCATTACAGACATAATAATTTAAGTTGGGCTCTCCATAGATCTTTCTACTCAAGACTTTGCAGACATTTCTCAGCAAACTTTTTTCAAGCTTATATTCTGTCCTATTTTTTCCCTTTTTTTTTTTTTTTTTTTTTTTTTTTTTTAGTTAACTGGCTCCATTGTAGTGTAATTATGCTACTGTTATGGCAATTTCCACCACACACCTTGCAGAACTAAGATTCTGTGTGACTACTGTAAGTAGTCCCGGATTCAAGGTTTCCAATGGGTTTTACCCTTCACTAACCAGTGCCAAGAGAATGGTACCAACTTTAAAATGTACTGCACTTGAGGTTAAATAAACATCTCAATAACGAAATTATCATGAATGAAGGTGAAAAATATTTTCGGTTTGAAACTGAGACACTAAACAAATATACTGGAGACATTTCATCCATAACACGGTGCTCTAACATTTTTTCTTCTCTGATTTTGTGACGTGACACTTTGGAATAAAGGCAAATTCTAAAGAGAAGCAAGTTTCCAAGACAAACCCTGCTCAACAAAATCCTAAAGCATGCCTACTTAGCAATTACTCTTAGAGCAGTCAGAACACAGCCCTCAGTTGGACTTAATGGCCGAAACAAAACCCAAAGAGGTGATCAAAATACACCTAATTATATTTTAGAATACCTAATATGTGCTGAACCCTACTGGCCTCTGGAAGTGTAAAAATTGCATACCATTTTCATGTTGATACTGCAATAAACACAATATACCAGACCCTGATACCAAGTCTAGATAAATTATTGCTATCTAAAAAATAGCCCCAGTGACATTCATCAGTGTTAGGATTCAGTCAACACTTGTGCTTAAATAATAATTAACAATCCTGTGTTAAGCTCCCAAGGCAAGCTAGACCCTTACATCAACCTAAAAATATCACACTCTCACTTATTCCCCTGATGGCTTTAGGAATAATGGCCCTATTGTACTAGAGTCTCTCATCCTAATTGCTTCTTTATCTGCAAAAAAATAAAAATAAAAGGCACCATACACATTGAGATGCTTTATTTCATTATATTCCCTGGAAAGTTTACCACATGGAGACTGCCCCGTACTCTGTACATATGCTACACTATTTGTCCTTAAGTCTGGGGATTTCCTTGGCTTGGCATGAATTATAGGAGAGGCGCCTAACACCCAGACTGAGTGAGTTATTCTAGCTTATGGTGGTGTTGGAGAGAAAGGCCCATAAACCAGAGGATGTCATTAGACCAGTGACAATGGAGGAGACAATATCCAGTGCTGACAGCCCTGCTCACTTGCAAGCTGATTGCTGTCTGCGAGCAGAGCAGGACAGACAGAGCAGCTTAGGCAGGCTTGCTGCATCTGGTGAGAGAGGAAGTGCACCAGCAAAAAGAGAACGAAATATTGGACGTCTGTGTTTGCTCCACCTAGGAAAAGCAGACACAATGAATCTACAGTATGGATGGAGAAGGAACTAACCGCATGTATTAATACTGTCTTTGTGCCTCAGCTGTAAAACAGGTTCTGGACTTGTCGTTAAAGTGGCTGCCCAGATGGGGCCTTCTCCCCCACCTCTTTGCAGTATTCCATATTCTAATTATGACTTGCGCTGCTTCTGGCACGAAAGCAAGGCCACTGATGTGGCCCCAGGAGTAGACGTGATAAAAAGCCGGGCCCAGGGAACTTGAGTGGCTGCTCTTACCACTTCCCTTCGACCTCCCTCTGCTCATTCAGTCTGAATTTCTTGGACAGCGTTTGGAATTCCTCAAGAAGTCTCTGGTTGCTTTTCCTTCATTGAAAGACAGAAGATGGAAGTTTCTGGAATGAGTCAGTAGTGACTGACAGGACGGGAGGCATAGACTGATTAACTGTGACAGAAAAACACTGCAAGTGCATCAAGTGCAAACAATTGGTTATGGTTTGGAAAGGAAAAAAAAAACACCTTGTAAAGACCAATAGAATTGAGCAGCAGTCCATGTAAACTCCAACTGCAAAATCTGTCATGTCAGGATCTCCTACCTCATGTAGTACTTCATCTTGGCTGTGTTGGCTTGTCAAATTCTAATCCATGAAGGAGTAACATTAATATAACCAAGAAAGTGAGCTATCCTAGACCAACTTATTTCTACTTCTCTAGGTATTGTTGTTCAGCTATTGAGTACTGAAACATACATTGAGCTCCACCTTAATATTTCATAAAACTCTCATGAAGAACATATATTTTCTTTATTTGAAGGCACCATTACAGAGAGAGAGGAAGAGAGACAATTTTTCCCTCTACTGGTTCACTCCCCAAATGGCTGCAATAGTCCAGGCTGGGCCAGGCTGAAGCCAGGAGGCAGGGACTCCATCTGGGTCTCCCATGTGGGTGACAAGGGCCCAAGTAACTGAGCCATCTTCTGCTGCCTTCCCAGACACATGAGCAGGAAGCTGGATCAGAAGTGGGGCAATCAGGACTGGATCTGCCGCTCAACTGTGGTGTCTGGCTTTGCAAGTAGGCAGCTTAGCCCGCTGGGACACAATGTTGGCTCCCCAAAAACAAATATTCTTTAAAAATGTCTTTCTCACAAAAGCTATACAGCTGACATCTGGGAAAGAATCCTGCCCAATGTGCAGGTTTTAGCTTTTTGAATGCACTCACGTAATTATCACACAGAGTCTTCTATTTCAACACGATCTTGTTTAGAACAATACCATGGAATTTTTCTCCCATTTTTTTTTCTGTTGCCATCATTTTTCCCCAGGATCTCTATAATGGTTTTGGTCAGTTGACAATCAGGAATATTTGGTTTAGTCATTCATTTAATTATTCACTCCACAAATATTTACTGAACGCCAACTATGTACTAGGTACAGGAAAGTAGTAAACAAAAGAGAATAAGCACTTTTGAGGGTACTTCCACAGGTTTGTGGAAAAATTAAATTAAGAGATCAGTATTGTGGTGTAGTGAGTTAGGCCTCCACCTGCAATGCCAGCATCCCACATGAGTGCTGGTTCCAGTTCCGGCTGCTCCACTTCCCAACCAGCTCTCTGTTTTTGTGCACCCGAGAAAGCAGTTTAAGATAACTTGGGGCTCTGCAGCCACATGGGAGACTTGAATGAAACTCCTGATTCCTGGTTTCCATATGGCCCATCCCTAGGCATCAGAGGAGTGAACTGACTGATAGAAAATATTCTCTCTCTCTCTCTCTCTCTCTCTCTTCCACTCCCTCTCCCTCTCCCTCTCTCCTCTCCAGAACTATTTAAAATAAATAAATAATAAATATTTTTAAAAATTTAAAAAGAAAAATGAATTTAAAAGATAAATTTAGGAGCTGACGCTGTAGCTCAGTAGGTTAATCCTCCACCTGCGGCACTGGCATCCCATACGGGTGCCAGTTCTAGTCCTGGCAGCTCCTCTTCCAATCCAGCTCTCTGCTATGGCCTGGGAAAGCAGTAGTAAATGGTCCAAGCATTTGGGTCCCTGCACTTGCGTGGGAAAACTAGAAGCAGCTCCTGGCTCCTGTCTTTGGATTGGCCCAACTCCAGCCATGGTGGCCATTTGGAGAGTGAACCAGCAGATGGAAGACTTTTCTCTCTGTCTCTCCCTCTCACTGTCTGTAATTCTACCTCCCAAATAAATAAATTAAAATATTTTTTTTAAAAAAAGATAAGCTTAATTAGGTGCAAAAATTTTGAAATCCATGGATAGTTTTCATAATGCACCTTTTCCATGAACTTTTTGAGCCCCACATATTCTTCCAAAAGAAGACAATAAAAATAAACTAAGATACTGTCTAGCAAACTATATATCCGTAGATGTAAAGAAAGAAATACATATTGAAAGAGAATGGAATTTCAAAAATAGAAACCAGGAAATGCTTTGCTGGGAAAGATATTTAAAACGCCACTATAAAGGAAGAGTGTAATCATACAGATTTGCTGTGGAAAATTGTTCTATAGTAAATACAACCAGTGCAAATGCTTTGAGGCAAATTATGTGTGGAATATGAGAGCAAGAGCAAAGTGGCCAGTGTGGCCAGAATAAAGCTGCAGTAGGAAACAACCAGAGTCCTAACCAGACCAAACTGTAGAGGCCAGTAAAGGACCCTGGCTTTTACTGGAAAATTTTTAAAAGTCCTGGAAGAGTTTATGTAGATGCCTTTCAAAGGTAGACCAAGCAGTCCTTGGAGACAGGTTGGAAGTGGGTTGGAGAGGAGGGAGGCCTCACGTGACTCCTAGGCTTTGGGCCTGAGAACATGGCGGCCTGGAGTTGCTACTAATAGAAAGGGGGAACACTCTGTGAGGAGTGTTTGCACAGAAGGGTGGCCTATGATTTTGGACTTACTGAATTCCAGATGCCTGATAGATAGCCAAGTGGAGCAGTCTGGAGGTGAGGATAGAAAAGTCCAGGCTGGAGACAGCCATCTGGGGGTTGGCAGCAGAGAAACTGTTCTTGAAATATTGGAAAAGATGAGCCCATCAGAATAGTGAGGTCAGGAGAAAGTAGGAGAGTCTGACATCTGAGCTCCGGATTACTTGAGCAATTTATTGTCAGAGACATTATGAGAGCTCCTCAAAGGAAACCAAGAAGGAGTAGTCAGATTTAAACAAAAAGAGAAACCCTGCATAGAATTGTGCCCTGGAAGTCACATAAGGAAACTTGCAAGGGGGTAGAAGTGACCAGCTGTATCAGATTCTGATGATAGGTCAAGTAAGCTGGTGGATAAAAACTGACCATTGGATTTAGTGACATGGAGGTCATCGTTGGTTTTGATTGCAATAGTTCATTCAAGTGGTGTGTTCAAAAGCTTTATCAGAAAGGGTTTAAGAAAGCAGATAGGAAAAGACTTAGGGACAGTTATTTTAGACAATGAAAACCTTTAGAAATTTTCTTCTGCAAAAGGAAGTGGTAAAATCAGGAGTAGCTAAGTGGAAGATTAGAGTAATAAAATCCTTTTTTTCAGATGGGAGAAACAAGAGCAGATTTGTTTGTTGGTATAAATGATTGAGTAGAAAGTAGGGGGAAATGATTGAGGAGAGAAAAGAATGTCTTGAAGTGGAGTAAAGAAGAAGCAGTCTCTTTGTGAAGAGTTGATCTTTAGACAGGAAAACATTCAAGGCATCCACTGTCCAAAGAACACAAGCACATAAGTGGTGAGTTATGACAGCAGGAGCTTATGGAAGCTCTCTTCTGATTGTTTCTATTTTCTCTGGAAGCAAGGTCATCAGCAGGGAGTTAGGATTTAGGAGGAAGTATTAAAAGTTTGTGGAAAGAAGCAAAAGTAGGAGAGTGGGAGAATGAATGGACCAGGGAAATATTATATGATTGCCAGGCAGCATTAAAAGCCCACTTGAGATTAGAGGTCATAAATTTAAAGCAAGACAACCATTATGGTTGTGTTTCTGTGCAGCCATGTTTAACTGCATAGGAACAGATGTACAGTAGGCAGAGAGATGGATTTAATCACAGGTTAACCACGGATGAAATGCTTTAATGTAGATGCATTGGAAGGAGAGAGTGTTAAAATGGCATTATGAAATGCAGGAAGAATAAAGAAAAGGGCAGAAATCTGTTCTTGGGACAATGAAAACGATGTAAGCAACTGATCTCAGCCTTGGTGGTCTAAATTGGTGTGAACCAGAAAGAAGAGAAGTGGTCGTGGAGCTCCCTGACATTGTGATCTTTGGAGAAGTTAACACTTGTTGGTTTAAAAATAATCTTTAGAGTGTAACCACAGCATCAGTTGGTTTGTGTACACAGAAGGTGATGATTTTAGAGGAGTGGAAATCAATGAACTGAGTACCCAGAATGCAAGGAGAAGCTACATAGGTCTTGAAATTAAGTCACAAATACTTACATAGGTCTTGAAATTAAGTCACAAATAGTTAGGAAGAGAGTGACTTTTATCTAAGAACTAAACTCCTGGAAGAAAAAGGCTCAAGAGGGACCTGAAGTCAGTGAGTGAGTGAGTGAGTGAGTCAAAGAAGAGCACTGTACACTCTCACAGTGTGGGCTTTGACGCCTTAAGATTTATGGATGAAGGAGAACCACATCTGCTTCATCTTCAGGCCCAGGAGCAGAAGAATGTAAAGAGCAGAGAGCCACTAATAAAGAAAAGTCCAGGGGAAATTGCCATTGTGGAAGAATCAATGTTAGTTGTAAGAGTGGTTCTTAACTGTGGCTCCTTCACTAATAGATAATAAATAGATAGATAGATAGATAGATAGATAATAGGTAGATGATAGATGGATATTGATTTTAGATTAATACTTTCCCACTTCATTTTTTTAAAATCTTGCCCCAAATTCTCATAGGATGCCTATCATATAATTCAATCTAACTCCCCACACATATTATATGAACAACATTATTTGCATCCTCTGCTATCTACCGAGAAACTATCCACAGTCATTCCCATAAGGTTTACATTCTCCCAGAAGAATTAATCAAACATGACTGTGCAGGAAACAAACTGATTTAGACATTCCTTTTGAATTATGTTGGAATTCTCCAACAATAATGAAGATTGATCCTCTTTCATAGGTGATGCTGCAGCTACAGAACCCGGTGGGCCACTAGGTACGACTCTGAGATGGTTGTTGACCAGAGAAGTGTGTAGAACTGAGTGCCATGTTACAGCCATGATTTTATCTTCCAGACACTATGCCCAGGAATACATGGAAACCTGACATTATTCTACCACATGAGTGAGAGCTGTGGCATTTGTTTCATTCCTACAAGTTAGTAGGGTGCGTTCTTCATTGTGAATTAGTGTAATACTAGGGCCAGAGAGAAAATCAAGGGCTTAATCATCAGTGACAAAAAGTCTATTCAACACCACATTTAAGGCTAATTATTTTATCCTTTTGTATTTATTGATTTGTTCCTTCAAACAACATGTTTTGAGTGACTAAAATACGCAAGGCAAGGCTACCTGGTGGCTAACAGACACACAGCAAAGGGTGGAACACTGACTTCTTGGAGTTTTAACCTTCTCACTCCTGTAAAGAGTATGATTCATTTACAACTCAAAAAGCCAAGATACATGAATGTACCCACATAAATATAGTGCATAGGAATTGATTTTCATTTATTTCCTCCAAAACTTATTTCCAGTCAACCTTTGTGAAAACTGTAGATACATACGTGGTTTAACAATTTTTTTTTTTTTTGACAGGCAGAGTGGACAGTGAGAGAGAGACAGAGAGAAAGGTCTTCCTTTTTTTTGCGGTTGGTTTACCCTCCAACGGCCGCCGCAGCCAGCGCGCTGTGGCCAGTGCATCCCGCTGATCTGATGGCAGGAGCCAGGTGCTTCTCCTGGTCTCCCATGGGATGCAGGGCCCAAGTACTTGGGCCATCCTCTACTGCACTCCCTGGGCACAGCAGACAGCTGGCCTGGAAGAGGGGCAACCGGGACAGAATCCGGCGCCCCGACCGGGACTAGAACCCGGTGTGCCAGCGCCGCAAGGCGGAGGATTAGCCTAGTGAGCCACGGCGCTGGCAACAAAATTTGAAATAAGGAGTCAACAGAGAAAGCCAATTTCTATGTTAGTCTAGATTAAGAAAATTACTCTTTTTTTTTTTTTTTTTTTTTTGACAGGCAGAGTGGACAGTGAGAGAGAGAGACAGAGAGAAAGGTCTTCCTTTGCCGCTGGTTCACCCTCCAATGGCCGCCGCTGCAGCCGGCGCACCGCGCTGATCCTGGCAGGAGCCAGGAGCCAGGTGCTTTTCCTGGTCTCCCATGGGGTGCAGGGCCCAAGCACCTGGGCCATCCTCCACTGCACTCCCTGGCCATAGCAGAGAGCTGGCCTGGAAGAGGGGCAACCGGGACAGAATCCGGCGCCCCAACCGGGACTAGAACCCGGTGTGCCGGCGCCGCAAGGTGGAGGATTAGCCTATTGAGCCACGGCGCCGGCTCTAGATTAAGAAAATTAAAAATGAATGTTCTATCACTCTAATATATAGAAAAGGCAACTCATATGTCTTAATTTTTTTAAATATGAATACTAGGAACACAGATAAGAGTGGGAGAGACCTAAAGACTGGAAAAGAATCAATAATAACGCAAGATTCCTCCGAGAGGAGGAGCTTAGATGAGCAGAGTGATGTTACAGAATGAAGAAAATCCCCAAGACCAGCCGGCCAAGGAAGAAGAAGGCCTCTCAAAGTATAAATGGGTCTTTGTTGAATTTTAACAAGCCCTCTGAGGACAGCTTGCTGGAGATGTCTGAAGTTCTTCACTTCAAGTGGAAATACTTTGCACTTTCCCTTCAACAAAGAAAGCACCCCCTGGCTAGACGCCAGAGCCTGCACATTTCTGAGGCACCACAGGAAAAGAGCAAAGAGAGACGCTGAGCTCTTGCAGCCTCCCTCTGGGGGAGCACCTGCCCAGCGTCCTGTCCCAGAGTTGTTCTCTGCGACAGCGAGGTTGTGCGTCCTGATGGATGGCTCCTCCCCCCGCTTCTCCACGGGTTCCATTGTGACCCTGAATCTGCAAGCGACTCCTCAGCTAGGAAGCCCGAAGGGGTTCTGCAGGGAATAAGAGGGAAATGCAGATATGAGCGCTACCTGGCCAGCAGGAAATTTGAACTGTAGCAGCTGAAATGGCCGAAGAGCTGTTGACATGTCAGATCAAGTTCAGAGCGGGATTACTGTGTCATGAACCTGAACTGCTTCTAGGAGGCGGAGATGGGGGTCAGAGGCGGAGTACAAAGTTTATGAGCCCGCAAGGCACACCATTGGTTTTTCATTGAGTCCTATGCACTGCCACTCCTCCATGTCGCCACTGCAGCGAGACTTATTGTTGAATCTTCTGGTTAAATCATTTTCTGTGCCATTTGGGTGACTGAGCTGGGGTAGCTTATTCCTGGGCTATGATTCATTCAAGTATGTGAATGTGATGTTCACGGACATACGTGATGAGGATGATGATGATAGTGCTTGTATTTGTCTACTATCTGCTAGGCACTGTTGGTTAAATATTTGCTCATTTAATCTTTCCAAGATGGCTGTGTAGTTCCGAAACTGCAGCACAGTGTCCCACAGCTGGGAATTGGTGTTCCTGGGATGTGGGGACGGCTCCAGGGAGGATGCAGAGTCAGTGTTCTCACACTCTGCACTATCCACCTGCCTTTTCCCATGGAAACCCTGATGAGTTCCAGCAACGTAGGCGTGCTCTTTGTAAGAGGAACCAGCATCTTGTAAAAGGAGAAAAGGAAGGCGACCTTAAGAAGACAACACAGGACAACACAGGTTCAGTGCTTTTTGTTTTTCTAAGATTTATTTATCTGTTTGAAAGTCAGTTACACAGAGAGAGGAGAGGAAGAGAGAGAGAGGGGGAGAGGGAGAGGGAGAGGGAGAAGGAGAGAGAGAGAGAGAGAGGTCTTCCATCCACTGTTTCACTCTCCAATTGGCCGCCAGGAGTCAAGAGCTTCTTCCTGGTCTCCCACGTGGGTGCAGGGGCCCAAGAACTTGGGCCATCTTCCACTGCTTTCCCAGGCCATAGCAGAGAGCTGGATTGGAAGTGAAGCAGCCAGAACTTGAACCGGCGCCCATATGGGATGCTGGCACGGCAGGCAGTGGCTTTACCTGCTACACCACAGCACCAGCCTCAATGGTTCAGTGTTGAGACTGAATTTGGATCCCTGTTTCCAAATTGTAAGACATAAGACAAGTTGCAACCTCATTAAGACTCAGTTTTCTCATTGGTAGCATGGGTGTGATAATAGTAAGATTATTGAAAAGTTTAAAATGAGATGACACATCCCTAGCACAATAAAATTATAATAAACAGTAGCAAATAATTCAATGTCATTAACACATGTTGAACCACCACCCCCCCCCCCCAATCTATTAGTGGACCCACTCCAATGAAATCTAAAGTTTCTGTTTATTTTGCTCTCAGGATATAAGATCATATTAGAAGCTTGTTTAACGCAGCTCAGCAAGGAGTGGAAAATGCTAGGGATGTTTTTGGTTTCAGGAAAAGAATTGTTTTCAGTACATTCAGATTTCTGACAACAAGCAGACAGCATGAAGCTTAGAATCAAAGTTGAAAGAAGCTGAGAAGCAGCTACCCAAGGGAGCTCAGGACAAGAACTGCCTCCAGCAACATTTCCCCAGAAGCCTAGTTTTATTTCTGTTTTCTCCTGATGGTCCTTCTTGAGGGTCACTATGTTACCTGGATAGCAATTGCTTTGTAGTCAGCCCTGCAGCTCCTAACACCTGAGGAAGCCGTGTGACCAGATCCCCCGAAGTCCAAAGCTTTTGTGGTTAAGGAGAACGGTAGGAGGTTTTTGTCCTTTCGGACCGGGGGATTTTTCCCCCCTCCCTGGAATGATTCTGTGTGCCTTGTGTGTGCACATGTGTTCAGTGCAGATGGAGACTCAAATGACTATCAGACCCTTTGGTGTGAGTTCAAATTTCCTGAAGGTGTTGGAATGTCTGTAAAACATCAGATGTCGTTTTTCTTCTGCCCTCCCCCCTTTTAAAAAAAGACATATTTTAATTCTCTGATGATTTGATGCTTCATTTTAGTTAGGGAAGACTTGACAATATCTTTGAAAAATTGTTCATAAAAGATGTTTAGTTTCTGGATGGTCCCTGGATTTTGTATAAGCGGGATGTCATTTGTCTTTATCCAACATCCTGTGGTTGTGTTCGTGTATTTCCCCATCCAAAATATAAAATCTCTATTCTTGTTCCAATACTATTAGTCATATTTCACAGAAGAATTGGTGAGCTGCTGTCATCACCCTGACAATGCATTGATCCTAATTAAGTTTCTGAGAGCTCTAGGAAATGTTATCAATATCATTTTGTCTGAGGACCAAAACGCTAGGAAAATGTGAGAACAGAATTTTAGACAGATATGATCTTCAATGGATGCCTTATGTTTTCATTTTTAATTGGAAGTGGAAAACACAAAAAATACCCCTCAGTTAAACCCTGGAGATTCTGCTGCTTATGTAACGTGCTTTGAGGAACATACAAAGGTTCTATCCGTATTTGCTCCTAATTATCTCCCGGCATAGATTCTTGCTCCCTTGGCCATGATAGAATTGTGTTTGAGTTCACTCCTATGAATGCCAACCCAAAGAGTAAATCAACACTTGTAGGATGCCACCACATTGATGTATGACACCTGCACTGAATCAGTCCAGATGGGCGAACTTGTATGATGTGCAAACAACCTGCAAGCCACAGAGCCTTCCTACAGCAAAGCTTTGATTTTGTTCTGGCTCACATCACATCTTTATCACGACAGCGGGGGGCTTCGGGTCAGCACAGTTAGTCAAAGGCTTTTATCTTCATCATTCCAAAACCAAAAGGGATTCCTGGAAGTTTTGCCTTAGCAGGTAAGTGCACAAAACTCCAGAGTGATACCTGTCACTTCTCCCTGCAACGTGTTAGCCAGAGCTAGTCAAAGGGTGTCCCGTGACCATCACAGAGGCAGCCAGGTGCATCAAATATGTGCCTGAAATTGAGGAACCTGCAAGCATTTGATCAGAGCACTAATGACTTCCAACCATCACCTGGAAAGACAGCTGACTTTGGAAAAGGCCTTTTGCTTCTTGCCTCAGAATTCTGAAGATTTTGTTTTCAGTAAGTAGAAGGAGTGCAGCAAGCCTCATTGTGTTGAGAGACTGTGTGAGGCAGACCCGGCTTATTTGGGAGGCAACGAGTGTATCAGTTTTACTCAAAATTGTGTTGATGAAATTATTTTTAGGATTTTTCAATTCTTGCTTTTCTTTTTTTGTTTGTTTATTTGAAAGGTGGAGAGACAGCCACACACACTTACAAACACAGAGATCTCCCATCTGCTCATTCACTCCCCAAATGCCTATGAAAAAGCAAGGCTAATCCAGGCTGAAGTCAGAAGTCTGGAACTTCTATCTAGGTCTCCCACGTGGGTGGCAGGGATCCAAGGACTTCAGACTTCCCTGCTGCCTCACAACATGCACATTAACAAGAAGCTGGAGGTGGAGCTAGGACTTGAATCTGATCATACTGACATGGGGAGTGGGGATCCTGAACAGCACTGTAACCTCTAGACCAAACTTCTGCCGGCAGGAGCTTTTCTTAAATCAACATTGCTCACGAGAAGGTTATCATCAAAATATGATATCACTTCATATGTTTTCCCTGAGTGCCTAAAATGGAATGTATTGGAGCGTAGCTGACATTTTGAGATTGGTGATTGTTTACACCCGTTGTCTCTTGTGTTGAGGAACAATGTTTTTTATCTATACTACTCGTTGAACTCTTTACTTAGTGTAGGGTTGAGAAGTATCACTGTTACTAAATCTGTATCTAAGAAATACATGAAATTTGTATTCCTTACATAAATTTTGAAAAAGAACAAAAAAAAATATGATATCACTCACAATTGGGGGAACCAGAAATCACAAAGCAAAGTCATTCATTGCTCACTTAGCATCAAAAGGAAACAGTCTCAATCTAAGAAGTAACACACATGAATGTTTATGTATGTAAACTTATAGACATGTTTAGGTAAGATAGACCAACATGGATAATAACTTGCTGAAACATCAGTTTTCTTTTGAGTACTTTAAGCAGTGGCCACACTTCTGGTTGTTTGTTTAATTCTCTGATGTCATTGACTTATAAGTGTATTGCCAGTTGGGCCATCGGTATGGCATAGCGGGTTAAGCTACCACCTGCCATGGCGGCATCCCATATGGGCACTGATTCGAGACCCAGCTGCTCCACTTCCAATTCAGCTCTCTGCTATGGCCTTGGAAAGCCGTGGAAGATGGCTCAAGTCCTTGGGCCCTTGAAACCATGTGGGAGGCCTGGAAGAAGCTCCTGGCTCCCAGTTTCAGATCGGCACAGCTCCAGCCGCTGCAGCCAATTGGGAAGTGAACCAGCAGATGGAAGACCCCTCTCTCTCTCTCTCTCTCTCTCTCTCTCTCTGCTTCTGCCTCTCCTTCTCTCTGTGTGTAACTGTTACAAATAAATAAATAAATCTTAAAAAAAAAAAGTATAGCCATTTTCTCTAACCATGAAGCTACCCATGAAGCTATTCACAGTTTCTGAATTGAG
Source organism: Oryctolagus cuniculus (assembly GCF_051225735.1). Lineage (NCBI taxonomy): Eukaryota > Metazoa > Chordata > Mammalia > Lagomorpha > Leporidae > Oryctolagus > Oryctolagus cuniculus. The sequence continues at coordinate 43,933,778 of NC_142882.1, forward strand.
TTTCAAGTCTTTGTGAGCAAAGGTTTTCATTTCTCTTGGGTATACACCTAGAAGTGGAATAATGGAGTCATGGAAAAGTGTATTTTTAACATTTTAACGAATATCTCAAAGTTGTTGGATCATTGTACATTCCTTTGAACATCGACTAAGAATTCTAGCTGTTCCCTCTTTTCACAAACACCAGTCCAGGCAGTGTCTAATTTCAGCCATTCTGATAGATATGCAGTAGTAATTCATTGTGGACTTAATTTTAATTTGCTCAATGTTGAGCATGTTTCACATATTTATTCACCATTTGTAATTTTGTGAGTTGTCTATTAAACAATCTATGTATTCTCTGGTTGCATTGCTGATATTTTTTTAAAAAAATATTTATTTTTTTGAGAGGCACAGTTATAGACAGACAAATAGAGAGACAGAGGGAGAGGTCTTTAATCCACTGGTTCAGTCCCAAAATGGCTGCAATAGCCAGAGCTGAACCAGATCAAAGCCAGTTCAAAGCCAGGAGCTTCTTCTGGGTCTCCCATGTGGGTGCAGGGGTCCAAGTACTTGGGCCATCTTCCATGGCTTTCACAGGCCATCGCAGAGAGCTGGATCATAGGTGGAGCAGCAGGGACTCAAACCGTATAGGATGCCAGCAGCACAGGCAGAGACTTAACCTACTGGGCCACAGTGCTGGCCTCTGTTCTCATTTTTAATTGAGTTGTAAGAACTCTATATATTCTTGACATAAGTCCTTAGTTTTATACTAAGCTATGATTTGTCTGTTCATTTTCTTAATTGTGGTTTTGGAAGAGTTTAAGATTTTAAAACACAGATTATTTACATCTTAGGTTAGGTATTAGATTCACTAAAGGAAGGAACTGTCCGCAAAATTGTAGTGAGTTCCTTTTGGGTCTAACAGACTGGTATAAGATCATTAAAACAAGTTCAAAACCGGAGATAATCATAGCAAGGATATGCATTTCCTGAGTTGTATACAGCAATGTGGTTCACTACTCAGATAGGAAGTGACTGAGACAGAGCCTCCTAACTCCAAAATTACACCCTTCTCTCCTGTTCCCACTGCAGCACATTCCTGGCAAGGTTCTGGGATCACTCCAACAACTCAAAAAGCTGTGACTTTTTTAAAAGATATATTCATAAACAACCGCTTCTGTGAATCTGGCTCTGGTAAGTAGAACTACACAGATTGTGATCTTAATACATAAACAAGATTGAGTCTCTCTTTTTCATCCTAGTTTCCAGGAATTGAGTGAACCAATGTTACAGTATCATATAAAATAACAAAAGGAGTTGTATATTTTTTCTTTTTTTCTTTTCTTTTTTTTTTTTTTTTTGACAGGCAGAGTGGACAGTGAGAGAGAGAGACAGAGAGAAAGGTCTTCCTTTTGCCATTGGTTCACCCTCCAATGGCCGCCACCGCCAGGGCACTGCAGCCGGCCCATTGCGCTGATCCGAAGGCAGGAGCCAGGTGCTTCTCCTGGTTTCCCGTGGGGTGCAGGGCCCAAGCACTTGGGACATCCTCCACTGCCTTCCCGGGCCACAGCAGAGAGCTGGCCTGGAAGAGGGGCAACCAGGACAGAATCCGGCGCCCCGTCCAGGACTAGAACCTGGTGTGCAGGCACCGCAAGGCGGAGGATTAGCCTAGTGAGCCGCAGCGCCAGCCCATATTTTTTTCTTAATTGGTATCCAACACATAAGCACATAATATATTAAGGTATACTGTGAAGGAAAACATGAGCTTCTAAGGCAAAAGATTAAGTTTGTAGAAAGTAGAAAATGTCATACTTAGGATGGGTTATTTCATGTGTATCCTCATAGTCCAGAATTCTTTCTTTATTGACATTTGCCATTTGGTTCACTGTGAAAAAAAAATCTAGAGAGTTTCACAATGAAGAGTGATGATGTTCATGTAACAAATGACAGCAAAAACTGATGCATCCAAAGGGTGAGCTCCTGCTTCAATATAACCAGGTATAAAAGTTTCAAGCTAAGGTCTGAGTTAAATAATTTAAAAAATATATAAAACCAAAGGAAGATAGAAAATAGAGAGAGATTATATATATATATATATGATTATATACAGATACATATATATATCATAGCAATTATATAAAATATAGGTTCAAAGATGTTAGCAATTTGAATATTTGATCCAGCAAAACTTAATAGATTAAGTAAAATCTATTCAGAGTATATTTATTAAGAATAAAAACAAGGCCGGCGCCATGGCTCACTTGGCTAATCCTCTGCCTGTGGCACCGGCACCCTGGGTTCTAGTCCCGGTTGCTCCTCTTCCAGTCCAGCTCTCTGCGGTGGCCCGGGAGGGCAGTGGAGGATGGACCAAGTGCTTGGGTCCCTGCACCTGCATGGGAGACCGGGAGGAAGTATCCTGCTCCTGGCTTCGGATTGGCTCAGCGCCGGCCGTGGCAGCCATTGGGGGAGTGAACCAACAGAAGGAAGACCTTCTCTCTATCTCTCTCTCACTGTCTATAACTCACTCTCTGTCTCTCTCTTTCTCACTGTCTAACTCTGCCTGGCAAAAAATAAATAAATAAATAAAAAATAAAAACAATATGTGCATTAGAAGCACATCTAAAAATATAACCGGCGCCATGGCTCACTAGGCTAATCCTCCGCCTTGCGGCACCGGCACACCGAGTTCTAGTCCTGGTCGGGGTGCCGGATTCTGTCCCAGTTGCCCCTCTTCCAGCCCAGCTCTCTGCTGTGGCCAGGGAGTGCAGTGGAGGATGGCCCAAGTACTTGGGCCCTGCACCCATGGGAGACCAGGATAAGTACCTGGCTCCTGCCATCGGATCAGCACGGTGCGACGGCCACAGTGCGGCGGTGGCCATTGGAGGGTGAACCAATGGCAAAGGAAGACCTTTCTCTCTGTCTCTCTCTCTCACTGTCCACTCTGCCTGTCAAAAAAAAAAAATATATATATATATACAACTAACAAAATATTTAGAAGAAAACAGTTAATAGATTAAAGAAAATCTGAAATAATAAACAAAAAAATAAGCTACAGTGGTAATATTATAATACCAAGGTATTAGTGTAGATAAAAGGAACATTTCCTAGCAATAAAAATTTCAATTGACTAAAAAGACATGATAATTCTAAATACCTAATTATATAGCTTCAATTTTATGAGACAAAAATTAACAAAAAGGAAAAATTGAAAAATAAATCTGGACTATTTTACAAATTGTGACCACACACTGAGCCACAAAACAAGGAGTAATGTAACATGAACCACAATGTGAACATTTTAAGGAAAAAGTACCCAAAGCAAATCTTGTAAAATAAGAAAACAGTAAAGTATTCCAGTCAGGGGAGATTATTCCAGTAAAGTTGAGTTGGCTCATCATTCAGAAACCAATCAATGCATTGAATTACATTAATACAATAAGGAAAAAAAAACACAGGATTTTGTTCTTACATATAGGAAATGAACTAAACAACAATCACTTATAACTTATAAAAACCTTTATAACCAAATAGAGAAAACATTCCTTCTATAGTAAAGTGTGCTGACACAGTGCATAACAAAGCACCCAAACTGTAAAGTATTAAGAGCCTTCTCCCTAGGCAGGTATTTGGGATACTCTTAGGATGGCCACATCCCCTGCCAGTTTGAGTCCTGGTTCCTCTGCTTCTGATTCCTCTTCCTGCTGGTGCACACCCGGGGAAGCCACAGGTGGTGCCTCCAGGACTTGGGTCCCTGGCACCCACATGGGAGACCTCGATGAAATTCCGGGCTCTTAACTTAGACCCATCCCAGACCCGTTGTGGCCATTTGGGGAGTGAGCAATCAGGTGGAAGATTTCTCTATCTGTATATCTTTATCTCTCTCTATCTCTCTATTTCTATCATCTCTCTCTATCTCTATATCATCTATTTCATCTCTATCATCTCTATCTCTCTCTCCCTCTCTGTGTGTAACTTTGCCTTTCAAATAAAATAAAAATAAATTTTTCTAAAAGAAATAAAACAATTAAAACTCTCAAGCATACATGAGAGAGCCCTGCATTTGTCAAGTGAGGCACAGATGTCAATGCCGTGGACTGTTGTTATGTCCCCACAGCTTCCCATGCTGAAGCTCCACTGAGATGACTTTAGGGAGGGGAGGCTTCTGCCGCATCCAGGTGTACATGGAGTCGTTTCACTCTCTCCTGAGTGCATTAGTGCCCTAATGAAGAAAGCCCAGACAGCTTGAGCTCTCTTCCCTTGCCTTGTGAAGACATAGAAAGAAGGTAACTGTCTGCACCCCAGGAAGAGGGCCCTCACCAGAACCTGACCCTGGATCAGATGGCCAGCCTCCAGAAGCCTGAGAAAACTAAGCATCTGTTGTTTAAGCCACCCAATCCATGGAATTTTGTTCCCCGGTAACCTGAGCTGACAGAAGCAGGCAGCACTGCATTATGCTTAATGTGATTCCTTATATGAAAAAGCCACTTCCTGTTTTTATTCCACAAATACTGAAGTTATGTTAACTAAAGAGTACACAGGGAGGGACCGGCACCATGGCACAGTGGATAAAGCAGCAGCCCTGGCATTCCATATGGGCCTTGATTCAAGTCCTGGCAGCTCCATATCCCACCCAGCTTCCTGCTAATGCACCTGGGAAAGCAACCAAAGATGGCCCAAGTGCTTGGGCCCTTGCACCCACATGGGAGACCCTAATGATGCTCCTGGCTCCTGACTTCAGATTAGCCCAGTTCCAGCTATTGTGGCATTCTGGGGAGCTAACCAGCTGACAGAGATTCTCTCTCTCTCTCTCTCTCTCTCTCTCTCTCTCTCTGCCTCTCTGCCTTTCACATAAATAAACCTTTAAAGAAAAGTATGCAGGGAGACAATCTGACAACAATTGAAAGTAAATGAAGGCAATCCTCAGATCTGAGTTCCTACACAGCCATCAGATACTGTAAAATCTCTGTACATTGAAGCTTCAGGGGTGATGTTGATGCCTAGTGCAGATTTAAATATGCATCAGTGCTAAATGATTCTTCCATATGAAGAATATTCTTTCATATTCTTTCATTCACGTACCATCAATTAAACAGAAATTATAAAGCGACCTGGGAAATACAGTTTAAAAATCAATGTTTTGCTGAAATTCCTGAAATTTTTGTTTGTGGGTATTGATTGTCTAATGCTAAGTTTTCCAACTTTCAATGTTAGCATAAGCAGCATGGCAAGGAGCAGGGTAGCGTTTGGGACAGTGAACAAGGCACCAGCATCTCTTATCGAAGGGCCTACGTTTGAGTTCTAGCCCTACTAACTCCAGCTTCCTGCTAATGCAGCCTTGGGAAGCAACAGATGATATTTCAAGCCTATATGGCTGGGTCTTTGCCACCCATATGGGAAAGACAAGTTCTAGGCTTCTGGCATTGGCCTGGCTCAGTCCAACTTTTATGGACATTTGGGGAGTGAAGCAGTAGGTGAGAGATCTTTGTCCCTGTCTCTCTCCCTCCCTCTCTCCACCCCCCCCCCATTTCCTGCCTTTCAAGTAAAGTGGAAATTAAAAATAAATATTTTTTAAAAACACCTGAGTTTAACTAGCATGGACTATTGGTTTGATAAAGTCAGTCTCCTTACAGCCTCTGTGCACAAATGATTGTTTCTGGCCTCTACAACTTTGAGTCAGGCCTTTCCTGTGCTCTCTTTACAATCACCCTTCCCCGGTCTTTCTTTTCTAGCCCAAATCTTAGAGCTTCCCACCCTGAAGCAGGTCACGTAATAGCTTAGCTTCCTTCTCTGCTTCCTTTTGAGCTAGTAGTGCCAAAGAAAGAAATCCCTAAGAGGTAAATTTCATCACACTTTGCTTGTAATTCTCCAAAGCACAAGGCTAAAAAGCCATTTTTAAATTTGATACACCAAGAACCTATCATTGTAGGGAACCACATGTAGATCACAGATCTGGATAGACTTTCTGGAGTTATCTGGAGAAATCTAGAAAGAAAAGGGTGGTGTCTAGCAAGAATTATATGTAAGGCCCTTCCAATTTTGTTAACATCATAGAAGTTTACTCTAATTTTCCAACATGGTCATGCAAACTGGTCTCCTAAGCATTCCCTCTGGTTAGTAGCATTTGATGTATTTGGTAGCATTTGAAGTAAACAGTTGCCACAGCCCATTTTCTAATGCTGCCTTCCTCCAAGGAAGGTTCACACAAGTTTGAGTTATGTTAATTCCCACCTGAGACGTGATGGATCCTGCTGGTTTTTAGAAAATTCAGATCATTGCTACAAAACCAGTTTGCTCTGGTATATATCATACAGGACTGTAGCAACAATATTTGCACTGTATTATTAACCTATTTTACAAGAAGTGTTGTTTATTTATAGCCCTGTACATGTGGTGTCTATTAAGTAACATCCCGAGAATGGAAGCTACTTACTTGTTAAATGAAAACCAAAATTGTCAGAAATAATTTAAGGGAAAATAAAAGCACAGGAAAAATCTTGACAGTCATGAGGCTTATTGAAGTTATCAGAAATGCAGATTACTTAGACACTAATGCAAAAAAAAAAAAAACAATAACAGCATTTCAGGCTTGACTAGGACCACTTCTGGCAAGATTTCAACAGCACTTCAAACAACAAGACATATGCAAATTTTCCCAATGTGGTTAAGATCTCAATTACAATGCAAGACAAATTTTATTAGTCACTTAGAAATAACACAGAGCAATCAAAAGAGGCAGTGAATGATTTATAAAATGGAGACATGGATTCCACAAGCCTTCTTGAATTTAAGATGTAACAATTAACATTTTTCACAGAACGGAAAAAGGCCATGTTTTATGGTTATGTCGTTGTTGAATTCATAGCTTATATTCAGTTGTCTTTACAAAGGATTAAGAGGGGTGGGACAATGTGTTATGCAGAAGGTAAGTCATTAACTGGGATGCCTACATTGTGCATCAAACTGCGTGTGCAAATCCTGGTTCCTCCACTTGCAATCCAGCTTTCCTGCTAATGCACCTGGGGAGCAGAGGATGATGGTCCTGTCCCTGGGCCTGGGTGTCTGCTCATCATGTGTAGGACAAGATATGGTTCTGGGCATCTTGTGGCAGCCTGGCTTAAATCTGGCTATTGTGGGTAAAGGTTTGGGGAGTGAATCAGAGGATGGAATATCTCTCTATGCATCTCTCTCTTTCTCCTCTCTCTCTTTCTCTCTCTTTCTCTCTGTTGCTCTTCCTTTCAAATAGATAAATTTTTTATACAAAGAAAAATGTATTTCAGATGGCCTAGTCTGAACATAAGGCAAAGAATGTCAATTTTTTTAAATGTACACAATCAGCAATCACTTGCTGGAGGAGAGTCTCAACTTCTTTTTCAAAAAAAGATTTATTTATTTACTTAAAAAGCAGAGTGAAAGACAGAAGGAGAGACAGAGAATTTCCATCCACTTGTTCACTCCCCAGATGGCCTCAACAGCCAGGACTGGGCCAGGCTGAAGAAGCCAGGAGCAAAGAATTCTATCCAGGTCTTCCACATGAGTGGCAGGGAACCAAGCACTTGGGCCATCTTCTGCTGCATTCCCAGGCACATTAGCAGGAAGCTGGATTGGAAGCAGAACAGCTGGGATTGCAACCTGTGCTCTGATATGAGATGCCGGCTTTGCAAGCTGCTGCTTAACCCACGGGGCCACAATGCCATACCTCAGATACATTGACCTAAGGTTAAAAATGGTCTTTCAGCATTTTTCAGTTTTTCTGCTCAAAACTGCCCATTCATGTGACTTCGGCTCTACTGCCAGAAACAATGCAGTCTTCTCAGGTCGTGTGCTTCTTGGGGCTGGAGCGAGAACTTCCCAAAGGCACAACCCCTGTCTTACAGCGTTGTACTGGATCCCAGCACACAATGTCCCAACATCGACTGTAGTAAGAGTCTACATCATGAGGCTTCTGTGCTCTGTCTTGCAACATCCCCCAGGGAAAGGAGTGACACAGACCAGCTCTGTGCTTTGAAGGAAGGCATAGAGAGAACTATGCAGTGAGCTCAAGTGTTGTTTAGCATTGAAACAAAATGAGGCCTCCAAAATGAGGAAAAAAAGATGAAAAGTTTGCCAGTTGATTTTAATTTAAAGACAGCCCGATTGAAATGGGCAAGAAAGATACCCTGTCTTATCCCTTCCATGGAACCCATTCTATTACGTCATGAAACACGGGATAAGATTTTTTCCCCAACTATTTTTGTTGGGTTTCCTTTGAACTCAAACAGAAGGGACTTTATCACTCACCACACTCCACTCTCCAATCTCCCTACATCCAGTCATTGCTTCTCTCATCTCTTCTACATCAGTGATTGTATTTCCAAGACAAGACTGGAAAATGGTGAGTGTTATCTGCATGGACACTCAAACTCTCATAAAATTATTTGCTGATACAAGTTGTTTTGTCATTGGCACACGCCACCAGTCCACTGGTGTTGCTTTGCTCCCGATAGGGTCAGTTACCAAGTTCTGTTAATTCTGCTTCAGTCCACTTGTGTCTTAAAGCCTTCCCTCAAGGAATAGCCTGCCTCCAGGCAAACCTCCCTTCCTTCCAGCCTATGCAGGGCCACCTGGGTCTCCAGGCAATGCTGTGCTCACCTGGCGTGACCCTGCCTGCCTTCTTGCCCTATCTCCAGAAGGATTCAATTCATGCTATTAAGATCAGCAATTCCAGTCTGCTACAATCAACACCCAACATGGTTCTCCCACCTTATTGTCTTCTTAGCTCTTTAAAATAAAAGGCAACATTCCAGTCGATCATGGTGCCCTCTAGACTACCAATCCTTGTTTCCTCTTTCCATGGAAATCATTTCTGTAGGATTCCGTAGCACACTCTCTTCTTTCCACATCTAGGGAAAGCCCCAATACTCTGGAAGCTCCAGGTAATAAATACTCTGCCTTCTCCCCAAAGACCTTCACAACTAATTTTTGTTTTGTTTTGTTTTTTTAAAGATTGTGGCTCCTTGCAGTGGTTTGGATATGCCCAAAAAGCTCCATATGCTGGAAGCTCGGTCCCTTGTGTGGTGACAGGAGGGGTGTCTGGGTCCTTAAGATGTGGGGCCAGTTGGAGATGATTGGCTGATTTGGCAGTGACCACCCTCATGAAAGGTTTAATTCTCAAGGAGTAGGTTAGGTCTCAGGGAACTGAAATAGTGGCCAAGAGAATGTGCTGCTGTAAGAAAGGCAGCCTGGTCCTTCCTTGATCTCTTCTTCCTCTCTGTGTCATCTCTTCGACAGGAGCTCCCACCAGGTAATGCCATCTGCCCTGCCATCAAGCAGCTGGAAGGCCCTCATCAAGGCTGACCACATGATGCCACCTGCTACACCTTGGACTTCTAGCCTCTGAAGCTCTGGCTGAATCACCATTTTTCTTTATAACTTACCTAGCTTCCAATATTTTGTTTTAGCCATGTAAAATGGACTAAGACACTTCTCTTTTACAAAACTCCCCAGTTCTATCTTTCTCTAACCATTTGTCATGTCCTTGAATATACACCTGTTTTAGACTTCTTTATACTACTCTTATATTTGTAATCCATTTGTAGTATTAGTGAAGTTTTTCCTGTGGGCCCATAGTCTCCTTGGTTGAACTGTGAGTTTTGAATGTAAGGCAGTGGCTCACTGTGGGCCCCACACAGTGCCCTGCAAAGTCTGTGAAACCATCTCACCCCACCATCCAGGTGTCCACAAAGATGGTGGTGGAGTTTAGAGAAGAAAATACTTCCAGCATTAACTATCATAGAGTACATTGCTGTACTGAGTGGAGACACAGTCCTTTTACTCATTGATAATTTTCACACCATGTTATTTTTAAATCTGTTCCTTTAATATATATGCGTGTGTGTGTGTGTGTGTAGGTCTTATTATAAATAGAATGGCTAAATACACATCCTAGTTTTTGACAGAGCCAGAGAAAAGGATCATGCATAATCATGGATATCATGAAAATACTATCCACTGGTTTTCAACATTTTTGACCTCCAAACACATCCAGCTTTAATTCTATTTTCCACAAACTTTTAAAAATCCGCTTGTATTCTGTGTGCCTATAAAGTATACAGGAGTCATTCACTCACCAAAGCATTAAAGCTCAAACACTTCACTTCTGCTACCCAAAATGGCACCACTTCTGCCCCCAAGTGACTCAAGTCTGGCAGCCAAACATGAAAGCCTGGGTGCCGAGTGTCTGGCAGCCGGCCCAGCATTCCACCCTGCTGTTTCAGAACACCATAAAATACGGACAATTTAATCTTTTCAAATCATTTGGTCACTGGCTGTGATTTCCGCAGAAGAACTTCAAAGGAGACAGGTACCTTTGTCAGCACTTGCTTCAACGCCTTGAGTACCTCAAAGCCTGTGGAACATATTCTTGGGATTAGGCTCCGAGTGAGTGTGTGGACGGCCTAATAGGTCGCCTAGGCAATAGGGAGGTGCTCAAGGTGACCTAATTAAGAGATGATGGTGTCAGTCCAAGTCATCACATGTGGATGGGACACTGCTTGTTATCATAGAGCCACACAGAGATTGTGATGTGGACTGTGGAAATCAGTGCATAAAAATAGTGCTTACTTCTCACCTGGGGAGGAAGCACATTTACTTAAATATACTCTGAGCCATAACCTCGTATAAATCTGTGTGAAATACAGATTGGATCATTCCATCTTATGGTCACTTGGAAATTTATAGCAAACCTGAAAGCTATCATTGCACCATTTTGGAGGATATGGTATGATTTATGTCAATAATAATGCTGATCTTATGTGCAGACAAATTCTATCTACTGAGAGCAGCTGATTTCCCTTGACCAAAGCGGAGACCATATTTCAAATTAGGGAGGGCAAACTCAAAAGTATCCCAGCCCAGGACCCTATCGCCCTAGTCAAGCAAACCTTATCATGATGGCTAAAACTCTGAGACATAGTTCATAATTAAAATATTCTCAACTTATGTTTTTTTTTAAAAAAAATACCAAAGCAACACATTTATTTGACTCTATTATGCATACACATGCATACATGAGTGCATTAAATAAAAATTACTTTTAACTTAAATAACACAAAGTAGTATGTCTCTTCTATATTTTTGGGGTCAACAAAGATCCAACACATTCAAGGTTTTGCTGAGAACCCTAGGGTCATTTTTCTGTTCTCAGTTTGGTGGCATATCTGTCATACAAATATTCTATTTGTTTCATTTTTTTTCTAATTATAAGGTAATTTAAATTTTCATCTATTAATTTTTATTTTACTTGAAACTCAGAAAGAGGAAGAGACAGGGACTGAATCAAGAGCCAAAAACTCCATCTGGGTCTCCTACCTGGATGGCAGAGACCCAAGTCCTCAAGCCAGCATCCGCTACTTCCTGCATCTGCATTAACAGGCAGCTGAATGGCAAGCAGATTAGCCAGCATTTGAACCACGTAGTGACCTAACTGCCGTGCCAAATGCCTGCCCTGAGGATAACTTTTAATTCTCTTAATCTTAGTCTCCGTGTCACTCAAGCCACTTCTTTGAGATTTTATTTCTTGTTTTCTTTATGTTATACTTTCAGTGCCAATAATATTTACTATGTTCTTCCCTACCAACACAGAGCTCCATGATTTGTCCTAATAGCACCCTCCTCCCTCCGATATGTAGCACTGCTTAGATTTTCAAATTCTATCTCTGATTAATGCCAACCAGTTACTTTCTCAATTACTTTTCCTAGGCCCATCATTGGAACCATCTTTATACTGCTTTTCCCCTTTGACTGAGAAATTGTTCCCGCTGTGTGTATTCTCAGGACTACATGATTCATTCCTAGCAAATTGCCTCTTTTCCCAAACATCAGGTCACCCAACCTGGACAGTGATTTGGACCAAGAGAGCCACAAGGGCTAAAGACATCTAAACCAGGTGGTGGAGGAGGAAATGAGAATATCCATCACTCTCCACATGATGGCCCACTGAAAACCTGCAGAACCAAATCTACTGTGTAGTGTAAACCCTCTCTCTCCTTGAAGACTGGTGTCATTCACCCCTACTACCAAGGGACCCAACATGGTACCTGGCTCTTCTCTCAATGAATTTTTTCTTCTATATTGTAACTCTAATGTCCACCAATAGAATATTTTTTAAGATTTTTTTATTTATTTGAAAGTCAGAGTTACACAGAAGAAGAGGTAGAGGGGCGAGGGCCTTTCATCCATTGGTTCATTCTCCAGTTGGCCACAATGGCTGGAGCTGTACCGATCAGAAGCCAGGAGCTTCTTCCAGGTCTCCTACATGGTGCAGAGGCCCAAGGACTTGGGCCATCTTCTACTGCTTTCCCAGGCCATAGCAGAGAGCTGGATCGGAAGTGGAGCAGCCGGGACTCGAACCAGCGCCCATACGGGATGTCCGCACTGCAGCCGACGGCTTTACCCGCTGAGCCACAACACCAGCCCCACCAATAGAATATTAATAGCAGAGAAGTAAATCGTAATGAATCTCATAATTGTGATAATAATTAGAAAAAGTGGTGTTGGTGGTGGTGACCACAATTTAAAGACATGGGAAAAATAATGAGACAATATGTTCTAAAAAACACCATAAAAAAACAATATGTATATATGACCAACTTTATGTTAAATAGTATGAAGACATAAACCTTAGTATAGTTCATACCTACAGAGCTGGATAAGCAATTTTTTAAGATTTTTTTTCTTTGTGTTTTTATACATTTGGTGAATTTGTATTTATTTCCTATATTTTGATACTTTTTAAAATTAGGACTAATGCTTCTATATCAAATCTAGAAAGGAGAAAGTCTTTTAGCTTAGCTTTGTTTGTAGAAGCTGGGAATAAATTTAAAGGAACCCATAAAATAAAACCTGAGATTAAAGTGAATATTTAGTAAAATGAAAAAAGAGCTAATTATTTTTAAAAAATCTAATTGAATACCAAAAAATATGGTCCTTTGGAGTAGCACAGCATCATGGAAAAAGTGTTAATTAGAATTATGAAGAAAAACAGAAAAAGAATAAGAACACATTAAACATAACAAGTTCACAGAATAAATAAAGTTCTAACAAAATTCAGCTTAATAATATTTTGGAACTAAGATCAATTGATTATTTTATAGAAAGTATAAATTACCATGCTTACTGAAGTTATATAAAATCTAATGGGAAAATAACTATAAAAATTTGTAAAGCTGTTTTTAAAGAGCTAAATCAGAATTTCTTTGGTAAATCTGTAGAAATCCTTAAAAGCAGCAATAAAAATCCTTTGCCATGAAAATGTTTCAATGGACAAAAGAAGCTTATATTGTGGATTTTTAATATAACATACAAAAAAGAAAATTACCACGTAACTTAAGTTATTCAATATAATTTATATTAAACTTAAGTTATATTGAGTTATAATTATTATATTATTGAATATATTGAAATATAATTATTATATTAAGTAAAATTTGTACAACAAATATTATCACATTGCAATGAAACATACTATACAAACATAATAAAGTAATGCACATAAGAGTCCACTAGTTTTTTAAAATACCCTAGAAGTGTCTCCCATATAAAGCCTGTTAATAGTCACTATATTAATAGATTTTTTATTTTTATTTATTTATTTATTTATTTTTGACAGGCAGAGTGGAGAGTGAGAGAGACAGAGAGAAAGGTCTTCCTTTTTGCCATTGGTTCACCCTCCAATGGCCGCCGCAGCCAGCGCACTGCGCTGATCTGAAGGCAGGAGCCAGGTGTTTATCCTGGTCTCCCATGGGGTGCAGGGCCCAAGCACTTGGGCCATCCTCCACTGCACTCCCTGGCCACAGCAGAGAGCTGGCCTGGAAGAGGGGCAACCGGGACAGAATCCGGCGCCCCGACCGGGACTAGAACCCGGTGTGCCGGCGCCGCAAGGCAGAGGATTAGCCTATTGAGCCACGGCGCCAGCTTAAGTCACTATATTAATAGATAAAGTAATGAAAATGGCACATTAATCTTACTGTTAGTGAATAATCATATGATAAAATCCAATATCCATTACCAAGTCCAGAATAAAATTTAGCTGATCTCTTGAACTGAAGGCATGCAATGACCTAAAAACATAAGATCACAATATTCATGTCAGCAATACTGCAAAATTATCAATACAGAAACATTGGGGAGTGAAACATTGTGGCTCTATGTTTGGTGGATATTTTCAAGTTATTACTAAGGCAACCTAGCACCATTTATCAAAATTTCCATTATTTGACCCTCTGATTTCTATTTTTATTTTTTTTTAAAAGATTTATTTATTGATTTGAAAGTCAGAGTAAAAAAAAGAGAGAGGAGAGGCAGAGAGAGGGAGAGAGTCTTCCATCCGATGGTTCACTCCCCAACTGGCCACAATGGCCAGAGCTGCACCGATCCGAAGCCAGGAGCCAGGAGCTTCTTCTGTGTCTCCCACACGGGTGCAGGGGCCCAAGGACTTGAGCCATCTTCTACTGCTTTCTCAGGCCACAGCAGAGTTGGATTGGAAGTGAAGCAGCCAGGTCTTAAACCGGCGCCCGTATGGGATGCTGGTGCTTCAGGCCAGGGCATTAATCTACTGTGCCAGAGCGTTGGACCCAACCCTCGATTTCAATTCTACATATTTATTCTTCACAAACACACAGGTGGCCAATATTTCTGTATGGAGTATCTTTTGTGACATGAAAAGTCTTAAAACAACATAAATACTGTTCAATGGAGGAGAGATTAAACAAATTAGCATATGTGCTAATAGAATTCAGCCATCACAAATAACACAGTAAGATACATAGGAGACACTTGCAAAAAGAAAGAATGCTGCAGAATAAAAAATAGAATATGACTATATATGACTTACAAATGGTATTTACATTAAGAAATCATGTCCAAGCAGAAATGACGTGAAATCCACAGAATGCATGATGGAAACGGGCATGGTATCAGTATCTGAATGTTGGTGTGGAAAGAGCAAAGAACAGTGGATGTTACCTTGTTACCCTTATTTTATATAGTTCCATATTTTTAGAATTTTTTTGTATGAGTATGTACTATTCATATTATTTTAAAATTAAAAACAATAGAAAAATAGAAGTTGTGAAAACACCTATGTAGGTATAAAAATGATCAGACAGGCATCCTCTGAAGATTTTCTTGCAATGACAATTATTACCATTGGGTAAGGCTTTCAGTAGCATCTTTGAATTGTGTAGTATGCATATTCATGGAGATAATAACAAGAATTTTAAACTTTATTCCATAGCTATATAAGCCGAATGGACAAAAATGTTAATGAGAACACTCACTGAAGAATTATTTCTAGTATTTAATATTTGGAAACAAGTTATAATATATATAAATATTTGGAAATACATACATATTTGGAGATACTTATAGTATGATCTGCTTATTTATCAAAGGAGCATTTTGCCATTCTAACATCTTAGAACACATCTCTAAGTATGGCAGAAGAAGTGGCCTGGGACTTATTAAAGAAGAAACTGCAAGACAGGGCTTAACATTGCATCTAGTTTTTGTAAGTTAACAGTAGTAGTGTTATTTGTATAATGATTGTATGAACTATTGATGTATGCTCTGTTAGTGCATATGTGTGAAAAGTCAGAAATAGTATACATCAATCTGTTGTCAGGTAATTGTATAATCTTTCTTATGTTTGAGGGCTGAGATGGAAGGAGTTCCCTAAATCTCTGCTCTCCTCCTGATCAACGAGCATTTGTTGACTGTTCAAATCAGAAAAATAAGAATATATTACCTATGGTCATTCAAAACTGCCTACATTTTAGTTGGCCTGCCCACACAAACATTATACTGAATGTGAAGGGTAAAATTAAACATGCTGCCTTTGCAATAAAAGAAACGGAAGTTAATCTAATACCTGTGAATATCTTTTAATTCAATGCCATGTTTGTTACAGTGCGAATATCCCAGAGCTCAAAGATCTATCCGCACACACCATAGCACTACTGTAGCTGATGTCAACAGGTGGGCATGGCCCCAGATTACTGTCAGAGAACGCAGTTTCTCTCTGTGTAGCCCTATCCACCGTAAATACTGTCATTAATTCCTATATCGGGGGGCCAGCACTGTGGCGTAAGGGGTAAAGCCGCCTCCTGCAGTGCCGGCAACCCATACGGGTACCCATTCAAGTCCCAGCTGCTCCACTTTCAATCCAGTTCTCTGTTATGGCCTGGGAAGGCAGTAGATAATGCCCCAAGTACTTGGGCCCCTGCACCTGCATGGGAGACCCAGAAGAAGCTCCTAGCTCCTGGCTTCAGATCAGTGCAGCTCTGGCCATTGTGGCCAGTTGGGGAGTGAACCAGCAGATGGAAAACCTCTCTCTCAATCTCTCTCTCTCTCTCTCTCTCTCCCTCTGCTCTCTGTGTGTAACTCTGACTTTCAAATAAATAAATCTTTAAAAAAATCTCCATATCATTTCTTAAATATTTATTTATTTGAGAGGCAGAATTACAGACAGAAGCAGAAAGAGAGAGGTCTTCCATCCACTGGTTCATTCCCCAGATGGCCACAGCAATGGAGCTGGATGGATCTGAGGCCAAGAACCAGGAGCTTCATCTGGGTCTCCCACATGGTTGCAGGGCCCCAAGCACTTGAGTCATCTGCTGCTACTTTCCCACGCCAATAGCAAGGACCGGGATTCGAAGTGAAGGAGCCAGGACTTGAATTGATGCCCATAGGGGATGTTGGCACTGCAGGCAGAGGCTTAAGCACCGGTCTCTAATTCCTAGATCTTTTTTTTTTTTTTTTTTTTTTTTTTTTTGACAGGCAGAGTGGACAGTGAGAGAGAGAGACAGAGAGAACAGAGAGAAAGGTCTTCCTTTGCCGTTGGTTCACCCTCCAACAAAGCCAGGAACCAGGTGCTTCTCCTGGTCTCCCATGCGGGTGCAGGGCCCAAGCACTTGGGCCATCCTCCACTGCACTCCCGGGCCACAGCAGAGAGCTGGCCTGGAAGAGGGGCAAGCGGGACAGAATCCGGCGCCCTGACCGGGACTAGACCCGGGGTGCCGGCACCGCAAGGCGGAGGATTAGCCTATTGAGCCACGGTGCCGGCCATAATTCCTAGATCTTAAAATCAGTTTTGTTTTATCATTTAATAACGTAAAAATGGTTCTCAATGGCCAGATTTTTCATCCTCACCTCTGTAGGTTGTGGCTGAGAATTTTATCTTTCATAGAATCCTGAAGGTAGAAATAGATGGGTGGCATTATTTTTACTCCACCCTTCCTCCACTGTATGTATCATCTGTACACTCTTGAACAACCAGAGCTTAAATTCTCTTTAGAGAAACTCTGTTCCTTTAAGATATTAGGACATTGAGTCTGGAATTCCTGAGGATATTAACAAAGAAGATTAATTGTTTTCAGAAGATTTTATCTATTTCAGACTTTGGCTATAATAAAAATTTCTTTTTTTTTTTTTTTTTTTTTTTTTTTTTTGACAGGCAGAGTGGAGAGTGAGAGAGACAGAGAGAAAGGTCTTCCTTTGCCGTTGCTTCACTCTCCAATGGCTGCTGCGGCCCGCACTCTGCGGCCGGTGCACCGCGCTGATCCGAAGGCAGGAGCCAGGTACTTCTCCTGGTCTCCCATGGGGTGCAGGGCCCAAGCACTTGGCCATCCTCCACTGCACTCCAGGGCCACAGCAAAGAGCTGGCCTTGAAGAGGGGCAACCGGGATAGAATCCGGTGCCCCGACCGGGACTAGAACCCGGGGTGCCGGCACCGCTAGGCGGAGGATTAGGCTATTGAGCCGCGGCACCAGCCTTATAATAAAATTTCTAAACATTGCTTATTTGTGAAGCTAATTTTTTTAAAAATGAAAAATCTTGGTTTTGTAAATTTAGGCTGTATTTGTTGTTAGGAAATATATTTTAAATATATACATTATATCACACTGAAAACAGGTGATAAAAGCTTGCTTAGAAAAGGGTTCAAGTGCTTGGGCACTCATCACTCACAAGAAAAACTGAGATGGATTTCTGGACTCATGGCTTTAGCCTGGCCCAGCCCTAACTGGATGCTGTGGTCATCTGAGGAGTGAACCAGCAGATGAAGGAGTCAGAAAATACAAACAGATAAACTTAAAAAAATGTTTACCATGATCCCTTGGAATATATGTTCAGGAAAAAAAAATACTGTCTTGATAATAATATCTACTTTCTCTGGTTTAATTTGTACTTAATTCTGGAGATTTCAAGTTTCCCAGACATGAAGTATTAAATAAGCATCTTAAATAAGCATCTTATGGGGACCGGCGCTGTGGCGCAGCAGGTTAACAACTGGCCTGAAGCGCTGGTATCCCATATGGGCGCTGGTTCTAGTCCCGGCTGCTCCTCTTCCAATCCAGCTCTCTGCTATGGCCTGGGAAAGCAGTAGAAAATGGCCCAGGTGCTTGGGCCTCTTCACCCATGTGGGAGACCCAGAAGAAGCTCCTGACTCCTGGCTTCAGATCGGCGCAGCTCTGGCCTTTGTGGCCATCTGGGGAGTGAACTATCAGACGGAAGACCTCTCTCTCTCTCTCTGCCTCTCCTCTCTCTGTGTAACTATGACTTTCAAATAAATAAATAAATCTTAAAAAAAAGCATCTTATGAAGCCTAATTTTCATGTTACATTAAATCACAGTAAGGAAAAAAACTCTCAAAAATCTCAAGTATACTAAAATCCAAGCTGATATGGAAAATAACATGAGGAGGTAGATACATATTCTTGGAGGTTTTTTGTTATAAAGTCAGATTTGACAAAGTAAGATTTGGATGACTGCTTTTTTTGAACTTACACACAGAGTCACATTGTATTTTATATGTACTTGTATACATATAAGCAGGTACTTAAAATAGTTCATGGAAGAATGGAGTTAAGAGAAAATGTGAATTTTCCATGCATCTTTGGGGGACCCTCGTGTGTAATGTGAACATATTCAGGCACATTACCCCACATGCAGACACACATGCGCCTGCTACAGCATCTCTTGGAATCAAAACACCACTTCTCAACCACAATCGCCCTCACTCAACCGTTTCTAGGCAAGGTAACTCTCTTCTCTAGTGAGGCTGCTTTTTAATTTTGAATCATTTCCTCTGGATTTCCATGGCAAAATTTATTTTGTAATATTTATATTAAAAAACACTGAATGGCCTTATTAGCTGCAAGCTATAAATGCCACAAAACAGATTTGAAAATTGGAACACGCCCAACATAAATGGTTGCCGACGGTGGATGGGCAGACGTACGGCACAGGGCAGTAAAGCCACCACACAATATGAGGAAAATCATTAAAAGATCTGGAAAGGCATCAAGATGGCTGGCCCCTTTGTAGTCCCAGCACAAAGACTGAGCCTTATTTCTACATATTTTCCCTGGTGGGGAATAACAGCTTGAAAACAATCCCAGATGTATTCATTTGTGTAACTATTTGCTTCTCGTAGCATATAGGCATGGAAAAATTACTGAAAGGCCTCAGTTCTGGACTTGTATTTTTTCAACGTCAGGCTTTGAAAAATAGCACCATTTTTCTTTAAAACCGTTCATTTACCTGGAATGTTGGCCGGCAGGCCTATAATATGGACTTGGTTTTGTTAAGATTGAAAAAATGCCCAATGGCAAGAGAGGAATGGGCAATTGCAGTGGATAAAACTAAATATGAACCCAAACTCAGCTGAACAAAGGTCCAAGCAGGGTAAAAAATAGTGTGTTTTTTTTTTAACAATTCTAAGCCAGCTGAGGAACTCTATATTCTGTGGAAGAAACACAAATTTAGAAAAAGTAAGTGATCTAGAAAGTTTCCTTTAAAGATACTGAAAACAGGAGTCAACTTCCTTTTCAAGCATTTTCTGCCTTAAAGGCGTCCTGTCATTTTAGATGATTCTGATATTGGGACAAGAGCATCAACAACTAATTTGGCCATCAATTTTATAACATAAATAGATTTACAGTTATCTATCCAGTTTTTAAAGTTTTGAACATTTGTGTAATGTTAAAATGAATGATTTCTCTTAAATGCATGTATAATCTGGCTTCACTTGTGCAAATGGTCTGTGAATTCTGCTTTCTACAATCGAGTATTCACTAATTTTATAAATGCAGTGTGTGTGTGTGTGTGTGTGTGTGTAGAAGAGGAAAGAGACTACAAATCAGTGTACTATTGCCTTCACTTGGTCATGTGCTTTTGATGCTATTTAAAAGAACACCAGGAATTTAAATATTGAGTGATATAGACAACTTCTCTTTGTAAGCATTTCAGTGTGACATACATGTTGGTTGTTACTGCCATTGCTTTATAACCTCACTGTTGTTTAGAATGAGATGAGGTGTGTTGGAATTCATCATCCGTTTGACAAACGTTTAACGAGCACCACGGTTTGCCAGGCACATTCTAGTAACAGTTTTCCACAGTGGTAACGAAACCTCAATACATCACTTGTCCAACAGGCTTCTGCACAAAAGCAGCTAAAATCATTTTTCGGAATATTTTAGGAAGACGATGTGAGACAAGAGATTAAAAGGAGAGTCTTTTCTTCACTTCCAGATCTCTCGGTATCTTATAAACATTACATCAATCCCCACGTAATTTATGTAAAGGACTTATCACTTGAGCATGTGGGATTGATATCCTGCCCCAAAGAGAAAGCTCCCTTTGACTCAAGCCTTCGCCTGCCCTGAGACATACGATTAGCCACATGACGATGACACCAGGAGGTATGGATTGGATTAATTTCAAACAAAAATAAGGAACTCAATCTAAACTATGTAAAACTCACCTCACTCTGATTTATTGCTTTCTTCAGACCATTGAAGCTGCAAATAAAATTTATGAGGGAAGAACAATAAATTAGGACTGGATAAAGGCATGATTTTAAACCTCGAGTTGCTTGTACAGTTAGATTTTAACACATAAAATTGGGAGCATAATACCAACAAGTTAATAAAATCAGCCGAGTGCTGACATGTAAAAACATTTTTTTTAACAATTGGTTGGCCGATCAGTTAGCCTTGTTGACAACTTGAAATTTCGAAAATGTACTTTGCTTACATTCAATGAACATTAAAAATGTAGAAAAGTTCATAAATACATGGAACAGAAGTTCATTGGTCTTGGGATATATTTGGGGGGTATGGAAGCTGCCTTTAAAGTTAAAACTGTAAAATTACCACATAATAAAAGCCTGTGCTTTGAACACTAATTGCCCAGTTATTAGGGAAAAAGCCCTCTTTTCCTACTCTGAGGAAGGTGTGATGTATGAGCTTTCTTTGGTTTCCCTGAGATGTGTTTTATGTCTTGGTTCTACCGCTCTTTTCCATGTCTTCTTTATTTTAATTGTACTAATATGCATTAGTATCAAGAAGGCATTAGCTCTATGATGATCCCTATGGTGTTTTAATTGAGAGTAAATTGCCTTCCATAAATGGGACCTCCTTCTGGCCCAAAGACCCGGCCCACCCTGGTGGTTGAGGCACAATTGCTCATTTGAAGAGTTAAACCAAGGCACCCTAGCCCACTTTGTCAGCTGCCTGGAGGGAAGTTGTCAAGTCTGGGACCCTGCTGCTTTATTCCTATAACTGTGTTTGAGAAACACCTCACAAGTGGAATTGTGGTTGCCTCATCCAGAAAATGTGGAAAGGATTAATGTGGCATGTAAAACAAATCACTCCTGAACTCAGCTGAGAAAGTGGGTATTAAAAGCACTCCAGTCAAAAGGGCTTTAGTGAGAGGGTCACGGTGATATACAGTCAGCACATGTTGGGTTGGTAATGCTGCAGGGCCTTTGGAAATGGTAATGGTGCATGGGTGTAAAAGTCTTTCAAGACCTCTTAAAGGCACATGTGTTTCGTGAGCGTGTTCGCCAAACAAGGAACCTGTTATGGGTTAGATTCACTGAAGCTTTTAAACTTTATTGATTGGTTTGTAGGATTCCAGGTTCACTTACTGCTTTAAAAAAAAAAAAAAAACTGTTGATAAACACAGGCAAGAATCTCGCTTTAATCTTAACCTTATGGATCAATAAACAATGCGGGCTGTTGCCTCCTCTTCGATTATAACACTCGCGATTTATTTTTACTATAGAAGTGTTTGCTGGTTTTCTGAGTTAATGGACGGTCCATCTATGATGTTCTTCTAAATCCAGGTGCCTTGTAGATTTATTTTGAGGGGGAAAAATTGGGAGGGGGAGAGACCTGAAGATTTCTTGCTATTTGAAATATGAACCATAGCCTTAATAAAAACGTGTGGGTTTCAAGTTGAGAAAGAACAAATAAACCTGCTAAGTGTAATTTCATAAACTGAGACCGTTTTCCTCAGTATTTCCACTTTTGGAAGGAATTCATTCATATCTCACATTATAATGCAAATATATCATTGTAGCCAAGGTTCAGCGAACTTTTTAAAGAAAAGAAACAGAATGCAGTAGCTTGGTACCATTTAAGTAAAGTGTCTCCACCTATTCTCCTGGCCTTAGTTTATATTTGCCCTTTATAATGAGATGCTTGGATTATTTTGAATAAAGTTTTACCATGTCGGTTCATTCATTTTCCTAAATAACCTGGACCAAAGGATCATGCAAAATCTTTGAAAAGATGAAAGCAGAGGCAGAGGTTGCAATAAGCAGGGAGTGATGCATTTGAGTACTTGTCAGCACATAGACAGAAACAAGCATGTGTTTCTAGGTAAGACCTGACACAATAGTAAGACAGGTAAGCAGGAAGTACCAGCAAACTAACCTAAAACTCACATCAGTAAAGCTAAACAAAAATATTACATGAGGCTGAAAAAGTCAGGAAGTTTTGGGGTTTGGGTTCAACACACCCAGGTTTGGTCCCAGCTTATAGCCATGACTGTGAATATTATATTTTTTTCACCATAATGCAAGCATGATATTATTTGTTACCTTTGCTTTACTGCAGGCCTGGTAAAAGTCAAGATCAATAATTTCTCAGGAACAGTTTCCCTAGACACTGAAATTACAACCAGCCTGAGGGACGCAGCAGATATAAAATTTCTTGCCCTCTCTGTAAAACTCATAAAGCATCATCATTGCCCTGTTTTTAAATTGAACTTCCTGTCTTGGGCTCATGCACGGTGCTGCTCTCTCCCTAGCACATTTGGCCAGGAGGAGGGTGAAAGGTATGCGCTCATGGTCAGTGCGTTGAGTATGAAATGGAAGAGCAAGGCGCTAAGTACAGGCTAAGCTGTTGCTACCTTGCATTTCACTAGGTAGCGTGAAACACTGCGGCGATGGCTGCTTTGCAACAGTGAACTCAGCTGGGAGCCCCGAATGTGCACAACAGTGGCTGAAAGGAACATACACAATTTCCTGTGCCAAATCATCTGTATAAGCAAGCCACTCCTCCTCATGGGGGTGGGGGTGGGGGTGGGGGTTTGCCCTCACCTCCTTTGGATATGCAAATGCATTTAATCCACATAACTAGTCTCCAGCAAATAGGAGTCTGTGGCCACGTCTTCCTACTTTGCTTAGTTACCCTACCAGGAACGGCCAGAACAACACAGGATTTCTTCATTCTCTATGCTCTCTAATTTGTACCACTACTGACGAACCTCAAACCATGCAAAATTGCCTATTCTAGGCTCAGAATTTTTCCAAATGAGCTTCTGGTTGTGTTAAATATCCAGAAGATTAAAGTGCAAGGTTTGTGTGTTTTCCACAATGGACAAGGCGTTTACTTTTTAGACGAGAATAATGGCAGGAAGTAGATGATCTTGACAACAATCTGTGTTTCATGGTTGAGTATGTGTGAGACTGTGCCTGCGTGTGACATTTTTTTTACCACTTTAAATTGGAAGTGTTCTGAGCCTTGAGTGATGGATTCTGTGAGGTCTAACAGAACCCAGAGCTGGGCGCTGGTAACTGGGAAATCATGAGCCAATTGTTTCCCAGTGTTCAGTGGAAGTGACTTTGAATGCTTCCCCAAACACACTAATTGGAGACCTGGACTGTGTTGAATTTTGCAGGTCTCCACATCTCCCAGACCAAGATGTGCTGCACACCTGTACAACAGATGACCAATTTTAATGTGCAAAGAAAAGCCTCCCCCCATAAGAACATGATGTTTCTTTCACGTGGTGTACATACAATTCAGCAAAGGGGTTGAATCATGCCACTTAGCTGTAAGTTTTCATCGCTGAAGACATTTTATAGGGCTTAAATTTTATATAGTCCAGTATCAAGTAGTACCACTAATTGCACGACTTCAAAGTAGACATATGAGCTCTACTTTGATATTATTTTAGTGGCAAGCCATCGCTGCCCTTACAATTGTTCCTACAAGGTCCTATATTAACATTATTACTGGATATTTTGTTTAACTTCAATTTTAGTGAAAATGTTGCCTCCTGCTTAGAATGAGAATTTGAAGACTGAGATTAAATTGATAGAGAAAATCAAGTCTGAATCGGTTTATGGCCCAGAGGTACATTGGGAATCCCATAAAGCATTGTTTCAGGAACCTGGTTAGTGTTCTGTGCACCTGCTCAATGTTTTTTCATCATCACAAATGTCAAAGTGCTCAGTAAGTCACTGGAGTTTGAATGACAGCCATGCACTAAGCAAGCAGTTATGTTTTTTCACTACCAAATTGGACCATAAATGATGAAAAAGAGGTCAAAAAGGAAGTATGGAACCATACAAATTTGAAAGGGGAAACTGCTAATAGCCATAAACCCGGTGCAATCAAAGGCTTGGCAAGTCATTGCAAATTACCTGCTCTGTGAATTACTGATGGCGGAGCGTTATGATATAGAACTTTCTAACTCCTTTCATCTGTAGTAACAGGGCTTCTAATAGCTCATAGATCAAAAGCAAAGCTCTGCCGGGGGGATTCTGATACAAACACACTAAAGTTGCTCAAGCATAGTGTACATGAACAAGACGTTAATGCACAGCTAATGTGGCTTTGGAAGGACTTGTTACTTAATCTAGTGTATGTGTTCTGTGGATGTAGCTCACCCATCTAAGATTTATAGAAAAGGAAGATTGGAGGGGCATGCATGACTAATTTAAAAGGAGGAGTGAAATCTTGCATGATACTTTGCATTAGGGATTAAGGTAGTTTGGTATCTTTCAAGCAAGATCTTGGTAATCTTTCAAATGCAAGGTACCAAACTCCTAAATCCTTTCCATCCAATTCAAGACTCAGACGTGTGGGAGTCAGGAGCACTCAAAAATACTTCAGCTAGTATTTTTGCTATTCAGGTGAATAGCTATGTCAACAATCTCTCTTTGCTCTTGCCTCTTTGCTGGAGATCAGGAGTGTCAACTAAATGAGCAATTTTATTCTAGGTAAAAAAAATACTTTGCACAATGAAAGATTTTGTAACAAAGATTTGGCTGAAGTGCTGCCCAGTTAGATTTTGTTCTGACACAAACGTGGCTCTGGTGCCTAGGAGGGAAAGTGAGGCAGACAGATGAGGTAGGTAGTTGCTAGAGAAGAGATTTCCTGTTACACTTGGGTCCTTTGTACTTGGTAGCAATGATATGCTTGAGATGGAACTCATTTTCTTGTTGGTGCTTACATCTTAACTCTTATATAACTCTCTTTAATTCTTATGTATGAATAACCTATTTTAATTCATGTTAGTCGTTGATCGCTTGTTGCAAATACAGTGGTGAAATAAGATATAGAGCATGTGTATTTTCATAACGAAATGCACTTCAATGCACACGTGGGTAAAAATAAAGAACCACAGGTTATAAGAGATGTAGAAGGTTGAGTGAGTATTTGAATGGGATGCTATTGGAGAGGAATAGTCAGAAAAGACTCTTGGGAGAAGTGACATCTGAGCTGGGGTATGATGGATGTGAACAGGCTTACCTGGTATGGATCAGTGGTTGAGAAAGAACAAGGAGCACAAAGCAACTGGATCATGGTGACCAGGGCGGTTATCCAACACTACCGTGGTGTGCACCTAGATGGCAGCAGTGGAGGCAGAAAGGAAAGAAAGTAATTTGAATTTTTTGTACCACAATAAACTTAACTTTTAACTCCACTTTCCCACAAAAAAATTTGAAGTACACTCATATATCCACTGGTCAATAAATTACAGTATTCATGGACCCTATAATTAATACAAAGTAAGAAAGACCAGGGTAGGTGTTGAGTGGAGCAGTTAAGATGTTGCTTGGGACACCCTCATTCCATATTGGAATCCTTAGATTCAAGTTCCAGTCTGCTCCCAATTCCACCTTCTTGCTAATACAGACCCTGGGAGACAGCAGTAATACCTGAAGTCTGTCAATCCCTGATTCTC
The DNA here is from genome assembly GCF_051225735.1 of Oryctolagus cuniculus. Lineage (NCBI taxonomy): Eukaryota > Metazoa > Chordata > Mammalia > Lagomorpha > Leporidae > Oryctolagus > Oryctolagus cuniculus. The sequence goes on from NC_142882.1 coordinate 43,960,058, forward strand.
ATGTAGGGAATCTGAATTGTGTTCCTGGCCCCTGGCTTTAATCTGGTCTGGCCCCGGATGTTGCAAGTATCTAGGAAGTGAACCAGCAAACGGGAGTCCTCGCTCTTGCTCTCCCCCCTCCCTGCTTTTCAATAAATAAAATAAATTTTACGAAAGAAAAATATATGAAGGCTATACCTGAAATTTCTTTTAAGGCATTTGAGAACAGCATCTGGAGACTCTCTCTAATCAGATTACAAGGGGAAGGCATGAGGCAAGCATGAAACTGGATAGACAAATCAGAGACCTCTGGAGACATCTCTGTAATAGAGAAAAGTAAGTGTCTACAATAGTGGCCCCCATAGATCCAAGGGCCAGGCTCCTGGGAGAGCATTTAATAGATAATTCTAGATAGTTTTGCATCATATGTCACTTCTAAATGCTGATAATTTATAGATGCATGGGTAGTTCATTATATTGTGCAGGTTAGTCCTTAAAGCCTCTTTCATTGTTTATAATTTCTCAGAAGATAAAGACACTTTAACTTATGAGTAAGTAGAGTGAGAGGAACAACATGGATCCATAAATTACCAAGAGCTGATACTAGAAAAGAAACGTAAGTAGCCAATATGCTGTTACTAGGCTTCCTTGTGCTGTTTTGGACATAGCATACCCAGAAATTATATTGTCTAGCTTGGATGAAACCAGAGGATTTAAGACTGTCTATAAAACTGGGAAAAAAAGCATTATATTTTCCTTTTTTAGAAAAGTTTTTTACTTCTTTATTTGAAAGGCAGAGTTACAATGAGACAGAGAAAATGAGATCTTTCATCTGCTGGTTCACTCCCCAAATGTTTATAACAGCCAGGCCTGGGGCAGGCTGAAGCTAAATGCCAGAAACTCCATCCAGGTCCCCCATGTGGACAGCAGGAACCAAGCGCTTGGGCCATTTTCTACTGCTTTCCCAGGCACATTGGCAGGGAGCTGGATTGGAAGTGGAGCAGCCAGCACTTAAACCACTGCTCATCTGGGAAGCCTACATTGCAGGCCATGGCATAACCATTGCACCACAATTCCAACCTTGGGTTTCATTTTCATAACATGATGTAATGACACAAAGCATTAGACAAAATATTAAATGTCAAGTCTGAATCGCACTTTCAATTAAAATTTTCAAATTTCCAGCAGGAAACCTGAGTTGACTTTCATGTGCAAATGACTCCCATTAGGACATAAGCTTGAAGAAGAAGTCCTTGTCAGCAGCTGGCAAAGGCAGTGTTGGCCTTTGTCAAGGTCATGGTGATTGTTCCTCCAATTCGACATTTGCACCTAAGATATTTGAAACTAAAGCTGAGATTTTTGTCTGCATCAGAGCAGTCAACATGCAATAAGCTTAAATGTTACAAGGGGAATACACATGCCAGATATGAGCATCCCAAATGGTGTCAAGGCAATGCTTGAGGCTGCCACTCACAGCTAGGCTTACTAAGAGGTTTGCAAAGTTCTCCTTCCTCACAGGCTGTGTGTCCCAGCCTTTGGGTCTCAGGAACTTGACCTCAGCTGTGCTGTGCTAGCACACTCTGACCCTGAGTCCTGAGTGGATGTCTACCCATGCAACAGTTATTTCCCATGGAAAGTGACTACTGATTGTCCAAAGCCTTTAGCACAACTGTGCCTTCCCTCTGAAACAAGTGCTCTGGAGCCACCCATCCATGACCTTCTGAATGTTCTTCAAGGCTAGAGACTACTTAAGCAGGACATCAGCCACCCCAGGCCCCACGTGCACTCTCCAGGACTGTCAATCCTAAATGTGCCTCCGAGGCCTCTTGGGATATTTTGTGTCCGAGAAGTGTTGCTCAGTGACTGCAGACGCCTCCTTCCAAATGCATCACTTATATGCACAGAATATTTGCTCATTGTATTTTACTGCAATAAAAGCAAGGGTTTCTATTTTAGCATTGTATTAGTCTGTTTTTGTGTTGCGGTGTCAAAACACCTGATGCAGGGTTCTTTTAATTTTTTAAATTTTTTTTTTATTTGACAGAGTTATAGACAGTGAGAGAGAGACAGAGAGAAAGGTCTTCCTTCCGTTGATTCACTCCCCAAAAGGCCGCTACAGCGGGCGCTGCACCGATCTGAAGCCAGGAGCCAGGTGCTTCTTCCTGGTCTCCCATGTGGGTGCAGGGGCCCAAGCACCTGGGCTATCCTCCACTGCCCTCCCGGGCCACAGCAGAGAGCTGGACTGGAAGAGGTGCAACTGAGACTAGAACCCGGCACCCATATAGGATGCCTGCACCGCAGGCAGAGAATTAACCAAGTGAGCCATGGCACTGGCCCCTGCAGGGTTCTTTAAAGGAGAGGGAAGTGGGCTGGGCATTAATGTAGCAAATAAGACCCTACTTAAGACACTCACATCCCTTATCAGAGTGCCTGGGTTTGAGTGCCACTTCTGTTCCCCATTCCAACTTCCTGCTAATTCCCACTCTGGGAGGCAGAAGACGATGGCTCAAGTACTTGGGTCCCTGTCACCCACACAGGAAACCTGAAAGATTGATTCTGGGCTCCTGACTATGGCCAGTCTAACCCCAGCTGTTGAAGGCATTTGTCTATGGAAGATGGATCTTTGTGTATCCACCCACCTCTCTCTCTCTCTGTAATAAATGAATAAATAGGTAAAAGAAAGTAGGCATTTAATTAGCTCATCATTTGGAAGCAGAAAGTGCAAGACCAGGCAGCCCAGTCTGCTCAGCCTCTGGTGAAGCTCCCCTCAGCTGATTCATAGCATGATAGAGAATCTAAAAGGAAGCAGCTGAGCATAGAAGGGGCTGCCATTTGCATAGGCGGCCTCACTTTAATCCCTTAGGATGACCTAAGTTATTTTCCATGGAAAATACCTTAGTATTTGTAGTACCTTGCATTACAGCCCAGCTCTTAAGGTTTCCACCATCTCAACACGTTCAATGGGAGATCGAGGTCCCAGCCTATGAGCATCAACAGAACACACTCCAACCATGGCCAGTCATAGAAAGCATATTCTGCTTTCTCTTATAGTAGAACTTGGAAAGTCAGACAGACCAAGGAGAAGCGGCAGAGAATTCTCTTGGGACCAGGCACAGTACAGAGGCTTGCATTCAGGCTCCGAATTTTCAGTGTTCATTCTAAGGATGCATCAATGGAAGGACGGAAATTGGGCTGGAGAGAGAGACAGGACTACCCTGTATTCTAATGGCAGTGCTACTCAGTAGCAATGTAGTATAAGCTACCGTGTAATTTAAAATTCAAACTTTCCAGCCAGGCACATTTCATAAGGTGAAAGGATGCACACGAATAGTATGCTTTATATAATCCAACAAATCTAAAATATTTCTATTTTAATATGAGAACATAATCAACATGTTTTCTTAAGATTTTTTTTAATTTTATTTATTTGAAAGACACAGTTACAGAGAGAGGTAGAGACAGAGAGAGGTCTTCCATCCACTGGTTCACTCCCCAGATGGCCACAACGGCCAGAGCTGCGCCAACCCAAAGCCAGGAGCCAGGAGCTTCTTCCCAGTCTCCCACGTGGATGCAGAGGCCCAAGGACTTGGGCCATCTTCTACGGCTTTCCCAGGCCATAGCAGAGAGCTGGATCAGAAGAGGAGCAGCCAGGACTAGAACCGGCTCCGATATGGAATGCCAGCACTTCAGGCCAGGACTTTAACCGGCTGTGCCACAGCACCGGCCCCTCAACATGTTTTAAAAAAAAAAAAAAAAAAACTATTAAAAATATTTTACAGCCATTTTTCACACAGTCTTCAAACCCTTAATGGACAGGACATCTCCATGAAGACTAATGAACTTTAAAGTTTCACTAGCCACTGTAGCCAGTGGCTACTGTGCTGGACAACACAGCCCTCAGGTGTAATGCAAGCGAAAGTCACCCCCGTGATTGGTTTCCTGATGAAGACAGTCCCCTTGGCTGGGTGTTGTAGTCCATGCGAGACAGGCATCTAAGCCAGGCATGGAGTGGGGACGTTGCTAGTCAGCCGTTGCCTCATCACGTGTATGTAAACTCTGGTCTACTCTGGGTCAAGCTATGCCCCAGCAGAGGCATGAGCTGGAAGGTCTTTGGGACACGCTCATACCCAAGTGTCTAGAAGGAAAAGGGAAAAAAAGTAGAAGCAAGGAGAAAGCTAAGCAGCTGGGTTCTAGGGAGGGATGCTGAAGTCCCTCTTCATTAACACAGGTTAACACCTGCATTTGCCTCTTTCTGAGGAACACAGCAGTACACCAAGTCCTTCCTTTCTTTCATTTTCCAAAGAAGTAAAAAAATGAATTCAGATGGCACACATTCATTTCTTGTCTCAAATAGTAGTGGAAATTTTACCAGGATGAGAGAGGAGGAAGAATATGCATTGAAAGTATGAGAAAAGAAACAAATTTTTCAATTTTGATCAAAACAATGTTTCCATTGCAACACAAATTGTCAATCTTCTTTAAATATTCAATTGTGCATGTTTAAAAATATCACTGCAGGAGCTAGAGTTGTGGTGCATCAGCTTAAGCCACTGCCTGAGATGCTAGCATCCCATACAAACACCAATGTGAATCCTGCTTGCTCCACTTCCAGTCCAGCTCCCTACTAATGAAAGCACCTGGGAAAGCAGCAGAAAAAAAAATGGCCCAAGTCCTTGGACCCCTGTTACTCATGTGGAAGATCTGGAAGAAGCTCCTGGATCCTGGCTTCAGCCCGTGCCATCCTCAACTGTTGCAGCCATGTGTGAGTGAACCGGTGGATGGAAGATATCTCTTTCTTTCTCTTTCAATCTCTCTCTCTTTCTCTCTCTCTCTAACTCTGCCTTTCAAAAAAAATAAATATATCTTTTCTAAAAAAATATCATTGCAACCATTCTCTCCTTGTGTATCTTACCCGATACTGAATTTAAATTTTGTCCCTGTGATTGCCAGTCCCTGGCTTGGTCTGCTACATGTGCACATTGCTAAGTTTCCTGTTTCCTTTTCACAGGATTTATTTACTTCTATTTTTCCCTTCATATGGGCCCAAGGCATAGACAGAGGTGTCGTAAAAAGCAATATATCAAAACCAAAAGTGTATGTTTTTCTATGTATAGAGGTAGTATACTATTTTTGAACCACCATCCATATTTTTCAAGTGTTTCTCCATAGTGTGTATTTTCTTCTAAAAGAGAGAAAGAAGGAGAGAGAGAGAGAGAGAAATTTGAAAAGAATTGCAAAATCTGTCTTGGAACTTCCACTTTAAATTCAAAACAGATCCCCAAACGTCTACTGGGATATATCTCTAGAATGACAAAGAATGTACACCTGTGATTACCTAAACCAGCCAAAGAATGGCACCATTGCTTCACATAAATGTGGTCACAGATATGTTTTATTTGGTTATAGAATTTTACCATAAATCCCATGGCTCAGTGTAGAATTCTATCTGTCCTGCAGGTCCACTTTTTGCCGTTAGATAACATTTTACAGCAAATGTCTGATGTATTGCTTCTGTCACCTTTTGACCACTAAGGGGTCTCAGAACAGCACAGTGGGTGAACAACAGGGAGACAAAGGGAATTCTCTGTCCTTCAGGCTTGGTCTGTGCATATGGTCATGATTTTCCAGCTTTATGATAATGAGGGGAATACATTTATTTCCCCCTCTGTGCCTGCTCAAGCTGATCCTTCATTGTTGAATTCAGCTGTTGGCCACAGGTAATACAGACCTGTTAAACAATGGAGGGGTCATGAGCGAGGTGGCCAGCTGGCTTTTACAATAAATAATTGTGGGCAAATACTGGCAGGTTTCAAGAACAGGTTCAGAGATGCGTGAGCCAAATTGGATGGTCATCTTGAGATTTCCAAGGGTTGAGCTGAAAATAGAAAGAGCCTGGGAGGTGTCAGCCTAGGTTGCCCATTCAGCCCCAGGTAGGGTAGCTCTGCACCTGCCCTGAGTTCATTGCAATAGAATTGTACCTTTTTGCCTTTTTTATAATTGCACACTTCTTAAGGCCTTCCTCTGTTGTTTCCATAATTGCTATGACAATTTGGATGGTTTTGTAAGACTAAATTTTCAGAAAGCTAATTAAACGTCAATGTGATTTCACTCAGATTCAACAAAGCTCAGTTTTCAAATTCAGGCAAAGAAAAAGAAAAGCAATCCGATTTGTTTAACTGGAAAAAATACAGAACAGTTTATAACTGTTTGAGTGAAAGATGGACAAATGGCCAGTAAAGCACAGGAAAAAGTGTTCAAGGACATTAATCATGAGGAAAATAAAAGTTAAATCCACAATGAGATACCACTAGATATATTCCAGAAGTTTTAAAATTTAAAAGACAGAAAATATCATGTTGGCCAGCCTGTGGAGCCATCATAACGTCCACCCACACCATGGAGATGTCAGTGGCGCTAACACTTACACAGGGTCTGGCAATCTCTTTATAAAACTAAACAAATGCCTATCACATGATCGAGCAACTTCAACTCTTAGATATTGACCCAAGAGAAATGAAAATAGAAGATTACAAAAACATTCATAGAAGCTTTATTGCTGAAAGCCAAAAACCTAGAAAGTAGCTCAACTTTTCATCAACAGATGACTGGATCAACAAACTAGCAGGTTCATACAATGGGATTCTATCAAAAATACGAAGAAATATATCACTGCAGGAACATAGATCTATCTCAAAAACATTATGCTCGGGGGAAAAATCACATAAGAGAATTGGAAACCATGTGATTCATTTAAGTGGCTTTAAAATTAAAAATGGGCAAAAACTAATCTATGATGTAGATATCCAGGTGTTTTCAGATTTGGCAGTCAGAGGGCTAGGAGGTGAGGATGAAATTGGATTTTACACAGTACTGTTGGATATCTCAAAACTGGTTTTAGTTACACAGGTGTACATACTCATCAAAAAAAGCACCAAACGAGGGGAGGGCATTGGACCCAGCAGTTAAGACGCTGGTTGGGTCACTTGCATCTGATATCAGAGAGCCTGGGTTCAAGTCCTTATTTCAGCATCCTGCTAATGCCCACATTGGGAGGCAGTAGGTGATGGCACAAGCACTTAGGGTCTCTGCCACCCATGTAGGAGAACTGGATTGACTTGCCTGTTTCCACTCTTAGCTTGGTCCAATCCCAGCTCTTATGGATATGCGGGGACTGAACCAATGAATGCAAGTTCTTTCTCTACCTTTCAAAAAATTAGACAAATAATTTTAAAAAATTGATCCATGGACACACAAGACTTATACATTTTACCTTATAGAAATTTCACCTAAACAACAAATCAATAAATATTGAGGTATAATTGATGATGAACATAATAAGTGTGCAGAGGTAAAGGGTGCTAATACCTAAAATTAACTTTGAGATGAGCAAGAATAACATTGAGTGAGAGACAGACTGATGAGTGGATGGGGAAATGTCAAATGAGAAAATCTAGGTGCTGGGAACATGAGTGCTAAAATTTAAGTTCTTCCTCTATATATGTAGCAGCAGGAAGATACATTGGCTTTGAAGCCAGGGGCATCAAAGTTAGAATTTTTTGAGGTTACCCATCATTAGCTTTGACTTGCTGGAAGAATTGAGTCTTGGTTTCAGTGTGAACCAAACACCCAGATTACTGGCACGTACTACTGAGCATGTTTCTGAAGAATAACCAAGGCACGTGGGTATCAACAATTCTCTCTCTCTCTCTCTCTCTCTCTCTCTCTCTCACACACACACACACACACACACACAATAGGATAAGACAAATAGAAACAAAGTTTAATAGCATTTAAAGGAAAGTTGAATGAGGAATGCAATAATAAAATAAGAAGCTGGAAGGAAGGTAGCAAACTATATAACTTCTGACTTTTCCTTTATTGCAATTTTTTTTTCATTTGTTGCCCAACATGGGTTACAGACTTCTTTCCTGCTCCCCTGCCCCCCACTGTTCCCCTCCCCAGGCTCCCCAAACACTGAGGCGGTGACAGCGATGATTATTCCTAAGCACAAACCTGAATGAAAAGCCCCATTATGGAATTTTTTTCACTTTTCCTGCAAATCTTCTCGCAACCTTCTCATAAATAAATGGGGCTAGAGTCAAGGAAACTGGACTAAATCCCTCTCTTACCACTTGGACTCTTCCCAAATCATTCATCATGGGCCCAGGCAGATGGGGCTTCTTTTTGGCTTATGTCTTGGGGAGATCTGGCTGTGGTAAGAAAAAGACACAAAGGAGACCATGCACAAATATCCAGGGCATTTTTACCAACCTACTGCTTAAAAAAAATACATGCAAGGAGACTGTTGTCAATAAATCCTCTGCGCGCTCGTACCAGAGGTGCTGAAAATTGCCTGGTGAGTTCAGAATTGCATCTAGAACTTTCTGCAGGAAGATGCTCTGACCAGGGAAGAAGAGAATTTCTGCCTCCAGTTTTCTACAAAGATCTCTGAGTTTCCAGTGGTTGTCCTTGGACTAGAACTCACTGGCTCTTCCACCTTGAGGGTTATTTCAATACTACTATTGTTCCCAGTGAGGAGGATGACTGCAGGGCACTGGGCCAGTGTGAGAGGGCAAAAATATTCCAGTCCCCCAGGAAATTATGGACGGTGCATATGCATGGTCCTGGAGAAATATATGGACGGTGAGAGTCAGAAAATCCATGAGAGATTGCACTGTGCAATTGCTCCTAAGTCTGCCTGGAACTCCACGTTCTATTTTAAATCTTAGAAATGAATTTTATGCCACAGTGAGAAGAAAAGGTAAAAGGGGACTAAAACAAAGAATAAAGCTGAAGACAGAACAACATTCCCTTTCACTCGAAGAGAAAGCCTCTTCATATTTTTAAATGCTTTATTTAGGAGACATAAAGTTATTTATAGGGCTTGGGACTGGTCTCTCTCCTTGAAAGCAGTCTGCCTGCTTGTGGCTGGGGCCATGAGCCTTTAAGTAAAAAATGCATTTTTCTATTTTAATTAAACGTGATCAAAGGTGCCCTTACAGCAACTGAATGAGCATGTGCTTTCCCAGTTCTGCAACAGAGTCTATATAAGGATATAGCCATGGGCTCAATGTCTCTGTTGTTGAGTCAGTAGTCCCTTCTTCCATGGACGACCAGAATTTTCCATTCTTTGAAACCTCGTGGTTTACTACACAGATGAAACACACCTGTTTCTGATATACAACCACCTTCGATTCTTGTTAACTGTAAAAAAAAATCATGAAATGGAAAAAAATCTGTGTTCCCTCTTCTGGTGTTAAATATAATTTGGGGTTTCACATTGCCGATTAATAGAAGCAAAGACTCAGCACTAAATCTGCATCCAGACGCAAGAGAGCGTAGTAAATCTGCAAATGGATATTGAGCCCTCACTGTGCTGTCTGTGAAAGTCGGGCCATGAAAACACATAAACAAAAACAATAGTAAGCAAAGAACTCAACAGATAGCGTACGTGTGTGTGTGTGTGTGTGTGTGTGTGTTGGGGGGTACTTTTATACAGGGTTGTCAGGGAACACCTTCCCTAGGAACACAAGATGGGACTGGGAGAGTCTGAAGAATGAAATTAGGGAAATAGAGATGCAAGTGGTAATAGATTCTTGGAGAAAGACCTTGCCCCGCAAAAGGAGCACCAGAAATCTTGGAGGGTGGAGGGATGGGGTCTTAGTCCTTTGTAGAAAACAAACAAGGGAGAGGCACTGTGGCATACAGTGGGTTAAGCCAGGGCAGGCCCTGCAGGCATCCCTTATGGGTGCAGGTTCTAGTTCCAGCACCACTTCCAATCCAACTCCTTGCTACTGCACCTGGGAAAGCAGCTGAGAATGGCCCAAGTCTCTGGGCCCCTGCTGCTCATGTGGAAGACCCAGAGGAAACTCCTGGCTCCTGGCTTCAGCCTGGCCCAGCCCTGGTCATTGCAGTCACTGGGAGCGAACCAGCAGGTAGATCTCTGTCTCTATTTCTCTCTATATATAAAACTCTGTCTGTAAAATAAAGAAAGAAATCTTATAAAAAGAAAGAAAGAAACTCAGTGTCTGCCTAAGTCACTGTGCCTACATAAATGAGAGATGGGTTCAAAAAGGAAGCAGGGGACCTAATTATTAAAGAGCCTTGTAAGTCACTACTAGGACTTTATTTTACCAGGAGCAAGATAGGAACTTCTGGAGGGGAGGCCAAGAGGAAGTTTTTATCTCAGTTTTGTTTGTTTGTTAAAAATTTATTTATTTATTTGAAAGTCAGAGTTACACACAGAGAGAAGGAGAAGCAGAGAGAGAGAGAGAGAGAGAGAGAGAGAGAGATCTTCCATCTGCTGTTTCACTCCCCAAATGGCCAAAATGCTCAGAGTTGCGCCGATCTGAAGCCAGGAGCCAGGAGCTTCTCCTGGGTCTCCCACATGGGTGCAGGGTCCCAAGGACTTGGGCCACCTTCCACTGCTTTCCCAGGCCATAGCAGAGAGCTGGATTGGAGAGGAGCAGCCGGGACTCGAACCGGCACCCATGTGGGATGCCAGCACTGCAGGTGGCAGCTTTACCCACTGCACCACAGTGCCAGCCCCTCAGTTTTGTTATGATGTAATGTCAAGGCCCACGTGGTCTCTGAAACAAGTTAGCAAGCCATGGAGTCTCTCTAGCAAGAGAGAATTCTGACCTAGACCGGGGTTGTGATGTGCAACGGTGAAAAGGGCTCTGACTCTGGACATACTGGGGAGCTAGAAGTAGCAGAATTTGTCGAAAGATCGGATGAAGATTTGTGAGAACAATGAATCAACAATTTTCTAAGGTACTGGTTACCATGTACTAAGAAAGATAAATATAAAGGTGTCTCCATTTCCTAAAGAGAGGGGGATTTGGGGCCGGCGCAGTGGCTCAATAGGCTAATCCTCCGCCTTGCGGCGCCGGCACACGGGGTTCTAGTCCTGGTCGGGGTGCCGGATTCTTTCCCGGTTGCCCCTCTTCCAGGCCAGCTCTCTGCTGTGGCCCGGGAGTGCAGTGGAGGATGGCCCAAGTACTTGGGCCCTGCACCCCGTGGGAGACCAGGAGAAGCACCTGGCTCCTGCCTTTGGATCAGCGCAGTGCGCCAGCCACAGCACACCAGCCGTGGCGGCCATTGGAGGGTGCACCAACGGCAAAGGAAGACCTTTCTCTCTGTCTCTCTCTCTCACTGTCCACTCTGCCTGTCAAAAAAAAAAAAAAAAAAAAAGAGGGGGGTGGATTTGGAATGTATACTTTGGAGACATTTCATTTGGAATGCCAGTTAAAGTTGTAAGCAAGGAAGATTTCGTAGGCAAATGGACACATCGTCTGGAGAGCAGGGGTGAAGCCCGAGTTGGACATTTCATATTTGAGGTTCATCAGATTCTCGTAAAATTCAGTGAGATCATGTGGGGTGCAAGTAGCCATAAATCACAAGCAACAGCTGAACTGTACTGCACAGACTGTGGACCAGGCTCACCACACCCACCACGGAAACAGAGAAAGAGAGGCCAAGAAGAGATGGCTATTGAGGGAGGTGGAAATTAGGACAGCATGGTGCCCTGGAAGCTAAACTGGAAACTATACTTTGTGCACAGGAAACAAAAGGTGATGGCATAAAAAATATTGCCAAGTGTCATCCTGCAAGAAGTGTGACCAGAGAGCTGTCGGGCGAGTTCCTCCGTCACATGTGGTAGGGACTTCCTGTCCCGCCATTCCCGCGACAGCTGTGTGAGTTAGGCGGCATTTAAGCCTGAAGTGGGAAGCTGGGCAGAAGCTTTGTGGGCAGGAGGCGAGCAAAGGAGGAGAGCTGATGCAGGGGCCTTATTTTACGAAAAAGGAAAGAGAAGGGACAGATCTGAGGAGCAGTGAGTCGCGCCAGTGGGGCTGTGGATGCACAGCTTCCTTTCCGCACACCTTGAGGGTAGGATCGCTGGAGCCAAAAGAGGTTCAGGCAGTGCTGTTGTCACATGTGCATTTGTGCATTTGTTTCTTTATACCAGATCTCCAGTGGCCACGGCTACAAGAAGTTTTAACACAGTAGAGAGACTTACTGTTTGTTTGTTTTGTTTTTTTTTTTTTTTTTTTGACAGGCACAGTGGACAGTGAGAGAGAGAGACAGAGAGAAAGGTCTTCCTTTGCCATTGGTTCACCCTCCAATGGCCGCCGCAGCACTGTGGCCGTCGCACCGCGCTGATCCCATGGCAGGAGCCAGGTGCTTCTCCTGGTCTCCCATGGGGTGCAGGGCCCAAGCACTTGGGCCATCCTCCACTGCACTCCCTGGCCACAGCAGAGAGCTGGCCTGGAAGAGGGGCAACCGGGACAGAATCCGGCGCCCGGACCAGGACTAGAACCCGGTGTGCCAGCGCCGCAAGGCGGAGGATTAGCCTGTTGAGCCACAGCGTCAGCCCTGGTTTTTGTTTGTTTGTTTGTTTGTTTTTTATCTTTTCTCCCAATCTAACTGTCACCTAACAGATCTTGTATTTTCATCTGTCCACATAGAAACAGCTATATAGGACATCCAGCTCTATCCATTTAGCATTGATTGGGTCTCATTTCCTGTCACTTCTGATGGGAAGAAAAAAAGAACTAAAATAAATATACAAAAACATTCACTGCAATGCCAACTCCCTGTTGTGTGCCAATTCTGCACACAGGGCAAAACACAGAGACGGGGAAGATGAAGAAGATAAGACACCCTCTTTGGAGAGTTGCACTAATTTATTAGTGAGGACAGTCTGAAAAGAAAGAAAGAAAGAAAAAAAAAAAAGAAACGCAAACTATGGAATTGGAACTTGGCACAGAGTACTCTGACCTCTGCCCCAGTCTCACGGAGATGAAGAAAGCTGTCTTGCTTACATGCATACACAAAATTCCTTCGGCATAGCAGTTACCATCTCTGGGGTCTGCTTAACTCACAGCATTAAAGAAAGAAAGACACAGCACAACGGATTACAGGAGATTTTTTTTTCCAGTGGCAGACAGGAAATATCTTAATAGATTCCGTTCTTCAATATATGAATATGATAAATGTTCTTATATGTATTTTAATTTTAGCACCAATTCTCAGGTCTTTTCCCGCATTTTTGTATGTCCGTGGCAGACTGGGACAGAGTCAGAGGACCCACTTCCAGTCCAAACTCAGTCACAGCTTCAGCCCTTGAGCCTCTTCACACCTCATCCCACTGGTGTGGAAGCAAGTGGCAAAGGTTCCACACTTGGGAGCCATGCAGACTTAGCAACTGTATGAAGCTGGGCAAGTGACTGAACCGTTTAGGATTTCACTTGTTAAACTGCAAATTAGGGAGCATAGCAGCTCTCAGACAGCGTTGCTACGAGGATGAAAAGAAATCATGTATGGAAAACTTCTGGCCCAGGGCAGACACTCGATAAATGCTCATTTCCTTCCTTCTTTAAACTTGACTATTTCAGTTCCAATAGAACGTCAAGACCTTTTTCTCCTTAGTTATGTTAAACACCATTTAGGGAAGAAATTACAGGGTTTTACCACGATTGCTTGTTTTACAGCGTTTTTTTTTTTTTTTAAATTGGCATCTAAGTCTTGTAGAGCCTAAGATACTTTCTATCTTTAGGGTAAAAATAAAGAATGGGCAGGGAGAGTGTGCTATGTGTAAGAGTGAGGAGAACTCTGATGTTTCCTGTTGGAGAAACTTGAAGATTATTTGGAGGGAATAAAGGGAGGATGGAGGGAGGGAGGGAGAAGGGAGGGAGGGAAGGAAGGAAGGAAGGAAGGAAGGAAGGAAGGAAGGAAGGAAATTAATTAATAAAGCAGTTACAGGGTTTATAAGTTAAAACTGAACCAAGTAAGAGAGAGGTACTTGCTGTTCACTCTCATTGAAGTGGATTAGGTATTACTCCCAGCATAACAGTCATCTTTCTTTCACCCAAAATAGAAACACAATTTTTTTTTTCTGTACAACTAAGTGAGTATATGGCAGGAATGTCAGCTCAGTGAATGATTCTGTGCTCTATGTAAGAGGAAATGTATTCTTTACTGCTTTGACCTTTCTCTTTTTCATATTTTGCCTGGCTACGTATTACAACCCTTCCTTTCAGTTCGCAATTAAAGGCTAATTTGCAGCTGCCTCTATAAAAACAAAGCGGCCCTCCTACAAATGAAAATGTTAAATTCTTCTTGTTTGATCCTGTGCAATTCACATCATCCAGTATCGCACAGCTCAGTGTGTGAGACACATAAAACGCCTCAAATATGAAAAAAAAGACACACAAGAAATAGCATCCCTTGGGCACTCTTCATTACTCAATACTTGGGTTTGTTACACAGTATAATGTATAAATGAAGAAAAAGAGGAATAGAGAGGTAGCAGTAATTTACACCTGTTTAGAAAGTTTGGCACTGTAGTCCTAGGGATAGGGAGCCATTTGCGGGGGGGGGGGGAGGGGGGGGCAGGCAGCAGCGTAACCAGAGCTATGAGAGCGTGAAGATGAGATCATGGACCAGCAGCAAGTCTTCAAATGCAGACACTTCTGGATTCATGAGGTGAGAATGAGCAGCGCAGAAGGCTGTAAAATTCATTTGAGTGTTTGAATTTGTTAACACACATTCTCAAGCCGTCTTTGGTATGAGATAGTACTCAGACTGTAAGGAGAAAAAAGAAAAAAGGAAAACCCTGTGGAAAATGTTCTGTTAATTGAAATCACGATGATCTTCAACATCAGAAAGACAATTAAGTGATTCCAATTTTTTTTTAGACAGGTAGAGTTACAGACAGTGAGAGAGAGACAGAGAGAAAGATCTTCCTTCCATTAGTTCACCCCCCAGATGGCTGCTATGGCTGGTGCACTGTGCCGATCCAAAGCCAGGAGCCAGGTGCTTCCTCCTGGTCTCCCATGGGGGTGCAGGAGCCCAAGCACTTGGGCCATTTTCCACTGCCCTCCCAGGCCACAGCAGAGAGCTGGACTGGAAGAGGAGCAACCGGGACTAGAACCCGGCACTCGTATGGGATGCCGGCACCACAGGAAGAGGATTAACCAAGTGAGCCATGGCACCTGCCTGATTCCAATGTTTTTATGTTCCATTGTATGTACTGTTTTGGTTTATTTGGTATGGTTGAAATTTGTCCTTTTTTCTTTAAACTTTTTCTTCAAGACAAAAGCAAGAATTATCAAGAATTTAATAATGACTTAAGAAAACTAATTTATGTTATGGTGACATGATCCATGCACCTTCTTACTTTCCTCCTGTAAAACTCAACATAGATATTATTTCAGCTCCAAAATCAGGAAAGGAGAATGGGAGATCTATGTTGGTCAATAATTTCTTTCAAAACAGGCAACTTGAGATCTAGGACTCAGACGATGAGAATGGTAAGGTGAGAGAACAAAGAGGAAATGAAAGCAAGATTGCCTTTCTGAAGCCTAGCATGTATTACAAAACAGCAATGTGCATTAGGAAAGTATGATTATCTTTGATGGACCTGAATAGCCAACCAGAAATGCAAAAAGCCAAGCTTTGGGCTAAAAAAATATTACAGAGGAATAATGGTAAACGTTGTTAAATTAGGAGGGATATAAGGAAAGATGGAAAGCATTGCAAGGGCTTTAGCTATGTAGACCAGGGTTTTTCCAGCTCTAGAGCACACAAAAATCCCTTAGGACCTCGATTAAAATAATACAGCTGTGGAATCAGCAGTTCTGGGTGAGAATCCCAATTCTGCAGGTCTGGCAACTTGCTGGGCAATGCCAGTGCCACTGGCCCATGGACCACATTTCGAGGAGGAGAAACTTTGACCAGGATGAAGGAAGAAATGTTTATCTCAGGAATTATAGCTACAGAAGTCTGAATATCAAAGGTGCACTCAGCCCAGTGGCAGCCCCTATTCTGATGGAACTCCTGCTATGAAATACAAATAAAACTGTGGAACATTTCCAAATAATCACAATATGACATATTACTAAAAGGCCTAACTTATTTCAAAGTCAACCTCAAAACAGCCTGGGGAGTAAATACTTTTCTTCTCCTCACTTTATGGGAGACAGAACCAAAGCTTGGAAAATTTAACTGATCCATCCAAACACACAAAGGATTTAGAAGCAAAATTCTCAACCTGGCATATCTGACTCTGGAGCCTAAATATATATTTAGTCAAGATTAGTACAATTGTGAAGCCTTCTCTAATATATTTTTATCCATCTTGCATACAAAGAACTAGTTCAAAAGATGCTGTAAGGGATATAATTATGCATGCACTTTGGGGCATGCCATTGTCACTGTCACTTTCCAAGACACTTTGAAATAACTGATGTTGACATTAAAAATAGTAAATACCTGTTGAATAGGAGCTTCAATGTAACAAGTAATCAATTGCCAGAAGCAGAATGAATAAAAGATGAGGATAAACCACTTTGTAGATCCAGCCTCTTAGACTAAAGAAAGGACAGACAGGTCTACAAAAGACCTGCTGGGGATTCCAGAGACCTGAACATATGGGATAGCTCTGAGAGCTTCGCATCTGAGAAAATAGCCCTTAAACTTTAGAATCCCAAAAGGACTTTTACTGTTGAAGGGCACACTATTAAATATTTTATGAATTCTGTTATTTTTGAAGGGTGTAATCCTTTCTAAGGTGTGTTGGCCCTAGCATCATTGAACCCGTCTAGACCAGAATTAACTAACAGTCATCATTTTCACCATGGACATGTTATGTTTGCTTATTTCACACTGTTTAATATACTCCTTCCTGTTAAACTGCATCACGGTGCCCACAGCACCTGTTGCTTATTTTTGCCAGGATGAAAATATTCCTTTCTCTGTATTATTCTTGTGTAAGGATAAGACGAACTTGCCAAGAGTTGTCATTCTTGAATACACCTGCCAAGTGTCAGATACTTTAAGAGCGGAAATGCTTATAGCATGTGCTGGGGCTGCTGCAGCTATCCTTTCCAATGCCAGTATTTCACAAGGGGTTGGGAATATTCAGGGTAACAGATTCATCCCTTGATACATGCACACGTGATTAAACACCCATGAGAATTCATCATACAACACATCCCAAGCTAGCTTTGGCCAAGAATCTATTTACTACTTGACACTTTCAACTTTTTAAAATTGAGGATAAGTTTCTTTGATTGTATTTACTGCTTTGTTGGCAGCGCCTAACATGAATGATGGCAGTAGGCCATATACTAAAAAAAATTTTTTTTTAAATCCTTCAGATTGAGTTTATCGTTAAGATAGAACCTTCCTGCTCATTTTGCTAAGGTCATTGCTTTTCTAAGGAGATCTCATTTCTTTCCACTCTTTTGTGGGTCATACACCCAGATTAATGCCAGTGCTTCTATGATATAGTATTCAGAGGTGAGCTAAGCTGAGATAAATAGCAAGGGTAAAACTATCGAAGTGCTAGGCTGCAGACCCTGCGAACACCAGCACATCCTCAAATCCAGACAGCAGCCAATCTCCTCCATAGGTTTCCCTTGGATGTAAGGAATATAGCCGATAAAGAAGCATCCATCTTTGAGTTCTAAGTCAGGTATCTAACAGGGTAATGATGGGAAAGGAAGGTGCTGGTTTTCCAAGACTTTCTCATCTCTGCCCTACCAATGCTTTCAGATTTTTATTGGAGTGGAATGGAGGGGAAGAAGGATAGAGAAGTGCTAGGTGTTTGGGTGTTCCCTGAGGGTCCATTGTGGCTGGGGCCTTGGTCTCCAGGGTTGCAGTACTGGCAGGTGGATCCTAGAGGGAGGGGCTTAGGTCATGGTGGGTGTGCTCTTGGAAGGTAGCTCTCAAGCAATCCCTTGAATGCCTACAAGAGGATTGTTATAAAAGAATAGGAGGCCTGCTCCCCTCTTACTCTCTCTGAGTTGCTCACTTGAGATGTGACCACATACCTGAAAGTATGCTCTCACCACTGGCATCCAGCATCCACCATGGAGCTCAAATTAGAGCTAAGCTGATGTAGGCACCATGCCCTTGAACCCTGAACACTGTGAGCTAAATAAACTTCTTTTGCTCATGAGTAGTTTGTCTTGGGTGTTTTGATATAGTGCCAAAATGCTGATAATGTAAGAAGGCCCTCTAGAATGTTGGCAAGTGGCAATTGCCAAGAGAGAATAAGGAACAGGGTCCAGAACTGCAGCTCAGCAAGTTAAGCCACCACCTGCAACACCAGTTCAAGTCCCGGCTGCCCCACTTCCAATCCAGCTCCCTGGTAAGGATCCTGGAAAAGCAGCAGAAGATGATGCTGGTGTTTGGGCCCCAGCTCCCATTCCCAGATGGTGTTAAAAAAAATCCTGGCCTCAGCTATCTGCTGTGGCCAGGGAGTGCAGTGGAGGGGCCCAAGTGCTTGGGCCCTGCACCCCATGGGAGACCAGGATAAGTACCTGGCTCCTGCCATCGGATCAGAGTGGTGCGCCGGCCACAGCGCGCCAGCCACAGCGCGCCGGCCGCAGCGGCCTTTGGAGGGTGAACCAATGGCAAAGGAAGACCTTTATCTCTGTCTCTCTCTCTCTCACTGTCCACTCTGCCTGTCAAAAAATAAAAAAAAAAAATTTAAAAATAATAAAAAAAATTCCTGGCCTCAACCTGCCTCAGCCTTGGCAATTTGGGGGAGTGAACCATGGAACATCTCTATCTCTCCATGTCTCTCCCTCTCTCCATGTGACTCTGTCTCTCAACTAAGTAAATACATTTAAAAAAATTAAAAAAGGAAAACTAAGGAACAGAGACACCGTTCTGCATTCATCGCTTACCACGTTGTGAAGGACAAATGGAGCCTTCCCAGTTTTGTTTTGTTTCTTCTTTTCTTTCTTTCTTTTTTTTTTTTTATAGGCAGAGTGGACAGTGAGAGAGAGAGTGTTGGTTCACCCTCCAATGGCCACTGCAGCTGGCGTGCTGTGACCGGTGCACCGCTCTGATCCAAAGCCAGGAGCCAGGTGCTTCTCCTGGTCTCCCATGCGGGTGCAGGGCCAAAGGACTTGGGCCATCCTCCACTGCGCTCCCGGGCCAAAGAAGAGAGCTGGACTGAAAGAGGGGCAACCTGGACAGAATCCAGCACTCCGACCAGGACTAGAACCCAGGGTGCCGGCGCCGTAGGCGGAGGATTAGCCTATTGAGCCGCAGCGCCGGCCTAGCCTTCCCAGTTTTGTACCATTCCTGGGCAGCCCATGCTCTCCATCCATGCTCACACGCATGTGTATAGATGGAAGGACATCAGCCTCCCTTCCTTGCTAAACATCAAAAATCCATGTAAAATTTTCCTACAACCCACAGCAAAACTACTCTCTGCAGTAGCCTTATAGCAGGACCATCCCACTTCACTAAGTGTGTTTTCAATTTTGAAACATGCAACAACATATTCCTAGATACTTCTCTCTCTCCATCTCTCCCTCTCTCTCTCTCTCTCTTTCTTCCCCCTCCCTCCACCTCTCCTTCTGCTTATACTTCTACATCTCCCTCTCAGTGTGCAAGTACCACTCATTGTGAAGTTCAAGCTGTTTCACAATTCAAAAATGAATTGCACATCCTAAGACCTCCACTCTTAGAAGACACCTGACTTCAGTTCTCTAACAGCAAGCTTTAAAGAACCTAATCCTCAACACTTTCTGACTGCAGCACCAAAATGGAACCAGGGGCTTTTCTCAAAGGAAGAGTTCCAATAACGTGATTTGTTGTTGTTGTTGTTGCAAGTCTACTAAAGTCTGCATGGATGACACGCGTCAACTCCTGGAGTGGGAGGTCTTGCTCCTGAGTGACATACTCCTTATCCTGAATTACCTACGGGGCCTCAGTAACCACATCTCTTTGGCTGTGAGTTATGGTTCAGTTACAAGTAGGATTTTCTCTGAGCTCTTTGAGACACTTAATTTGTAACTGATGTTACTGATGACAGAAAAACAGCATTGGAGTAAACTTGAAGACACAAAGCATTTTCACGTATACTCAGAATAAGCTCATTTTGCCCCACATGGGAGCAGAGTGCCTGCAAGGAATTCCTCTTGGGCCCCATGGGCTGCAAGTCTATGATGCAGCTGATAGCATGACTGGATGAAGCAGACAGCAAAACCAGAAAACGGAGTGCACGTGGCTTTCATTCTACTGAGAGGAACATGCCGGTGGCACTTGGAACTCTTGCCTGGGCCCCTAAGTCAGAGATCACCGAAAGGAATTCTGCACGCCATCACCACCAAAATCATGAAGGCTAATAAGGACTTCTTTCCAATGAAGCAGAATAATTCGAAAGCTCTGTCTTGTCCCGTCACATTGTCTGATGAACATTTCCAGAAGGAAAAGCTGTTTGTTTTGACTGCTGCAGTGGAACACATGTCGAAAAATAGGGCAAAAGGCCTCTTCTTCAATAGACAGCAGTTCTACTTGTTAATAAAAAGTCAGCTAGGACTGAACGCTGTGTCTCTCTCTTTTCCCTTGCAATTTAAAAGCCCTCCCAGATAAACCTTAGTGGTATACAACTTGGATCTGACATCCTGGCTTTATGCTTCTAACTGTTTATAACTCAGGCAAGGAAGTCATCTATCTTGACCAATATAGCTCAAACGTATTTTCTATGTTAATTACACGTGTTTGGACTGACAGTGCAGTGGTACTATTTCATTTCTTTAAAACAACAGAAGGGGTGCCTCTTTAACTCAACAAATGTAGGTAAAAATGCTTCCCAGGGTAAGTGTAATGTGTCTGGAAATTATAAAGTCACAGGCCAGAGAGTGAGAGCTTGCTATTCCACAAGGATGTCTTATGTAGATTAAAAACATGTTGGAAAAGTACAACATAATTGTCAAAAAATATCTGATTATAATAATATATGCATTGGATGCTCTAAGAAGATTGGCAACCTAAAAATAATCACCAGTGTTAAAAGGAAGCAGAGGCATTTTTTACCTTGACCCAATGGACATGTTCACATGTGGGCTGCGTCTTTGAGCAGGACCTCAGCCTTTATTTTACACTCACCAGAGCACCCGCGGTTAACCCCGTAATGGCCAACTGCTAGTTATTAGCCTACATTTGGTGCACAGCTGCATGGTTGTACTCCCTTTATTGTCATTTCAGCCCTCAACCCATTAGCTGCCTGGTGACTGCTGGCATGCAGAGCGGCCTTTGGTTAACTAAATCCCCATCGGGATCACAGCTGTTGTAAAGTATGCGGTGACAAAAATACTCATGTGCAATGCATTGGAGATAAATCTGTAAGCCCATTTAAGGGAAACTTGAAAAGCAAATGAGGGGAGCATTAGGTTTCCCAGCTTCTGAAACATCACAAATTACATATCTGTTATTTGCAGATTACACTTTATGAAATTCTGGTGCTTCCTGCTTCATGCAATGCATGATGAGAGCTAAGTCTCAAGGTGGTAGATACAGTTCTACAAAAAGTTTCCTACTTTCCTTCACTCAACAGTAAGAGAATGTGTATCATTCCATTCTTTAAGAAAAGTCCTCCACTTGGCACAACACCAATCCCTGTGTCAGTTTCTCCAAGCCAGAAGACCTGGCCCAGGGGTCTTATATGTGGGAATGAATCACACCAAGCTCATTCACTTATTTGCAGCAGGCAAAGCTCCTGGGTCTGGGTCATCTCACAGATGGCCTGGGTAGAGCACCATGAGTAATTCCAGGATCAGAATTGTCCACCTATGTCCACTGATGACCTGATGACAGTGGAAGATTGTGCTGCTTTGCTACAAGTAAACCTTTCAAAGCAGAGAAAAAGCATAGACAAAAATGACCTATGCTAGTAATAAGACGAAGGCAGAGAGATCTTTTTCTCTGCATTAATGTCTTGGTCACTTTGTCTAAACACAAAAGCAAATGACAGATGTGATCTTGGACTGAGCTTCAGTCCACCAAAGAGGAGTTGTTTCTGGTTAAAGCTGATCTAAAATTTTGCTTGAAAAGTCCTGTGTTGGTTAATGGAATCCTTACCCCAGCCAGATTCTGCTCTGTTCATTAAACTTTTCAGAGATGTTACTTAATGGTCAGTGACCTAGATTTTCCTCCCTAGCTGATTAGTTTAAATGTGCCTTAAACACTTATTGTTTGCCAGGCACTGGAGATAACCATGGATGCGTCTCAGTCCCTGGCAAGGAACCTAGGGTGCAGAATCTTGGAATCTCCTCGTGTAAGCCTCAGCCCTATGAGGCCCTCAGCAATGCAATGAGAGGAAAATGCTATTGGCTCTTTGTGTCCAACTCCACAACTTGACAAAGCACAAGAGGACTCCTGAGGGGTGTGTATTCACAATGCACTAGTGAATTATTAACCGACTTCTCAGTGATGTTTGCTGAGGGGAAAAAAAGACAGTCAATGATCAAACAGCTATCTGGAGCATAACCATTGCATGAGGATACATAGGGTAGAAAACTGTACACTCTGTTCTCAAAAAATCCACAATGGAGTGCTGTGGCGAAGCGGGTAAAACCACCACCTGCAGTGCCAGCATCCCATATGGGTGCCGGTTTCAGTCCTGGCTGCTCCACTTCCAATCCAGCTCTCTGCTATGGCCTGGGATAGCAGTATAGGATGGCCCATGTCCTTGGGCCCCTGCACTTGCGTGGGAGACCCAGAAGAAGTTCCCGGCTCCTGGCTTCGGATCAGCACAGCTCTGGCTGTTGCGGCCAATTGGAGAATGAACCAGTAGATGGAAGATATCTCTCTCTCTGCATCTCCTTCTGTCTCTATGGAACTCTGACTTTCAAATAAATAAATCTTTAAAAAAAATCTACAATGAAGTTCGAGAAGGATTTTAATAAATTAAAAATGCAATAGAATGTCTTGCAATGTGTGTGCATGCATGTGTGTGTACATGTGTAATAGCTGACTTAAAAAATAAGAATTGTGAATTTTATGTATGAAGCTAGAACTGCCTGGGAAAACTTTTTCAGATTAGAACCTCATCACCTCATGTCATGCTTCTGTATGTCCACATGATGTTCGGCTTCAATGGATCTTCCCCATCCACAAGAAAAAGCACAGAGAACTATATGGAATCCAGGAGTCGAGTGCCTCTCCACTCTGCTACCTGACACCCACTAACTCATCTCATATGTTATCACGAACTGTGAATTCTAGCGTTCTCTTCTGTTCATTTCCCTTTGTTCTCCCATTTGTCTTTTTTTTTTTTTTTTTTGACAGGCAGAGTGGACAGTGAGAGAGAGAGAGACAGAGAGAAAGGTTTTCCTTTGCCGTTGTTTTACCCTCCAATGGCCGCCGCGGCCGGCGCACCGCGCTGATCCGATGGCAGGAGCCAGGAGCCAGGTGCTTTTCCTGGTCTCCCATGGGGTGCAGGGCCCAAGCACCTGGGCCATCCTCCACTGCACTCCCTGGCCACAGCAGAGGGCTGGCCTGGAAGAGGGGCAACCGGGACAGAATCCGGCGCCCCGACCGGGACTAGAACCCGGTGTGCCAGCGCCGCTAGGCGGAGGATTAGCCTAGTGAGCCATGGCGCCGGCTCCCATTTGTCTTTATTTCCTGCCCTTCCTCTCCTTGCCTCCAGTATGTTATCTCCTTCTAACCCCTCTCTCTGTTGGATAATACTGTTATGAGGTGAGTCAGTCTCCCCAAAACTCATGTAACTGTTTAAACGCTGATATCTTTGTGGTAAAGGCTGATGGGTGAAGGGTGGAGTCTTGATGGCATCTGACAGGTGGGGCCTGTGGAAGGTCTTTGGGTCATGGGGTGGGGGGGGGGCATGCCCTTGGAGGGTGGTTCCTCCAGCGAAGTTTGATCGTGGGAGTGTCCAGTGTGACCCAGGTTCCTGCTCCTTCCTGCCTCACCATGTGATCGTACCCCTGTACCACCCATGTCAGCCTCCATTAGATGCCAGACAATGGGGCCTCCCAGCTGTGAGCTGAAATAAGCCTTTTCTCTCTGGAAGAGACACTCCTCTCAGGTATTTTAGATGAAGTAACAAAAAGCCAATGAATCCAGCTACGCTGCTCATTGACAGCAAGTCATAGTTTATAAAAGCAAAATTTCCCGTAAACTTAACCAAGATTCAAATCAAAAGAAAAAGAACTTTCTAGATTTGAATATGAGCTTTCACCTGCATGAGAAGACCTATGAGATAGCTTTTTTTACAACAAAAATAAAAAACATCAAGCTAAGGGTTCAAGGTTTTCCTCTTCTCTATTGTCATCAGAAATGCAGGCTCTGAGTTCTTATTGAGACACCCACCTGGTCTGTCAGGTATACTCTCCTCATTATTTCTTTTTTTTTTTTTTTTTTTTTTTTTTTTTGGACAGGCAGAGTGGACAGTGAGAGAGAGAGAGAGAGAAAGAGAGAGAAAGGTCTTCCTTTTGCCATTGGTTCACCCTCCAATGGCCGCCGCGGCCGGCGTGCTGCGGCCAGCGCACCGCGCTGATCCGATGGCAGGAGCCAGATACTTCTGGTCTCCCATGGGGTGCAGGGCCCAAGCACTTGGGCCATCCTCCACTGCACCCCCTGGTCACAGCAGAGAGCTGGCCTGGAAGAGGGGCAACCAGGACAGAATCCAGCGCCCCAACAGGGACTAGAACCCGGTGTGCTGGCGCTGCAAGGCAGAGGATTAGCCTAGTGAGCCGCGGCGCTGGCCTAAACTGCTATTTTTTTAGATGTATTTATTTATTTGAAAGTCAGAGTTACACAGAGAGAAAGACAGGCAGAGAGAGAGAGAGAGAGAGAAAGAGAGATCTTCCATCTGTTGGTTCACTCCCCAATTGGACACAATGGCAGGAGCTGCACCGATTTGAAACCAGGAGCCAGGAGCCTCTTCTGGGTCTCCCATGTGGGTGAGGGGCCCAATGACTTGGGCCATCTTCCACTGCATTCCCAGGCCACAGTAGAGAGCTGGATCAGAAGTGGAGCAGCCGGGACTTGAACTGGAGCCCATACGGGATGCTGAAGCTTCAGTGTAAAGTCACTGCGCCACAGCGTCAGCCCCTAAACTGCTATTTTTAATGACTCCTGCAGGGCCATGGGTTCCAACTCCCTCCTATGTTTTTCTAGACTAGCAAGAGCATGCCTCCTGGCCCTTCTGGCCCCAAAGTTTCCCATTTTCTTACTTGCTAAATTGAGGCAGTTTCTTTGCCCAGCTGTTTAATATCCTCTTGTTCTAAAGCTGGGGTCAATATCTGCTTTGTTAAACTTGTTAGGTCCAGCACTCTCTGATCACCACTGCCCTCCACTGTGGGTCTGAGGCCCAAAAGGATAAAACTCAGAAACTCTGCTGTACTTTCTAAAATGTTGTAGATGGCTGAGTTACTGTGCACATCTATTTTTTTTTTTCTCTTGACAGGCAGAGTGGACAGTGAGAGAGAGACAGAGAGAAAGGTCTTCCTTTGCCATTGGTTCACCCTCCAATGGCCGGTGCCCCGGCGCCCTGCGGCCAGCATACCGTGCTGATCCGATGGCAGGAGCCAGGTACTTATCCTGGTCTCCCATGGGGTGCAGGGCCTAAGTACTTGGGCCATCCTCCACTGCACTCCCTGGCCACAGCAGAGAGCTGGCCTGGAAGAGAGGCAACCGGGACAGAATCCAGTGCCCCGACCGGGACTAGAACCTGGTGTGCCGGCACCGCAAGGTGGAGGATTAGCCTACTGAGCCACAGCGCCAGCCTGTGCACATCTATTTTAAGAATTTTTGTCATCCAGTTGGAATTCCTTAAAAGTATCTGTGATTACCTTTATGGAGCTTTGTCTTTTAACAAGATGTCGGGGCTGGTGCTGTGGCATAGTGGGTAAAGCTGTTGCATGCAGTGCTGGCATCCCATATGGGCACCAGGTTCAGATTCCAACTGCTCCACTTCTGACCCAGCTCCCTGCTAAGGCACCTGGGAAAGCAGAAGAAAATGGTTTAACTCCTTGGGGCCCTGTACCCTCATGGGAGACCCAGAAGAAACTCCTGACTCCTGGCTTTGGATCAGCCCACCTCCGGCCATTGTGGCCATCTGGGGAACAAACCAGTGGATGGAAGATCTCTCTCTCTCTCCTCTCTCTCTCTCTCTCTACCTTTCAAATAAATAAATAAATCTTTTTTTGAGAAATGTAGTATGTTCCATGCCTAAATGTTTTGTTTTCCAGGCTTAAGGATACTGATGGCATGTACTAATCCTTTTAATCAAGGTTTTTCTGTGCTGTTGTAACTGACACAAGTAATGAGAATTTTTTGCATCTTGGGTTAGGTTTCATGTGTTTTTCTGTTGCCAATATTGAGCCTTGATTATTTGGAAGAACTGATTATTAAAGGAGTTAACATTATCTGCCTATTTTTTGATGATTGAGTGAATACCTTAATTCTGATTAGATCTTGCCCACAGCTTTGGTTAAAGTATTCAGGTTAAATGTACGTTATCAACTTAGTTGTATTTTAATTGAATATTTTGAGCCTCTGACAATTCTTTAGACTTAGAATTGTAAACTGAGTCTTCTGACTCGGGGGCTTCCAGTCTGATCCCTGGAAGAATGAGACACTCAACTTGGTGAGGTAATAGTTGTCTGATTTAACTCAAATTATGTCAAATGCATTGTAAGGTTATAAAACAATGGAAAATTTATGTTTATATAAAAGTCCAATATTTTGCACACTGGGGTTAGTCACTGTTAATATGATGTGTCAGGGTTGATCCCATGCCCTGTAGCTTTTTTTTTTTTTTAACAAAAGCTTGTCATGTGCATTGTGTCAATAAGGGTAGTAGAGATGTATGCTCTCTGCTTCATTCCCAGAGTCTGCACAGGGCCTGGTTGGCTTTGAGACAGGGAGCTGGCCGCTCTTCCCCAATGCACGCCTATCCTTGCCTGCCACCCTCCTCATCCCTTCCAGGCACCTAGGTGTCCTGGCACTAAGGGTTGAAGCCCCACATCTGCAAATCAGGGTGATGCACCCTTTGGTGGTCTCTAGCCCTGAACAGGGTAGCCACATTTCAGATGGGGAATTACCCAGCAGGCATGTGTTGGGTGCACGAGCACATGTCATTCTGGCCACAGAGCCACAGCTGGCTGAAGTAAAGAAAAAATAATGAAAGCAGACTTTGGTTTCACCCAAGCCACCAGGCTTACAGATCAGATTTCTTATCTTTAAAGGGGGTACTGACGAAGGCTCAGTCAAGTTAGCACTGAGTACTCAGACATTGCTAGGCCACTATATGGATCACGGAGAGGTCCAGCCGAAAGGGAGAAGGAAATAACATAAAAGGAGACCAATCTGGCCAGGGTGATGGACTCCCAGCTCTGGAGCTTTTGTCACTTATCACAAAGAAATTCACTTTGTTTCTTTTACAAGATTTATTTATTTATTTATTTGAAAGAGTTACACAGAGAGAGAAGGAGAGGCAGAGAGAGAGAGAGAGAGAGAGGTCTTCCATCTCCTGGTTCACTCCTCAATTGGCCTCAACAGCTGGAGCTGCACCGATCTGAAGCTAGGATCCAGGAGCTTCTTCCAGATCTCCCACTTGGGAGCAGGGGCCCAAGCACTTGGGCCATCTTCTACTGCTTCCCCAGGTCATAACAGAGAGCTGGATCAGAAGTGGAGCAGCCAGGACTCGAACTGGCACCCATATGGGATGCTGGCACTGCAGGTGGCAGCTTTACCTGCTACATCACAGCACCAGCCCCAATAAACTCATTTTTATTCTTGCAATGAAGAAGAAGGAGGAAGAGGAGAAGAGGCAAATTAGTGATATAAAGTTATGTTGAATGATTGCTTACAGTTTCATTTAAGACTAAAGCAGCCCAGTTCTCACATTCCTTATACTAAATGAAAAACAAAGAAGGTACATTAAGTTTAAAAAATTACTTTTTGGGCATGGCAAAAATAAGTTAGCTGCTATATTAGATGCTGTGATCACAAAGATAAATAAGTCATTAAGACACAGTCTTATACATCAAGACGCTTCAAACAACTGGTGAAATAGAAAATAACTCAAGAGGCCGGCGCCATGGCTCAATAGGCTAATCCTCCGCTTTGCGGCGCCGGCACACCGGGTTCTAGTCCCAGTCGGGGCGCTGGATTCTGTCCCAGTTGCCCCTCTTCCAGACCAGCTCTCTGCTGTGGCCCAGGAGTACAGTGGAGGATGGCCCAAGTACTTGGGCCCTGCACCCACATGGGAGACCAGGAGAAGCACCTGGCTCCTGGCTTCGGAACAGCGCGATGCGCCGGCCGCAGTGCGCCGGCCACGGTGGCCATTGGAGGGTGAACCAACGGCAAAAGGAAGACCTTTCTCTCTGTCTCTCTCTCTCTCTCACTGTCCACTCTGCCTGTCAAAAAAAAAAAATGACTCAAGAATTTGGTTGTAATAGAAATGGATTAAAATATGAAGAAAAGGTGTCATAAAAATACATTATGTGGGGTGAGCACCATGACTCAGTGGGTTAAGTTGTCACTTGGGATGCCCGCATCTCCTATTGGATTGCCTGGGATCAAGAACTGCCTCCACCTCCAGTTCCAATACAACTTCGTGGTGATGCACTCCGGAGGCAACAAGTGATGGTTGAAGTGCTGGGTCTTAGGCATCCATGTGGGAGACCTGGATGGAGTTCCTAGCTCCTGGCTTCAGTTTAGCACAGTTCTGGCTGATGTGGGCATTTGGAGAGTTAGCCAGTGCATAGAGAGGGGAAAAAAGATCCAAGAAATGTAACTAAAATTCATGTTACTAAATAAAGATGCCAGCTCTCTCCCATCACAGGAGGAAAAATTTGCAGTTTAAGGTGAAATAAATTGCTTACTGACTTAAAGACAGTACTCTTCACAGGAGTCTAACTGAATCAACAACACACAAATGACATTCACATTGTCCAGTTAGATCTAAAATTATCAACATACTAAAAGAACAAATAAAACAAGGGAAGAGAGAGAGAGAGAGAGAGAGAGAGAGAGAGAGAGAAACAAGAGAGTGGGAGGAGAGAGGAGAAAGAAAGAGAGAGAAAAGAAAGAAAAAAATATGTAATCCTTGTGACTTGCACTTAAGAAAAAAAAATCAGTGAACATGTATCTCATGACAATCTAAATGTTAAAACAGCAGACACAGATTTTTAAGCAATATGTTCATAATGAATGAAAGTGTAATCATGAAAGAGAAACAGAAAATGTAAGTAAGTACTAAAAATTCTAGAACTAAAAATAACAGTATCTGAAATCTAAAAACCACTGGATAGACTTAGCAACACAGTGTATGTCTTAGAAGAGTGAACTTACAAGAAAAGCAAATAGAAGCAATCCAAAAGAAGAATACAAAGAAAAATAAATTTAAAATATAGAGTCTCAAAGGCTTGTGAGGCAAGATTAAATGGTTGAACTACAAAAATTAGAGTCTATAAGAAGATGAAATGGAAAAGTAGCATATCAAATATTTGAAGAAATAGTGACCACAATTTTCCAAAATTTGAGGAAAGACTTAAATTTACAGATTCTGGTATTTTAGTAAAGCCCAAGCAAAGTAAATACAAAAAAGGACATCAAAACCAAACTTTTTGAAACCATAAATGCACAGAGAAAATCTTGACAATGTTAGAAAAATAATAAGGTATTCCATACCTAAGATCAACAATTCACCTTATGGTTACTTCTTATCAGAAACAGTGGAGTCCAGAATATGGTAAGATAACATCCTCAAGCTGTTGGAAGATGATGTAGAAGAAGGAAGGTTTAGAAGATTGCATTAGGAAAATGGGCAGTCAAGTGTTAAGAACACACAGTTGCAAACACTTAGGGTGGTATTTGACCTCATGGTTAAGAGGCCACAAGCAAAGACTGCATCTTATATTGGAATACCTGGGTCAAACACTCCACTCTTGATTCCAGCTTTCTGTTGATGCAGATCCCAGGAGGCAGCAGATGATGGATCAAGTAATTGAGTTTCTGCCACCCATGTGAAAGACCCAGACTGAGATCCTGGGATCCAGCTTTGGCCCGGCCTGGTCCTGGCTGCTGCAGATATGTGGAGGTTCAATCAATGGCTAGAAGCTGTGCTTCTCTGTTCCTCTGACCCTCAAAAAAAAAAAAAAAAAAAAAAAGAGAACCAAGGCCACATCAACCCTGAAGCAAGGAAGCAAATGAAAAGTTGTCTTACAGAGAACTATGAAGAAAGAAAGCAACAGGAGACATCCAGGGAGACACAGAGAAGTGTGCTCTCAGGAAGCCAGTCTGGTACAGAATTTGAAAAGGGAAAGTATAGTCAAATGTTCAAGCAGCAGAGTGATGGGGTAAGAGCAGGACTGAAAATAACCCTTTCAACTTGCAGTTTGGTAATTAAGTATGACCTCAGCAGGAGAAATTTAAGTGGAATGCAAATCAAGTGCAGATTGCAAGAGGTTGAAGACTGATTGGGTGGGGAGTGAAAACACACAGTTCAAGAAGTGTAAATGTGAAGAGGTGAGAAAGAAGTAATTCCACAGGGGAGGCAGAAGCATAGCCAAGGTAAGTCACATGCACTATGGGGAGGGCTTCACTGTTTTTATGTGCTGAAGAAAGCAACCTTTGAGTAGGAAAGACAAATACATAGGACTGGCTGCCAGGAAAGTGCTAGGATCAAGAGCATGGGTATAAATTTACAGTTTAAGTTGTACCGACAGGATTTTACCTTCTGAAACCATGGACAAGAAAAAGTGAAACTATAAGTGAATTTGTCTAATCCTTTTTTTCTGTGAAACTTGGTTGAGTTTAGAATGTCGCACGTCATCTACCTAAAGAAGAGATTGAATCTAAAAGGAGGTTCTACTTAACGAGATTGGATCTAAAAGAGGGCACATCTACAGAAGAGAAATAACCCAAAGTCTAGAGAAGTGTCGCCTTGCAGATATTTCTCAAAAAGACATTTGGGGGGCCGGCGCTGTGGCACAGTGAGTTAACACCCTGGCCTGAAGCACCAGCATCCCATATGGGTGCTGGTTCAAGACCCAGCTGCTCCTCTTCCCATCCAGCTCTCTGCTGTGGCCTGGGAAAGAAGTAGAAGATGGCCCAAGTGCTTGGGCCCCTGTACCCACGTGGGAGACCTGGAGGAAGCTCTTGGCTCCTGGATTTGGAATGGTGCAGCTCCGGCTGTTGCGGCCAACTGGGGAGTGAACCATCGGATGGAAAACCTCTCTCTCTCTCTCTCTCTGCCTCTCCTCTCTCTGTGTAACTCTTTCAAATAAATAAATCTTTAAAAAAAAAAGAAGAAGAAGACATTTGGAGGAGGAATTCTAGTCACACCCACTCAGCAGAACTAGAAGTCCTCGTCTCCCATTTATTTTCCCTAAAATCCTACTCATTTCAATATGGCAGCTGCTCCTAATAGGCCAGATTATTAAAACTTTCCAAATTCTTTCAAAACTTGTTGTTTCGTCTCTCTTGCCTCTTTTTTTCCATCTTTTTCTTTCTCAAATCTCTCTTCCTTTAATTACATGAATTATTGCAGCCTTCCAAAGTTGTACTCTTCTATTGAAGCCATTTTCTAAATCAACAAAGCAAAAACCTCTTATCTAGAACCTGTCTAATGAATGAAAAAAATAATAATAAAGAATAAAAGCCTCTCTCCTCATAGGAAACAGAAAATGAGGGAAAGCTGACAACCTTTTTAAGATCTGTCAAATTTACAGTAAAAGGAACTCTAAAATCTAATTATACAGCAGCAGATTGATTGAATTAATTGTACTGAATTCATGTAATAGAATTTAATTCTATAGCTTGTAAGACTGTTTATATATACCATATGTGTATGGTTTAGATTTAATATCACAGAAAGACATTTGCTATCTATTTATTAGACTCAAAGATCCAAAGTACAAATAGTATGCTATTGATCCCTAACATGTTATCATTAGCTATGTAGCTATATCAAAGTATTCTCATATCCTTTGTCCATTTTTTAATTGAGTTCTTTTTTTCTTATGACTGAGTTGAATCTTTGATATATTTTTGGGTAGTAACTCCTTATCATAATTTGCAAGTATTTTCCTCCATGCTGTAGCTTATATCCTCACTCTGTCACTGCAGAAGTGGCTTAAGTAGATACAATCCTGAATGTTCTATATGCTTCTGGCCAAAACTCATGGCCAGACACTTGCTGAACAACAAGGTGTGCTTCCTCTTTAGAAGAGAGAGAGAGGGCTGAGCATACTTACACATTAAGTATTCAGAACTACCCCCCTTACAACTCATTCCTCTTCCTCTAAAGAGCTAATCCTATCAGGGCTAATCCCATCAGGCTTGAGCCTAACATGACTCACATTTTTATTTGAGGTAAAGCTAATTCTAAGCATCCCAGACCATCTAGTTCTATGTCTATGACAGCTGAGGAGCTTTGTAACCTAATAGAACCAGGCTGCTACTTACTATCTCACTTTGGGCCATTCATATTTCTAGTATTTCAGGTTCCTCGTGTATAAATTGGAGAGGTAACATCATAAGAATGTTAGGGAGGGTTACATTATGATATTTGCAAATCATTTAGAGTGATGGCTAGCAAAGGAGAGTCCACTTTGAGTGTTTGTTAGCTAATTAAGTAAACAGTTATTCCCCTTAATCTGGATCAACCCTGCCCTCCTTCCCAAGTCTCTTTCTAGATCTGTGCAATTCCAGAATAGGCAGGGCCCACGTGTGATCTATGCAGTCACACAGGTCCCACGGTTAGAAAGGCTAATACTCAATATAATGCCCACCTGTCTCCACTCTGAAATTCTTATTATTACTGAACATTATGCCCCACATTTTCATTGTGCATTGGGCCCGGCAAATGCTATAACCAATCTTGACAATAAGCCACCCCTTGTAACTTCAAACTGTTCTCTGGATGTTCTCGTCAGCTTCTTGCCTTGGCTCCCTCTGATGTCACTTTCCTTACAACAGCCCTGAATAAGGCCGGCACCGTGGCTCAATAGGCTAATCCTCCACCTTGCGGCGCCGGCACACCGGGTTCTAGTCCCAGTCGGGGCGCTGGATTCTGTCCCGGTTGCCCCTCTTCCAGGCCAGCTCTCTGCTGTGGCCAGGGAGTGCAGTGGAGGATGGGCCAAGTGCTTGGGCCCTGCATCTGCATGGGAGACCAGGAGAAGTACCTGGCTCCTGCCATTGGATCAGTGCGATGCGCCGGCCGCAGTGCGCTGGCCGCGGCGGCCATTGGAGGGTGAACCAACGGCAAAAGGAAGACCTTTCTCTCTGTCTCTCTCTCTCTCTCTCACGGTCTACTCTGCCTGTCAAAAATTAAAAAAAAAAAAAAAGCCCTGAATGGCCAATGATTTTCCTCTTATAACCTGTACGTCACAGGACCAGAAGGCACCTGGTGAGGGTATGGGCTGCTTGTGGTTTTCTTCCTTTCTTAGTCACTGGCTCCCCTCTGAAGCTTGTACCATTAGGATAAACTAGATACGACATCCCCTTCCCACCCTCAAAGTTGCTCTTGATTCGTTCCTCTTTTTCTGCCATCATCCTGGACCTCACAATGCATATGTATGACCCCTTCAAAGTCTGCCTATCAGGTCCTTTCCTTCCTCCCTCCAGTCCCTTTTCCTCCACCCCTCCCCGGCTGGCAGCTACTCTCCTCACATTGCATCAACACTGTACCTGAGAGTGATTCTCCTCTAGCTGCCACCTGCTGCCTCTGAGCATGATCCTTCTCTCCTCTCTTTGAAACATCGCAGCCATTAGCTTTGCTTCTCACTCTGTCAACTTCTGCACCCTCTTTCCCTGGCTTTCAGTGAATGTTTCTTAGCAGAAATAATTCCCTATCAACTATTTTAACTTGTTTGCCACCTTTTTCTCCAGCATCCTGCCCTGGAAAAATCCAAAGCTGAAATCATTTTAAATTCTTTCCATGCCAGCACCTGAGAAGCTGAATGAAAGAAGGAAAGAAAAAAGGAAGGGAGGGAGGAGGGAGGGAGGGAGGGAGGGAGGGAGGGAGGAAGGAAGGAAGGAAGGGAGAGGAAAAAGAAAACAATTAGAAAGAAATTAAATCCCTGCTAAAATTTTCACGTGGGTACTCAACACACCTAGCAAACCTCTTGAGTCTCCCTTCCCACCCAGTAGAATCACAAACAACCCTCTTACATCCTCTTCAAACTATTGCCCTATTCTTCTGATCCCCTACTTCACAAAGTTGCTGGAATAATACTCCCTTGATCCTTTTTCCTGTCCTTCACTCTGAAATGAATGATTCTTACTCCCGGGAATCTTTGATGTCGATCACTCATGACTGCCATCTTGACAAGTCGACTCCTGACTTGACGCTGATGGACATTCTATGTTCCTTCTATGTTCTATGTTCCTTTCGGGGAATCATGTTGTCTTCCTTGTTCTTGTTTCTTGTATTGCTATGCTTATTTGTGGAAACAGTTGTTGGTTTTCTCCTCTGACAGCTTTTACCTTTACAATATGCCTCTGTGGCTTGGTGGAGTGTCTGCTCTCCAGTGGATACCTTGAGGCATATGCTGGGTGGGATTGGGGAGCTCTGGCCAGTACTTGAGTGTGGGGGAAGAGTCCAGGGAGACACCCAAGCTAGGCATGGTAGATCTCCTCTGTAGTAGTAGGGGTGAGGGGTGCATCCTGTCAGCTGGTGTGGTCACAGCACCAAATCCTCTTGGTCAATGTGAACCAAATGCCCAAGCTAAGCCCACAGTGCCTAGGCACCCAACCCATGCAGGCACATGAGCTTCACAAAGGATCTCTGTGCTCCTCAGTGTGAGCATATAATCCTGACCCTCTGAAGCCACACACAGCAACTGTCCAAAGACCCAGCCACACTCTGTCTCAGACGCTATTACACACAGAATTCCCAGAGTCACAGGGAGCAGGAGACCCACTCTCAGTTGCACAAGCCTCCCACATCTACAGAAACAGCTGTGGCATGCCCAGAGCCAGCTTCCTAACTGATAGAGGTTGGTTAGTGCTCTGCTTTGGCAAGTCTGGTCTGGATGCCTTGATAGAGCAAAGGGGAGGGGAGCACTTCAAGGGTATAAGTGGGTGCCCCGTCCCCGGCCAACCCTCCAAGCCAGACGCAGTCAGGAAGGACCATGGATTTATTCCTCTGATAAAATCTCAAGTTACACGTAAGCCATAGCAACCTCTGCTGGCCTTATTAAGATGGTGTTTCCTCCCTGCTGGTTGTCGGGTGCTGTGCTCCAGGAACATGGTGGTCCCTCCAGCCACTGGCTGTGGGAGTCACCAGCAATGTCCTGTCCCTGCTGTTCCACGGTGTCTCTCTTTTTTTTGTAGAATGTCCAATGAAAACTTCTCTCCAACTGTCCCTCAGGATTCAAGTTCCTCCCCTTTTCTTCTGTTATCTCCCTGCAGTCAAAATCAGCATATTTCTTCCCTATCCAGCCATCTCAGATCTCCAAATTATCAGTATTATAAGGGGAGAGAGAGAACATTTGGAAATGATGGAAAATAACAGAACAATTGACAATGATGGGAAAGTTTTATAATATGACTGCTCAGTAAATCATATCCTAGTCACATGTAGCTACTGAGAACTTTAAAGCATCACTAATACAATTAAGGAACAGAATTTTAAAATCTTATTTAATTTTAATTAATTTAAATTTAAATAACAGTTCTGGCTACTGCCTATCATATTGGACAGTCTAGATGTAGCAAGAGTGGGTCCAACTTTGTTTCCTTTTGGATAAATAGCTAATTGTCAGCTTCCTCTCCCCGCCTCTGTGTTTTTTTTTTTTTGAAAATTTGTTTTATTTATTTGCAAGATACAGTTATAGAGAGGGAGACAAGCACAGAGAGAGAGAAAGGGGGAGGAAGGGAGGGAGGGAGGGAGAAGTGAGGGAGGGGGAGAGGGGGGGAGAGAGAGAGAGAGAGAGAGAGAGAGAGAGAATCTTCCATCTACTGCTTCACTCCCCAAATGGCCATAATGGCCAGGGCTGGGCCAGGATAAAGCCAGGAGCCCAGAACCCCATACAGATCTCCTACAAGAGTGGTCGGGGCCCACATACTTGGGCTATCTTCTTTTGCTTTCCCATGCATATTAACAGGGAGCAGGATCAGAAGCAGAGCAGCTGGAACTTGAACAGATGTGTGTCGCAGGTGGCAGCTTACTCTGATGCACCCAGTGCCCTCTGAAGCCCCATTATTTTAAAAAAGCCATTCCTTTTCCTCTAACTAGAAATACTAATGTAGCCATATGTGAAATGTTCACACACAGACATCTATTTTTCCAGATTCTCTATTTGTTCTCGTGTCCATGTGGCTAAGCATCATATTGATTTGATTATGGCGATTTTGTAGTCTGAGAAAGATACGCACAACATGTTTCCCAGCTTTTTAAGCTCCTGCATGTCAACTGTTCTTGGCTATTTCTTCTTGCAGTGGAACTGTACTATCATTATATCCCATTCTAAAATCAGCACTTGACGAAGTTTAGAAATTCCTCAAGTTCACGGAGTAATTTTCAAGAATTGGCATTTTTCCTGCTTCATTCTTCTCTTTTGAGAACAGAGAATGTTTTTCTATAGTTCAGATACTGTTTTATATCCCTCAGTGGGATTTCACAGATATTTCTGCATACATCCTGTATTTTTTAATTATCTATTAGAATATTATGTTGTTTATTAAAACTAGGATTTTTTTCATTTTCATTGTTATTTGCTTACAGATAAGAGATAAAAGCTCTGCTCTTTATGTATTTATACTTTTTCTATCTTAATAAACACTTATTCAAGGTTTTTTCCATTCTTTAAAGTTTAACAAGAATTGGGATTTTTTGACGTACATTATTATCATAAGAAAAAACTTCCTATGTTCCAATTTGTAGACAAATTTTAATATTTTACCAAGGTAATGGTGGAAGCAGAAATTCTCATCTCAGTTTTCATGTTAATTAAAATGAGACTTTGTGATTCAAATGATTATTTTGGCTTGGATAAATCATTTTGTCATATTGTATAGTTTTTAACTATTTAATTTAGAGTTTTTATTTTAATATTTTGTTTGAAAGGCAGAGAGAGAGAGAGAGAGAGAGATCTGTCTTCCATTTGCTGTTCACTACCCAATATATGAAACAGCGAGGGCTGGATCAGGCTGAAGCCAGGAGCCTAGAATTCAATCCAGGTCTCCCACATGGACGGTAAGGACCCAAATTGTTGGGCCATCATCTGATGCCCACCAGGGTGCACATTAGTGGGAAGTTGGATCAAAAGTGAAAGAACTATGACTGAAACCAGGCGTTCCAATATGGGATGCATGCATTCCAAGCAACATCATTAGCCCTGAACCAAAATCCCTCCCCTAGAGTTTTTATTTTAAGTGCTTATTACATTTTATGATTGTTTGCAGAATTTGTTGAAACTACTCTACAGCTTTGATATTTTATCTTTTGATGCAACTGATGTGATAGATTTCTTGATATTAAAATGTTCATATTTTACAATGATTTTTGCATTTATATATGAAGTGGGACTACACTTGTGATTTATGCTAACTTTATAAGACCTTGGAGTTTTTTTACAATGGTCTGTAATAGGTTAAACAACCTGAAAGTCATCTTTTTATTTTAAGGGTTCAACTGAACCCAACTATGAAAAGCACACTCAGTGTTATTTTCATTCATGGTAATTTTTAATTATCCCAATTGATCACTTTTATGATTATTAATTTTTATTTTCTCCTAGGATAATTTTGGAATTTTAAATTTCACAATAAAAATATATTTATCTAGGTTTTTAACTATATTTCTATAGAATTGTCCAAAATATCTTATATCTCATTCCCATTTTTGTATACATTGCTCTCTTCTATTCCCCTAATCAGACTTCTCTTTCTTGCTTCTGAAAGAAGCATCTCTGATCCCCAGAGATCTCATTTCCCCCTCAGGGGGTCTTGGTCTGGCAGATGCTGACATGATTCCATATGGACTTTCTCTCTTGCATGACCCATAGCAGATGTGTTGAATCACCCAGGTACCTTTGGTTTCCACAGCTTCTGAAGGCTCACCATCCATGGCGAGCCAGTCCCCCATGGCTTGGGGTAGATGGTGTCTTGAATACACCTGACCCATTTGCATTTCAGCTGAGGGACCCTTGGCTATAGGCCATGTAGTCCTTGCTTACGGGTCTCAGAGGCTACATGACCGCTGGGAAAAGCGATAAAGGACATTCTGTTTTCAGGACAGACAGAAACAAAGCCTTGGGTTGTCCCCAACAGTTCCTCTCTAACTCAAAATGTTACATTCCCTAGGAGGGACAGGAACAAGGCCTGGACTATTTCAGGAAATCCCCCTCTGTCTCAGGATATGGCATTTCCAGCACACTCTATGGTTATTCTGAGAGCTACATGCAGGAAGGGGTGGAGAGGACTGGGTTCGTCCAAGGCCACCTGGAGAACTGTCCTGCGGGGGCTGTAATGACCATGCCCTTGGGAATGGACCGGAGTCCTGGGTTCTTCTGCTTCTTTCCCAGGGCATCTACATCTGTCCTCCATGCAAAGAGCTATAAGCCTGAGGGTTTTGTTTATTTGAAGATTTATTATTTATTTATTTGAAAAACAGAAGCAGCAGAGAGAGAGAGAGAGAGATCTTCCATTTGCTGACTCACTCTCAAATGGCTGCAATAGCCATGCCTGTGCTGCACTGAAGCCAGGATCCAGGAACTCCAAATGGGTCTCCCCCTTGGTGGCAGATGGCTCAAGTACTTCCCTTCCCAGGCACATTAGCTGGGAGCTAGATCAGAAGTTGAGCAGCCAGGAATCAGTCACTCTGATATGGGATGTCACTCTGATATGGGATGTTGGTGTCAAAACCAGTGACATAACTCATTGTGCCACAACACCAGCCCCTTCTTTTCTTATTTTTTGATGTGGAAATAAAAGGGAACCAAAGAGTTGCCAGAATGCTCCAGACCCATACTTCACCAGTCTAATAGTTTGTTCCACTTTGGGAGACAAAAAAGGGCCCAAGTAAAAATGGGAAACTTTGAAATAGAAAATAGAGAAAAGGCAAAGGGACACTGAGTTGTGCCAGGCACCAGGCCACTTCTATCTTATGTAATCCTGAGAATTACTGCACAAGGTAGAAAGGATTAACCTCATGTATATGAGAAGAAACCTGTTTCAGCAGCAAGGTGAGAAATCACCCATGAGCACTAGTCAACCCAATTCAGTCAGACCCCAAACACCATGGTTTTGTCAGAGAGCTCTTTTTTCATCCTTGAAATATCATTATTTGTCTCAACATACTGACACCCCAAAACATGTCTAAGTTTCTCAGCCTGAGTCTACAGTAATAAATGGTATAGAGTGGGTACTGGAATTTTCTGTAGTGAAATCTAAATTATTTTTATTTTCACCACAACTCAGTTCCCCCTTATTCATTTCCATAGAATTAAGGGTTGGCAATTTTAGAAAATTCACAGGGTTCAAATAGATAAAAGCAAATGTCTTTGCAACTTCTTAGCCATAAGGCAATTCCTGGCAAGCTCTAAACTCCTGCCTTGACATGGTCCAGAACTGCTCAATCAGACAACATGGCACTTTGAATTGAGCCCTGGAAGATGCTCACCAAAGTTGGCAACAGAGGTGTGTCTGGTGTGAACCACCTGATCCTTCCAGAACAGCTCCTGTCCTTCCAGTGTGCCCTATTGAAATGCTTATGAGTAAATCATCACTCTTCACAGACTGAACGTTGCCCACACACAGATTCCCGGACCCCTCTGAGTCTCTTATCATGCCTCCAGAACCAAACTCTGTTGACTAAAGACCACCCAGGAGTAGCTTTTCAACTGGATGTAGCCAAATTCAAATTCCCAGGGCTAAACTGTGTGGTCACCCAAGACCACACAGAGATGGGAGAGCAGATCTAGCAGAATTTGGGTTTGGACTCAACTTCCAAAGAATGTCTGACGTCTTCTCTAGCACTGAGAAACCAGGCCAGAAAGGCCAGAGACTCTCCACAGGCAGGATGCTTTGGAGCAGTCCATCATCCCACCACTTGGCTTCGGTGGAGCGTATGGGCTTCAGCTGTGCTCCTCTGAGGGTCATGGCCTGTGGATTCAAAAATGGGAGCTTTCCAAGAAAGTTATGAAAGCCATCTTTCCAATATAGCCTACTGATATTTGGAGGAAGCATTGACCCTTCTTTCCTCTCAGTTGTCTTTGTCTTATTGCTGCTAAGTTCATAATATTGTACTCAAGTTGTTAAGTAGAAAGTAAAAATTGTTAACTGGAAAATTACCTAGTGCTTGCAATTTTTAGATGGTGTGTTTGTGTGTGTGCATGTGTGTGTGTGTTTGCTATAACATTGGCTTTGTCACTTGACTTATTTACTCC
Source organism: Oryctolagus cuniculus (assembly GCF_051225735.1). Lineage (NCBI taxonomy): Eukaryota > Metazoa > Chordata > Mammalia > Lagomorpha > Leporidae > Oryctolagus > Oryctolagus cuniculus. The sequence goes on from NC_142882.1 coordinate 44,000,209, forward strand.
CATGAATGTTTTTGGGAATAAAACAATCAGAAACATCCTAACAAAGATCCTATCAAAATGACTCCTTGAATTGACAACAGTAGGCTGGGATTTAGTACTGTTCTCAGTCTGTACAGGTACTGTTGTTTAGCTTTATTTCCTTGTATGTTTCTCTTTCCTATGAGCAAGGGTAGAATAAGCATATTGAACCATTCCACAGCCGAGAAATTTTGACCTGAATACATATTGCCAGTGCCACATTTCAAGTGTTTCTATTAAATGCATCAAGAAACTCCAAATGGGTGTTGTTATATAAAAGAGACATTTATTGTGGATGGTTGTAAAGAGATACTAGTATAGTTACATTATAAGTCAGTATATGATCTAACCTAGGCATAGACATGCCTCCGAAAAACTCAAATATGTCCTTCAACCATCAATCAACTCAAAGCCTGAAGGGTAATAACATTACACTTATGGTGCTCCACCTTCCCCCAAACCCAAGAACAGGTGGTTTTGCCATTAATTAAATAACTTAAAATTTCATCTAGATAGATAAATGATTGTCCAAGTGATAGTTTTAAGGAAAAGAGAAAATCCTGCTAGAGGTGTCCATTTCTTAACTAGGAAGAGGGGTAACCCAAGAGTTATTTGTCACCTCCCATGTAGAGTCACTTGTGCAAGATAGAGCCACCAATTAAACCGGAAAACACTGCCCTTACACTTAGTAGGAGAAACAGCTCATATAGATGAGAAAGAGTGTATAGCAAGATTGTACCTGGTTGGTTCAATCCCCAGAGGTGTCCAGTTCTACTACAGTAGACTGCTACTTTCAGTAACCTTCTGGTTTTCACCACAACTGCTCTGCAGTCTGGGCGTCTCATTATACATCCACATCCCTGGTTAGCAGACAGACTAAGAAAAGCTCCAATTTAGTCATTTATGTGTCAGCAAGCAGGGAGCCCCATTTCCTCATTGCCAGAAAACTGACTTCTGCAGCCCCAGGAGTGATGGCTGGACATTTACAAGCCATTTTCTTTGGCTGACAGTTCTGTTTTTAAACCCTTAATGGAGCATCTGCAACTACTGTTTTGTTGAACTAATTTCAAACACAGTCGTGTTTCTAGTAATCTATGACAGTTTTAAAAGTTTGAAGAGACCAGGAGTTGGAGACAACAGTAGAGCAGATGTGTTTCATTGGGGACTTGTTAGCATCTTACTAGGCTGTGTTATAAAGAAATTTCAGGAGGCAAACATCGGGTCAGGGAGAAACAAGTCCCCTTTAAACATACATAATTCCAAGTCAAGTGATACAATGAAAACGCATAGTGCACCAAATCCCTAGCTCAATGAACAGCAACCACAGATACATATAAAATAGTGTGAGTGACAAAAAAAATTCCTGAAAATACCACAGTAGATTTTTAAAAATATTTATTTATTCATTGTTAAATTTCCATTTGAAAGGCAAAAAGAGAGAGAGAGAGAGGGAGGGATCTTATAACTGCTGGTCCATTCCTCAAATGCCCCCAACAGCCAGGAGTGAAAAAATTATAATCATTTGAAAGTAAAATGACCACTGGTCATCTATGATACACCAGACAATGTTTTTTTTTTGTTTGTTTTTTTTTTTTTTTTTTTTTTTTTTTGGACAGGCAGAGTGGATAGTGAGAGAGAGAGAGAGAGAGATAGCGAGAAAGGTCTTCCTTTTGCCATTGGTTCACCCTCCTCCAATGGCCGCCACGGCTGGCGCGCGCTGTGGCCAGTGCACCGCACTGATCCGATGGCAGGAGCCAGGTACTTCTCCTGGTCTCCCATGGGGTGCAGGGCCCAAGCACTTGGGCCATCCTCCACTGCACTCCCGGGCCACAGCAGAGAGCTGGCCTGGAAGAGCGGCAACCGGTACAGAATCCGGTGCCCCGACGGGGACTAGAACCCACTGTGCTGGCACCGCTAGGTGGAGGATTAGCCTATTGAGCCACGGTGCCAGCCCCAGACACTGTCTTAATTCATAGGACTCATTAGTGACTCAAGAAACTGATTCTAAGGGACCTGCATTCTAGTGGTTGGGAGGCAACGGACAAATCTTTTTATAAGGTGGCATGTGCAAGGCAAAGAAAAACAGGTGGGACGGCCAAAGGAGCTTCAAGGGGTGTGAGGTAGTAGAATTCGGGTGGCCAGTACACTTTTTTGACAAGGTGACATTTGAACAAGCACAGTCTATTTTGACCTCTTCATAACTTAATTTGTAAGACTCTAGTTCCAAATCAGGTCATATCCACAGGTGTAAGGGATTAGGACTTGAACTCTTGTTGGAGAACACAATTCAACCTGTGGATAGGAGATTTCTTTTCCTGAAGAGTAGAAGACAATAAGGATGAACCTGAGAGCAGTTCAAAGCTCATGGAGAACAGACTGCAGACCCAGCAGGTGCGCCCTCTGCATTCTCACCTATCACTGAACCGCACAAAGGTGGGTTAACTTTGCATCCAAACACAATGTCATTTTCAATTTGTTTCGTGTGAGATTCTGTGATTAGAAATTATGGCATTAAGTAAGTGTGCCTTTCCCTCTAATTATATTGCTGAAATATTATTGATTTACTATACAGTATTCAGTGTGTTTGGGGATGAGAGTTGTTATGCCCCTCCCCCAAACAATGTATTATTTCGGGGAAAATAAACTATTATGGTAGAAAGTAACTGAATATCCACAAGTAAACCTATATCTTCGGTATAATTGCCAACCCAAATATATATTTTCATCAGAAAATACTGAAAGCATCACATCTAATGTATGCCGCTAAATGTTCTTAAATACCTCCACAGTCTAAAATTCTCTCCAAGGAGATTCCAAGGTGGCAGAATAGGGGATGACATACTGCACTAGGCTAAGGATAAAAAGTAAAAACAACAACAACAACAACAACAACAACAAAAAAAAACTTGTAGGAAGTGCACTCTCAGGGGAGAATTAGGAAAACCACACTGGAAATTCTAAAAAAAGAACACCATGGACCTGTGTGGAAGATGCGGACACATGGCACAAATACGGACATCACACATGAGTGCAGCAGCTAAGAGCTGGGGCAGGTGGCAGCTCAGAGATGGAGGTGAGACCAGACTGTAGCAACCCATGGTGATATAGCCAGAGGGAGAGTGTAGTGTGAGCCCTGCCTGGAGTCCTAGGGGTAACGGTTACCTGTGGACCCAGTGGAAGTAAAAGAGACACGTATATCTCACCTCATCCTCCCCACAACAGTGCCTGCTGCCTGGCTGAGAAAGGACGAGTGCCATCTTGGGCTTAGGCAGCAGCTGTGGAAGCCTTTTTGCAAGCACACAGCAACTGGCTGAGACAGGACGCCATCTTCTCAGCAGTACTGACTGCAGTGCCAGGGAGAGAGCAACATCTGGCCAGTGGATCTTCTATACAGGTGTGATCCAGAAATTCTGGAGAAGTGAAAAATCTACGGTCCCCACTGACTTTGAGCCTGGCTTGGAGGATTGACAGGTGGCTCGGCACCCACTTAAGAATGAGAGGTGCCCCCAGCCTCCCGACATACCGCAGGCTCGGGGGCTCCAACCGCCTAGTGGAGCTGGCTCAGGGAACATCTTCCTCTCTGTTGATTGGAAAGGCTGGCAGGGCAGAGCAGAAACTACACCCAGTGACTGTGGGGCTTTGTGTGCTGAGGCTGTGGGGCTACGCGAGAGGGTGCAGGGTGTAGCCAGGTCTCTGGGCAACCACCGGGTATGGCTGCACACGGTAAGATTTCCTTGGTTGCCTGGGGCAGTAGGGGATGGCCCAAGTGCTTGGGCCCCTGAAGATGCATGGGAGACCACGAAGAAGCACCTGGCTCCTGGCTTCGGATCTGTGCAGCACCAGCCATAGCGGCCATTTGGGGAAGACCTTTCTCTCTGTCTCTCTCTCTCACACTGCCTGTAACTCTACCTGTCAAATAAAACAGAATTATAATAAAAAGGTCAATCCCATTCATAATAGCTCCAAGAAGAATTAAATACTTTGAAATAAAGTTAACCAAGGATATCAACAATCTCTACAATGAAAATTATAATACATTAAAGAAAGAAATAGAAGACATTAAAAATGAAAAAATCTTCCATGTTCATGGATTAGAAGAATTAGTGTCATCAAAATGTCCATACTGCCCAAATCAGTTTACAAATTCAATGCAATCCTAATCAAAATACCAGTGACATTCTTCTCGGATCTAAAAAAAAAAAAATGCTAAAATTCATATGAAACACAAGAGGCCCCAAATAGCTAAAGCAATATATATATATATATATATATATATATATATATATATATAAAAGGCCGGCCCCGCGGCTCACTAGGCTAATCCTCCACCTTGTGGCGCCGGCACACTGGGTTCTAGTCCCAGTCGGGGCACTGGATTCTGTCCCGGTTGCCCCTCTTCCAGGCCAGCTCTCTGCTGTGGCCCGGGAGTGCAGTGGATAATGGCCCAAGTACTTGGGCCCTGCACCCCATGGGAGACCAGGATAAGTACCTGGCTCCTGCCATCAGAACAGCGCGGTGCGCCGGCCGCAATGCACCGGCCGCAGCGGCCATTGGAGGGTGAACCAATGGCAAAGGAAGACCTTTTTCCTCTGTCTCTCTCTCTCTCACTGTCTACTCTGCCTGTCCAAAAAAAAAAAAAAAAAAATTAAAAAAAAAACACACACACACACAAAGCCAGAAGCATCATAATACCAGATTTCAAGACATACTACAGGGCAGTTATCATCAAAAGAGCCTGGTTCTGGCACAAAAACAAATAGATAGACCAGTGGAACAGAATAGAAACTCCAGAAAGCAATCCATGCATCTACAAGCAGCTTATCTTTGACAAAGGAACTAAAATCAATCTCTGGAGCAAAGACAGTCTTCAATAAATGGTGCTGGGGAAACTGGATCTCCACATGCAGAAGTATGACACTAGATCCCTTCCTTACACCTTATGAATCCACTCAAAATGCATCAAAGACCTAAATCTATGACCCAATACCATCAAATTACTAGAGAACACTGGAGAAACTCTGGAAGACATGGGCATAGGCAAAGACTTCTTGGAAAAAAACCCAGAAGCGCAGGCAATCAAACCCGAAATTGACAAATGGGATTACCTCAAGCTGAGAAGTTTCTGCACTGCAAAAGAAACACTCAGCAAAGTGAAAAAACAACCAAGTTGCAAAATATGCAACTGATCAAGAATCTATAAAGAGCTCAAGAAACTCAACAACAACAAAACAAACAATCCAGTTAAGAAATGGACAAAGGACTTGAACAGGCATTTTTCAAAAAAGGAAATTTAAATGGCCAACCGACCTTAAAAAAATGCTCAAGATCACTAGCTATCTGGGAAATGCAAATCAAAACCACAACAAGGTTTCACCTCACTCCAGTTGGAATGGCTCTCATACATAAAAAAAATAAACAACAAATGCTGGTGAGGATATGGGGAAAGGGTACCCTAATCCACTGTTGGTGCGAATGTAAACTGGTGCAACCACAGTGGAAGACAGTATAGAGATACCTCAGAAATCTGAACATAGACCTACCATATGATCCATCCATCCTACTCCTGGGAATTTACCCAATCAAAAAGAAATCATCTGAAAGAGTTATCTGTACTCCTGTGTTCATTGCAGCACAATTCACAATAGGTAAGATATGGAATCAACTCAGATCTCCATCAACTGTTGACTGGGTAAAGAAATTATGGTATATATACACCATGGAATACGAGTCGCTTTAAAAAAAATGACATTTTGTCTTTTGTAACAAAATGGATGCAACTAGAAACCATTATACTTAGTGAAATAAGCCAGTCCAAACAAGACAGATAAAATTCACTTTCCCTTATTTAAGGTAACTAATAGAGTACCTAAAATGCAATGTATTAGAGTGAAATGGACATTCTGAGATTTGATGACAGCCCTTGTCTCTTCTGTTGAGGGACAGTGTTTTTTGTTCTTCATACTATTTGTTGAGCTCTTTTACTTAGTGTAAGGTTAACTTTATGATCATTAATTAAGCTGAAAGTAGATCTTTGTAAAAATTAAGAGTGTGAAAAGGGGAGGAAAGAGGAAGAAGATTTGGAGCATGGGAGGGAAAGAGGGTAGGGAGGGAAGTATCACTACATTCCTAAATCTGTATATATGAAATATATGAAACTTGTATAACTTAAATAAAATTTTTAAATAAAAATAATAAAATTCCCTCCAGTGGAATGAGAAGAAAAATGCTCCAATGTGGTCCTGGATGGAGCAGGTAAGAGATCCTCCAGGTGCATTTTGTCTTTTTTAAATTTTAGTTTATTGTACTTGTTTGAAAGGCAGAGACAGAGAGTGACACAGAGAAAGAGAGACAGAGACAGAAGTGGAGAAACAAGGAGACAAGACCCCAGGCTCACATCCCAAATACCACAATAGCCAGGGATGGGCCAGGCTAAACCAGGAGCCTGGGATTTAATCTGGGATCCCATGTGGGACCCAGTATTTAAGGTGTCATCTACTGCCTCCCAAGGTGCTCACTGTCAGGAAACTAGACTGGAAGCAGAGGTGGGAATTGAACCTAGGCACTGTAATATGGAACCCAGGCTTCCCAAGCAGTGTATTCACTGCTAAGCCAGATGACCACCTCCTCCATATCAGCCGTGATGAGTTGAGCTACATCCCCTCCCCTAAAAGATATGGGGCCCTAACCATACTACTTCAGAATGTGGTCTCACTTGGACACAAAATCTCCATAGACATAGTCAGGATGAAGTCCTTAGAGTGGGCCCTAATCTAATGTTTCTATGTTCCCACCAAAAACAAAACAAAACAAAAAGGGAATGGGGTGGGGGCTGGCATTGTGGCATAGCAGGTAAATTTGCCACCTGTGACGCAGGAAACCCATATGGGTATTGGTTCAAGTCCCAGCTGCTCCACTTCCAATCCAGCTCTCTTCAACTGTGCCTGGCAAAGCAGTGGAGGAAGTGGGAGACTTGGAAGAAGCTCCTGGCTCCCGCCTTTGGCCTGGCCCAGCCTTAGCTGTCACAACCATTTGGAGAATGAACCAGCAGAAGGAAGATCTCTCTATTTCTCCTCTCTCTCTCTCTCTCTCTCTAACTGTGCCTGTCAAATAAATACAAATAAATTTGAAAGAATGAGGAATTTGGACAGAGACAGAGACTGAGTGAAGATGAAGGCAGAATGCCACATAGACATGAAAGCTAAGACCAGAGTGATACATCTGCACACAAGGAACTGAAGATGAGAAACAAACCACCCAAAGTTAGAAGACAAGAAACAGTTCTCCTCTCACATCCCTCGGAGGAAATCAACCCTGCAATCCCTTGAACTTCAGCCTTCACAACTGGGAGGCAACACATTTCTACTGTTTAAGGCCCCAAGAATGTGGCACTTTGCTGTGACAGCCCTTCCAAACCAACACTCCAGGCCTGGGGTAAAGAGGGTTGATACAGATAAGACAGAAAAATCTAGAGCTGTTGCACACCATGGTCTCAATCAGTGCTGAGTGTCTGGAGTCTGCTCTGCTTTCTGCTACAACCCTGCCCGCACCCTCTCAGGGCAGCGTGGCCCAGCTGTTGCCTCGTGAGCCATGGGAGACAGAACTCAGTCTCCTGCAACAAGGGTGCTGATGGGTGAGCTTGTGTCTCTTTTCTTTCACTTCAGCTGATGAACTCCAGTGAGAAGTCTGGGATGGCCATGAAATGCAACATCCGTGTGACAGTAGCTTCTTCATTCTTAGTACAATATCCAAGCTTTTATTTCTTCCTTTGGGAAAAGAGGATGGGGGAGGCAAGGCACCCAGCTGAAGATTCGTTTTTCAGCTTCATTTGCTCAGAGGATGACCAATAGGCGGGAAGCATATTTCATAAGCTAGACACGAGAAACAGTTCATGCAGTTTCCAGAAGTTTATTCAGTGGACAGGTGCCTCTGCATCATTCTTCTCTTCTTTTGTCCCTTCCTAGAACATGATTATAATGTCCTGAGGTACAGCAGCCATTTGGGATTTTGAATAAAAGGCTAAGAGATTGCCCC